>NC_089278.1:36907160-37242874 GCF_963678975.1 Dysidea avara
GAAAACACCACTGGTCTGTTGGCAACACACGCCAACAGCCAGAAAGTACACTCCATGTTATAACTACACTACACATACTTAACTACTTAAATGAAATACATTTGTTATAAGTGATACAGGATTACAGGTCTCTGGATTTAATTTTTTTGACAAGTGGTCTTCAATTTCACCACTAACCATCCCAGAACTTTCAAAACCTTCTGCAAAGAGGATTTCTAAAATCTTAGCAGAAATTTTTGGACGCCCAGTTACCTCAAGCAGGAATATTTTTAGCGTATGCGGTTAGTATGTAGCTTCTAGTAAATTCGAGGACTATACGTATAGTATGCCTTCCCTTTCCCTTGCTGCTGTACATAAACATTATCATAGCAAAATGCTATCACTCCCAATACAACCCTGTACAAAGTTCCCACACTATCACTGTCATTTTTATGCTGTGACGTCAAAGTGGATAAGGTCCATACCACTCTAGTTTACTACACTGTTATTAGGCCAAACATGTTTCAGATCAGGAAAGTTAACCTAAACCAATGTGGGATGGTGGCTCATTACATTATATTTATTATAGCAAGTTGAATGCTCTATTAGAGCATATCAATCTCCTGGCTTTTAGGTGATTCTTTAGCCCATCTAGCTTGCTTTCCTCTATGCCTACGTAAGTGAATTCGTTTACTACTCCCATACAATCACTGAGATGATGGAATAATGGCGGACACTTTTGCAATGTCATAATAATGAACAAATTTACACAGGCACTAAGATATGTATAACAACGCAGCCCCGGGGGATCTGTAACATAAAATCAACAACAAGTGACCTTATTACAATAGTCACTTTACTATCATGTCATGTACTATATCGGCTATCATTTCTGTATCAACAAAAATTTTGCACCTTCAACCTTTGTATCGCAATTTGAATTTTGATAAAGCAAACTTGGAGGATGACAATTTCCCACAGAGTAACACAGACCAGTGAGATGTCATCCCATACACATCACTACATATACCACACAATCAATACTACACCAGACACATAACACACATACACACATGATCATAGAGGTCATAACTCTACACATCATCTAATGCTACACACTCAGACAACAATACTACTTGTTTAACAGTTAACATGTACACAACAGTTACTACCAACATCTCATTACTATACTAGCTTACCTGACTGATGGCATTAACATCCAGTCCTGACTTGATCAACTCCTTCACTATGGTACTATCTCCACCAAAGGCAGCCCAATGGAGTGCTGCCTTATCAGCCTAAAACAACACAAACAGATCATCACTACAACAATCATCATAACACTACACTAAAAATTGTTAACAATTATCAACATACATTACTACCCCAACTATGCTATAATCTGCTATATACCCATCCAGCTACACTTCTAGTGACACATACACTGTAGTGTTATCTGTTGTGTAACTATCATATAGCTAACTGGAAATCTCTCACAGAACACATTTACAAGTGCACAGGGTGCAATACAGTGTGGATTATAAAATACTACGTGTGATCCATTGAACAAAAACTAGACTTGTAGAAATATGTACCTAGTGCATAGCTGCATGGATCTAGCAATGAGATGATGGTGAGGCCATCTGAGTAGCTGTAACTACCATTGTGTAAACTAGACTTATCCCCTTCCCCCATACACAGAAAATTTGAGATTTTAACTGGTACATGAAATTTAATGGCGCTACAGTGTATAGTACTGATCAAATGCAATGTCATCTCTCGAGAGTGGGAGTAATTTAAAAGCTCGCTAAGTAAAGGGCAAGGCACTCATTTTGTTCACAAGTATTCATCCTGTTTAGTTTGAGATGAATACTCAGAAGCAAAAAGAGTGTCACGCCCTTTAATTAGTGAGTTTTTTAATTGCTTGCACTCTCGCGAGACGATGTTGCGTTTGAGCTGTACCATACATCATTGATAGTGTAAAATTCCATTCACATTTAACATAGTAAAAAAACATACCACATAGTTACAGGCTGCATATAGCATTTCATCACTTGCAGACAGCTGGTTATAAGTCAATTATAATGCCACACTCAGTGATGTTACTATTGTTTATAGTGTCATAATCATTATGTAATGCTGACTGCTCTTTTAGAGTATTTTGATATCGATCTCTTTAGCAGATTTTAGTGAGATATTTTCTTCTACTCTCTCTCTGTGACCAATGCTGATGAAGGATTTTGAGAGTTGCTATATGTTTGAGTATTCAGAGCAAGCTATTTCTGACTTTCAATATTATTTGTTGTTCAAGGCTGAAACCATACCAGTCATACTGCTAAATCCATCCTTGTGGTGATTTGAAGTTTTGGAGCAATTGTAGCTTGCCACTAGCTTGTACAATACACACCATAATACATCATGTATAAAGCTGTAAGTAGGACTCACTTTGTATTTTGCATTTGTCAATTCATTAATAAAAAATACAACAATGAAATGTACAGTCAATTTCAGGTTGCTTGCGAATGCATTTGAACGCGATTGCTTGGACACGCGAGCTGTTTTCTTTCAACCAAGCTCCTTTTAATCCGCTCAAAGTACGAAAATCGATCTAAGTGAAACCAAATGTGAAATTTCACTACTTTACTGGCTAGCACTGTTTATAATAATACAATAAACATCACTAACCTGTTTACAGTGGAAGTGATTATCAGGTTTTCAAGCATTTGAGCAAGTGCGCATCCGCATACAAGAATGAGGTCACTGTTTTGAGGCATACAAAAGTAGCAATACGTCACTCCAACCTATATAATCTCTCTCCTTACTGTTTCTCTTTATTAGTAGTGCCATTATCACGTCGAAGAATCATCTACAATGCTTGTTATCGACGTTCCGAAAGTACACGATTGCATCATCTAACCGTGCAATAGTGCACAAGAGACCAGTTATCCCTGTTCCCATTCATGTAAGGGCGTACCCACTACAGGATAAGTGCAAGGGCTACTAAAACGCTCGACTGAAGTTACAGAGCGTTTAGAATGTGATGCTACGGGTGTTTATAATCGAAACCGCCATATGGCGGTTGTGGCGGTAAGAGGGTTAATAACGCAACTACATTTTTCGCCTTCTTAGATTGCTAGACAAAACATACTGAGGTAGATATTCAACACATTAAAGCATTGCACATAAGCATTCACATGATCACGTTTGAAAATCACATTGTGTGTGCGAATTGTGCAATTGCATTCACAAGCAACCTAAAATTGATTGTATGTTGAGTACACATTTTAGAGCGTACACAATGTATTTTTGTAGTTTAGTGTAGTAAAAGAGATACATTTCTAGTCACTCCATTGAGATCGGGCAGGAGATGTAAAAATGTACTGTCTCTTAGCAACATAATGACAGTTGTTATTTGTACAAGCCACCAAACATGTAAACTTCAACCCTCAGGCTCCCTTCTGTTAGAGCTGTGTCCTGAGGACAAGAAAACTAATTATTGGATGGCTCTCTATAATCAGTCAATCAACCAAATACTTGACTTCATCCTTTTTCAATGTAATCACTTTGTGTAGTCATCCTATACTAGTCAAACGTATCATTTGAAAGAAAAATAAGGTGAAAAGTGATGCTATGATATAGGAGTCCAGAAAAGGCAGAATAACTTTAGTGCACTGATAATGATGAAAACAGTAAACAATCTTGTGGTCATGTGATCCAACTGATTAATTGGATATTTCCCTGTTATTAATCACCCTCAGTAATAACCAATTAACAGTGTTGGGGGTAACACATTACTTATGTAACTTGTTGCATAATAATTATTACTTTTGTGGTAACAAAGTAATATAATGAATATGCTATAAAAACAGGTAATATAACTCAAGTTACTTTACTTACAAATGTAATGTGTTACCTACATAAGTAATGAAGTTACTGTAATGAGTGTAATATTACATAACATCATTACTACAAGTAACGAAGTTACTAATCTCGTTACTAATCCACTAAGTAATGCCTAGCCACAACGAAGTAATGAAGCCTACTGAATGAAGCTTATTCACCAGCTTCTTACTTATAACCAAGATTTGCACATTGTCCAACAACGCAATCATGTCACGTGATAAGGTGGTAGTTTCACACGTGACAGCTTAAGGCTGTGGACACAAAGTAATATAATATGTAATATTATTATAGTTACTTTATTTTATGGGTAATATGTAACTGTAACTAAATAGTTCAGTTGCAAGTAATATGTAACTAGTTACTTTTAAAAAGTAATTGCCCCAACACTGCCAATTGATCATTTGATTAATCACAATTGATTCATAGCCCTACTCCTTGTATTTTGATCTGACACAAATTTTATTATTATCAACAAGTTACAACAAACGCTACTTGGACTGTCTAGTAGTAGTTACATTATACATGGTATTTAAAAATATCAATATTATTAGACAAATTAGTAAGATCATTAATATGTCTAGTAAGACTACAATTAGGCCATACCAAATTAATCATATGTTTCCCGGATTGTTTGCCCTCTAGTAGTGACCCGGCAGGTCGAAAAGTAAATAATGTAAAATGCAACTGACTGTTTTGCTGGAGTTTACATGACTGCTCTATTAGAGTATCCCTATCTTGACAGGTGCAAAAGCTAAAGTCCTTCCGAAATAAAGTGATGGAGCTCCATTTTCTACCCATTGCTACTACACTATTACTGCTTGCACATTATTAAAGAGTCTATAGCCATATTAGCAATTATTTTAAGAGATCTACGTGATTTGCGTTTATTTTGGGTTTGCCAAAACATTGATCTGCTGCATTCATGAAACAAAAGATTAATTTGTCATGGCCTTAGTTCATCACCTATGGTAATGGACAAGCCACACCCACCAACAGTAATTACACATTATAATAATCACCTTATCCTTAGCATGAATGTCTGCTCCTTTGGTGAGTAGGAGCTTAAAAGCTTCCAACTGTGCATATTGTGCGGTGATCAGTAGCAACGTCTTGTTGTACTATAGTAATAGACAATGACATGTAATAAGACATCATGTAGTGACTATAGTGAGACAGATGAGGTCACTATACTGTACCACTTCTATTGTACTGAATACAGTGGATAGTAATGTACCAAAATGAAGGATTAACATAAGGGTATACCTTATATGGTTATTGAGCGCTATAAATTAACTACTACCTCACTAGAGACACAAATACTGAATATCATGAAGGGTGTAGTCATGATCTTGATATTCCAAGGTAGACTAAAAGTTTAGAGTAGGGACAACAAACTAACAAAAAATGTAGTTCAGGACTACTAACCATGGCTGGATGATCATTTATACTACCATGGAAACCCACCCCACTATGTGTGTGTGTACAACATGTAACATAATATACCTCATATTGTGCCATACCGTAGAGTTGGGTTGTTAATCACATTTGTCAATTAAGCACGTACACATATTATTTGTTAAGCGCACAAACATTTCTTGTGATTAACCATATAGCTGATAAGCACACATGGGAAATGCAAGGCTCGACACACGACAAAGCTACATACAGGAAGAAACGCTGGAAAGTGAATGTCGCTTAAGTCTCCTTGAGGTCTCCCTTGAGGTCTTCCTTGAGGTCTCCCTTCACTGTGTATACAGCAAATCAGCCTTCTGGATTACAATATTCTTGTTCATTACGAAGGATGTCACCCAGAAATAGAGCTAAATATCTTACACATTGGCGTGGTGACTGGCACGAACTACTAACTCCTCTATTGCAACACAGTGATTCCATGTAAACACAACATAATTGTTTATTAGGCGTATGCGCCTAACAGATAGTATGATTTCTTACAAAAGGTTTCTCCAAAAATTATAAGCGCATGTGCTTAACAACCCGTCTCTACGGTATCTACAAAAAAAGGAAAAGTATACAAAGTGTGAAACAATTGAAATTGAAGTGGCTTAGTGATGGGTTGTTCATTGTAACTGGCCAAGTTATTGATGCAATTAGCTTGTAACTTCATAATTAGATGGTCGTAAAATAAAGTTGTGTTATTTCACAAGCTACACTGTACTACATCATCTCAAGCTATCAAAACCTTTCAGAATTAATCAAGTAGTACACGCTATCTGAGATTTGGGGTCATCCTATAATAGCTCATTACACATGAGGCTTGTATTTAATTTGTTGTGTGTTCAGTTCCATCTTAAGCGTGAACCCAGCATGTCCATTGTACTATAGCTCTCTATTGCATACCAGCTGCAACAAACATTTCACTATAGAAGCTTTACTCCCCTGGAATAGTTGTTTAAATGAAGTTTCTGTAATGAACAACTTAACAGCAGTCAAATAGTGCACTCAACATGAAGGCCAAATAAGTGACCCATCAATGTCCCATTCCAGACCCTACTTTTTGTGTTAAGTAAGTGTTGTGACTCACACAGCTCAGAGAAACCATATTCCTTAAAGGTATAGTGACTTATTTGATGATATATAATTTACTGGGATTATAATTTTCACCAGAAAATGAAACAAATGGCAATCAAAAATAATTTCCAAACTGAAATTTCTTATACAAAAAATTGTATACATCTGTAATAAACACACTACTCACTCTACACAATACTACACTATAGACAACTATACCAACTACAACTCACCCATGGATCATCATCAGGACCTCTTGTATTCACATCCCACTTTTTGTCCTCCAATAGGTAATGTAGGTCACTTATATTACCATCATTGGCTGCCTTTAGTAGCCGATCCAGTTCCTCCTGTAAAGTATCACCATGGTGACTGATTAGTGAAACCATAACACCTCACATGATCCAATAATACTATAGGATACACCAAAACACATGTCATACAGTGGGTTATTATAGTGTCTGAAATTTCTGCAGCAGGAAATTTAGCAACAGAAGATCATTGCTAAAATTTAAATCTTCCTGTTAGTTAAGATATGTGCAATAAAGCAAGGGGTAGTCACTTCTATACTGCCATGCAGTTGATACACTAGCCATCAAGAATTTTGATTGCCTAAATTTTGTTTTGATTGTTTGATTTCATCTGTAAAAGAGCCTTGATCTCTTGATCAACCGTAAAAGCCTAGTAAATTCTTAGTGTTGCTAAAAGTTCACTTTCAAAAGTGCTTGATCACCACTTTTGTGGATGCCTTGATCACTTGATTCACTGTGCACAAGCCCTTTGATTGAATCTTGATCCCAGCTGTGTTTCAACAGACAATATAAAAGTGACTATCCCTTGAAAAGGCAATGTGGCAACATTTGTAACAATCAACTGTTTCTGTTACTAGCAGAGTAAAAGCAAAAACACCTGTCCAGTGTTGTATATACAACTGTTACATAATTTTTCCCCTGTTGTCTTTCATGTCTGAGTCGTTCCATTGTTTAACTAGCCTGATGGGCTGGGAGAAAGCTTTAATAAAGAGCTGGACCCTTGCTAGCAAGCTAAGCCTGCAGGCAATCATTTTTTCCTTGAGCAAAGATTGTTAGCTCGAGTCACATACACCTTTTCTTATGCACTTTTTGCTTCAACTTTCTTTTACAGTACACAACTTTGGTTGGGCAAATATATCTTTCCAGATAGTTTAATGATGAAGCTTTCAACAGCATGTGACCTTTGCAAAATCATGTTATCATGGCTGCAAAATTCTCGCAAATTTAACAAATGCTAAAAGTAATGTCTTGCAATAAAAACATGCTATATGGTAAATACAACAACCCAACCAATAGGCCACTAGATGGGCCATTACTGTGCGGTATATATTATACTTTGCGTGAAAGGATCAAAGTGATGCCGCGTAGTGTATTGTTCATACAGTACTTATTAGCTGCATAACTGTACTGTATGATTCATACAGAACTGTTATGCACTTAATTGGGCAAACTTGCAAATACTGTGCAGTTATGCGGAGAATTCTTTTTACAGAATGTTATGAAAACAACACACTGTAAATTGCTAAACCAGCCAAAGAGATCCTACCAGTTCGTTCTATGGCTAGAAATATACTATATAAACACTTACTGATCATCTGATCACGAACCTATTTAGACACGACTCCACTAAGACAGCACGATTGATCATGTGCGTAACATTGTAAATCGCTAAAACTAGCCTAACTAATCCTATTAGTTCATTCTACGACTAGAAATAGATTATATAAACACTTACTGATATCCTGAAAATAAAAATCGCAGCGGTTTGAGTACTAGAGAAAATCGCTCCGAACCAGATGACCAGGAAGTACAATATAACACTTAAAGCACCGCCTTGCTTGTGTGTACAAAAAAACAGCACTCGGGGGTGTCTTGAGGCAAATACAGCACTCAGCTTAGCCTCGTGCTGTACTAGCCTCTTGACACGCCCCCTTGTGCTGTATTTTCCATACACACATGTGGTGGTGCTTTAACTATAACATAAAAGCTGCTGAAGTACCCCCTGGACACCAAAATGTCTTGTACTGGAATATTTTGGTGTCTTATGGACACAACAGTTTTAAAGTGTATTCACAAAAACATTATGGTAGTTTTGTGATCACCAAATTTAATCATGTTTGATCACTTGATGTACCCTAAATCAGACCCTTGATCACATTAGATCAAGCACTGCCACTAAACTGATGGAAGTGACTACCACTTGCTTTAACACTAACAGCAAGCACTCAACTAATACCAGTCAATTCTTAGTGTACAATAATGGACTTGTGAGTAGTTAGTTATGTAACTGGGTCCTGAGACATGTAACTGAGGTGGAACCACAAATAATAGACTCACCTACTTAATACATTGTCTATTATCTATGGGGAAGTATGAATAGTGGACCCAGGGACCCACAAAGATCCAGCTTTTTTGGAATTTGATACACTTCACAATATTTTATACTTGTACTAGGTACCTCTGCAAGTAGTCTTGCATGGCCAATCCACTTTTTCCCCATCACAGTGTCTCACATGATGTTTATACCAACTAGAAAATATAAGCGCCTCTGAAAAAATAATATCTGGCAAAATTCTGATTACTAGCTAAGCAAGTTTCAGTCCAGCAGCTTAAAAACCAGACTTCACACCATTTGCACAATGTTTCTAAACTCTAGTAGCTAGGGGACATATGTAATAGACTAGTATGCTCATTGTGCAGCAGGCAGCTGGCCTATAAATGCAGTCACCTTCAGAAGCATATTAAAACTAGCCATTGGGATTGTGAACCTAATAAAATTTACTGATTTTAGCAGAATTCTGTATATCTACTGAAATGGTAAGGTCAAAAACATACGAGAATCTCACTAAAAGTTGGCTTAGGAAACATGGTGTCTGTTTATATAGGCCTACAGAAACTAGAACAAAGCTATTCTAAACTAAGTTACTCAAGCGGCACTTTCTCGAAGCGGCTTTCCTTAATTTTTGTCTTTAAACTGAATGGCCCGCTCAAGGGCAACAACTCTTCATACAATTCCTTTAAAGTACAAAAGTACTCTAATCATGTACAAAATGTTCCAGACCATTTTTTGTGTTTAGACTAATTAGTTTAAGGCGAATTCCCACAGTCTTGGTAACAGGTGAATCCCACAATACATTACGCATAGGGCAAAATGACAAACCGGATTCAGAAACTTAGCTGGGCCCACTTATCTACTGTAGCCACAGTCTTGAAAATAAGGTGGCATATTCCTTATAAGGAATACGCCACCTTATTTTCAAGACTGTGGCTACAAGACCCTTTTTTCTCCCTACCCAATGACAAAGAGAAAAAAGCTGTCTGGCCACACGATACTAGTACTATGCACCTCTGCAAGTAGTCTTGCATGGCCAGTCCAGTTTTCCCTCATCACGATGTTGTTTAAACCAATTAAAATTTATAAGTGCCATATTGAATTTATTTCGTTAATAATCAATATATTAATATTGAAAGGGACACCCCCCAAAACTACGTAAAATGCTTAAAATGGTGTAAAAACACAGTGATTTTCGTAAATTTTTGAAACACAGTGATTTTCGTAAATTTTTGAAAAAATCACTGTGTTTTTACACCATTTTAAGCATTTTACGTAGTTTTGGGGGGTGTCCCTTTCAATATTAATATATTGATTATTAACGAAATAAATTCAATATGGCACTTATAAATTTTAATTGGTTTAAACAACATCGTGATGAGGGAAAACTGGACTGGCCATGCAAGACTACTTGCAGAGGTGCATAGTACTAGTATCGCGTGGCCAGACAGCTTTTTTCTCTTTGTCATTGGGTAGGGAGAAAAAAGGGTCTGGAACAGTTCGAATCCCACACTCATCTTGGCACTCCCCAGATAATTGGGGGTGTTAACCAAAGAAACGTGATGTATTTTCAAATAGTAGCCGCTTGCGTCAATCAATTGCAAGCGCATATTTATAAACCGATCAGCATCTAAAGCTGACTTTGAGGCGATAATAGATTGAATTGATTGTTAGTTCTTTAAGTAACTTTGTTTATTGTTGTGCTGTGACATTCTTGTTACAATGGAGTTTAAGCACATGGGTTGCATGCTTATGACGTAGCCTCGTGAAGTGTCAAGACGATTGTGGGATTCAAACTGTTTCAGACCCTTTTTTCTCCCTACCCAATGACAAAGAGAAAAAAGCGGTCTGGCCATGCGAGCTAGCATAGTACAAGTATAGAATTCCAAAACCTTTGCATTATCACAGAATTGGGCAGAATTTGTTTTTCTGCCCCTTCTTGCTCTGCCCACAGTTTAAACATGATCAAGAGTATACTGACTACAAACAATAGTAACCACAACACTATCTGCCTATTATAATACTCTTGATAATATGGATTACAAGTTATGACCTACTAATGCAGTCTTTAATCATCTGGATTATAGATTAATTCGGCTATTAATCAAAACTTACTTTACTTGGTGACGGCTCCGACATTTCCTTGCTCACCTCCCTCCACCACTTAAGGTATACTAACGATCGCTCGAGTACCCTCGATTTTCAGTTCTAAAGTGTTATGCACGTTCCAGGCACCTTGCTTTAGTCATGTGATGCCCTTTTTGCCATGACAACCTCACGAGATTAACATCGATCATAGATAATAGACTATGCATCGATCAATCAGCTTAGGATGAAGAGGACCTGAGCATATAGTCTGGCCAATCTTAGCTACGTGAGTGTGTGATTGTTTGCAGTGCATGACTGAATTGTTGTCTAAACAATTTTAGTATCATTGGTTGTTGCAGCAAGGCTGTGAACACTGGTAGACCCTCAGCCCATACTACATGAACATGAAATATGATTCTATAAAGTCAATGCTAGGAGCGGATCTGGGATTTCCCAAGAGGGGGCTAAAAATGTGGCAACTGGATATACGGTACTGGTTGATACAACTAGTAGTGCAGTTTGTGTTGTACTGTAACATTGTTTTATTTTTATAGCTTCCTTGCCATGTCTGTATTTGTATGTGTTTTGACATCTTAATGATGGTTTACTCTCTCTGAGAAGCACACTCAGTATGAGGAGCATGCTTTATCTGAGGGGTCTGGGGGCATGCCATCACAGAAAAATTTAACTTTCTGAGATCAAATATAATTGTGTTGTTTGAATCTCATTGAATAAACATTGCGAGCCACTTTAACTTTGGTAACTAGCTTTCATATAAAGACACACCATAGATGATGCAGTATGGTTTGAGTTCAAGATGAAGATCAAGGCGTCTAGCAGTTGGTCTTTGTTCTTTATAATTTAAAGAATTTTAATGATGGATGTTCTATTAGAATAGTTGACTGTCTATTAGAGTTTTATCAACTTTTTGCAGTTTTCTCCTCAAATACAAAATAATTTGATTCCCTTTTGTTGATTCCTAGAAGGGATTAGCTCTTCTCTTCTCACTCTTTTCATTGCCCATGTATATGCTTTAGAGACAACTACTGTAGCTTCTACTATCTTTCTAGTTATATAGCATATAAGTAAAATTTTGGAGGGGGTGTTTCAGCCCCCATGCACCCCCTAAATCTTCTCTTGATGTAAATGCCTTTAGCTAGCAACATACTGTACAAACATGTTAGGGTCTGGTGTAGCTCCATGTTTGTGTTGATTTAGTTATGGATGACTTTTTAATTAGGGATAGGAAATGCAATAATGTGATGTCACCGTTTCCATTGGAAGTCTGCATAGCTAACCACTCACAAGCTGAGTCCATTGTTATGCACTACAGAGTCACAGAATTGACTGGTATTAGTTGAGTGCTTGCTGTTAGTATTAAAACAAGTGTTAGTCACTACCATCAGTTTAGTGGCAGTGCTTGATCTAATGTGATCAAGGGTTTATCAAGTGATCAAGTACTGTTAAAATTGGTGATTAAACAATATTTAAGAACTTTTCTAGGAATTATAGTTAAATATCAAGGAATCAAAATTTTGACTGAGCTGTAGCAATCAAGTATTATTTTGATCCTGATCATAATCACTACCATATTATGTCTTAGTGACTATACTCTGTAAAAACTGAAGAGTTCACAGGACACTAAAATGTCCCAATATGGACCATATTTAGGACATTTTGGTGTGCAGGGGGTCAAGCAGGACTTCAGTTTTTACAGGTATGTATTGGGGCATTTTAGTGTCCAGTGAACACTTCAGTTTTAACATTGCATGTATTATGTCACTAGTATCCTTGCTACATCTGTTGTACTTGTTTTATATAAACAAATTGTAACAACAAAGTTTCATGACCAGTGATTATGAAACTTCACTCAAGCAAATGTTATGAGAAAAACAGCACAAAATGCTCATAACTCTCTTCACACTTGAGATTACAAAATGTTTGATAACACTGTGACCAACCTCCATTGTGTTAAGAGGTTACTAGAGCAAACAATTCTTGTGTGGCTGATTACTCAAAGTACACCACAAGTGATCACATGACCACAAGAATTGTTTACAGGATGTGTTGTGTGGTGTATGGTTATTGTAGGATAGTTCCAGTTCTGATAAATAACACCACTTGCCTTTAGGCTGATCAGATCATTAATAATCTGTTGTTGTACTCTATCCTATACATGGGGAGATGTTGTTAGAGAATGACAATACCTGGCTAAGCTGGTCACCTTCACATCAAAATTTCTTCACTTCCAACACACCGGTGGTTACATTAGACAGGTGGACTATTAGCTCACATTTCTTACTTGAGGGAAAATTACCCAGTTAGGAGAAATGGCCACTAAGACAGGTTCTACTGTACTATTGGCAATTGTTCTGTATACCATAGACCATGTGTGATCTAGGGTGGGCACTCTATAATGTGAACAATAAGACAGTATTTCAAGATGCTCTACACTAGGAAAATTATTAAATTGCGAAGAAATCATACTGGAAGATACAGTATAACACAAGTTACTAGCTAATAGTCAGCGTTGGGCAAGTTACTTGGTAAAATAACTAGTTACATATTACTTGCAACTGAACTATTTAGTTACAGTTACATATTACCCATAAAATAAAGTAACTATAATAATATTACATATTATATTACTTTGTGTCCACAGCCTTAAGCTGTCACGTGTGAAACTACCGCCTTATCACGTGACATGATTACGTTGTTGGATAATGTGCAAATCTTGGTTATAAGTAAGAAGCTGGTGAATAAGCTTCATTCAGTAGGTTTCATTACTTCATTGTGGCTAGGGGTTACTCAGTGGATTACTAATGAGATTAGTAACTTCGTTACTTGTAGTAATAATATTACGTAATATTAGATTCGTAACTATATTACTTAGGTAACACGTTACATTTGTAAGTAAAGTAACTTGAGTTATATTACCCGTTTTTATAGCGTATTTCGTTATATTACTTAGTTATCACAAAAGTAATAATATTATGTAACGCGTTACTCCCAACACTGCTAATAGTATACAACACACTTAGGGATGGTAATTTTAGCTATAGAATGCTCAATGCTTTTTGCCCTCAAAAACATCACGAAATCCAACGTTGTAGCAACTTTATGCAAGCCACACCTTAGGCCACACATGATCTATAAGAACACCTATCAGTGTCACTATGGTGTGTGTTGTACATGTGATGTGTGTGAAATATGAAGTGTGGAGGAATAACACCCTGTACATATCCATTATAATTCCAATAGAAATTAATACAATGATATAGAGTGAGGAGAGTGTGTCATGTAGTACCCCACCAACTAGATTGGTTCTGTTTGATTAACTGGACCTGTAGTGGGTAGGAGCTCACATGACATCACATGATCATCACTGACCTCATGTGGACTGAAGTGTAACACGGTTGCTATGGCATTGATCATGTGATCCTTGCCAACATTGGCACTACACATATAATGCAAAATTATATTTTTCAGATACTCCAGGTTAGCTGTCTCCCGTGATCTGTTCACAGTAAAGGTACATTATGTGTATAACACATGTAACATAGATAATAGCTACCTGCTTCTTTCTAGTCTTCTGATCTCTTCCTTCAACACAGTGGACTGTTCTATTAACTTCTCTTCCCTGCATAGATAGTAACACTAATGTCATGTACAGCAGATCCTCGGTTATCTGAACCCAAATGTGCCTCAGGCAATGGTAAAAGTGTTCAGATAAGTGAATTGTTTGAATAACTAAAGCCCGTACTTTTATATACAGAGCACTGTTGAAATACAGTAGATCCTCGGTTATCCGACCCTTGTTTATATGAAATTGGAAATGACTGTGCTATTAGGAACATACAGTATGATAGTACTGTATAGTAGGGACCACAAAGGTTTGTGACATGACAAAACATCACCAAAACCAGCCTCACTTTTCCTGATGACAATGAGGCAGTATTGGATAGGTAAAACTAAACCCAAACAAGCCTTATTGACCTGAAACACTTTCAACAAATTGTTAAAATAATTCATTAAACATAAGTTTCTGACTGACAGACAAGCGTAACTCCATAACAGCTAAGGCTATGGGCTTGACTTTTTCACTGTTCAACGTCGCTTCAGCCGGATACAGTACATGCCTTTTGGCATACTGCAGTATGTACAATACATTCTTCATGGACTTATCAGTGTCCTCATTTGTGTCCCATTTATCTTTGCTAACAGCGAAAGGTGTTGGTTTGATGGTAGCATGTGACAGCTTCCCTTTGTAACAGAATTTGTCCGTATTTTTCATAGTGGCTACTTTGATTGCAGAGATGCTTTTCAAACAGTTCTTGATTCGTAGTGCTGTGTAACCAGTTGAACATAGTTGGCAACGAAGTGTAATGGATGCTTCACTTTTCAGATGATAATTGATAGCTGGGGTGTGCAGTGCCGTTTCTTTCTTTTGATGCAGTATGCATGGGTTCACCAGTCATGATAATTTTATTTTACGGAAAAGTAGTTACAAACAAGTTGGCAAACAAGTACACAAAAAATTTGAAATTTTTAACTAGAGTAGGGACCATAGCACATCGATAAAAAGTACTGAAACAAACTGGAGTAGTGCACGATATTAAATCACAGCAAAACAATAAAAAGTGTTACTGTGGAACCTCTCTTATCTGACCCCTATTATCAGGACACCTCCATTGTCTGGACAGCCTAAATTAGTCAAGTGGCTTGTAGTTTATTGACCATAATGAGATGAAAGTACAAGGAGGGAGCCTGAAGGTTACTGTTTACCCGTTTGGTGGGTAGGTAAAAACAGTGGACCGGGGACCAGGGACCAGGGGACCCAAGGAAATCCAACTTTTCTTGGAACTTTTTACACTTCACAGTATTCTACACTTGTACTAGGTACCTCTGCAAGCAGTCTTGCATGGCCAATCCACTTTTCCCCCCTCACGGCGTCTCGCATGATGTTTACACCAATTAGAAATTATAAGCGCCTCTGAAAAGTGTCTGAAGCTAACTGCATTAATTACAGGTCACTCGCTATTTTCCCAGAGTATTTGTTTGCACAATGTTTCTAAACTTTAGTAGTTAGGTGACATAATAGACTAGCATGCTCACTGTGCACAAGACGAATAATTACCAGCTAAGCCAAGCTAAGCAAGTTCCAGCAGCTCTTCATACGTCATGATGCATTTGCACAATGCTCCTAAACTATTCTAGTAGCTAGGTGGCATAATGCTTACTGTGCAGCAGGCAGTGGCCTATAAATGCGGTCAGCTTCAGACACTTTTTAGAGGCGCTTATAATATCTAATTGGTGTAAATATCATGCGAGACGCCGTGAGGGGAGCAGGGGTTAATCTAGGGGGGGGAGGGGGGGGAGGCACAGGCCCCCCTGGGTTAGCTATTTCCCCCCCTAGGTTTATACCTAAAGCCTTGAGAAATGGAAAGGTTTAATTGATCCCAAAGTTGTATAATCCAATGGTCAATATTCAATGGCATCACAGTAAAATTTCACCAAATTGAATATATTTACACCTAAATTTTCAAAATTTTCCTAGGTAAGAAATCTTCACAGGAGCCTAAACTATACCATTTAGAGTACGGAATTGTAATCTTCAGGTTGTTAGCATCACGATGGTATATAGTTTGAGAAGATTCGCTGTGTTGTGAAGCGGAAAGAAGCGACTTTAGCATGGCAGAAGACTCTAGTGACTTTATTTTCAGCATCTAGAAAGTCTACTTAGTGATTTGTTACTACGTTTCTGCAAGACTGGGAACAATGCTATGCAAAATTTTATCGCAGAAATAGGCGATCTTTCATCACTGTGATTCTATCAATACTAGGCGATTATTTCACCCATTACAGTAGGTTTAGTGGCCATGTTTTGCTGCCTGACGATTCTCTATATTTATAAGAGTAAAAATACCTCGCTTAGGAAAGATGCAGCCTTTAAACCTTAACCATTTGACACAAGATCGCTGATTTCTTGATCACAACACAGTGTATCTTTCCAATTTTCACGTCATTGTTGTAGTATAGTAGCTACTATAAAAGTACATTCTTATAATAAGAATAAACGGTATGGTTTAGGCTCCCGTGAAGTGCAGAGGAGGTTGGTCACACATCATAGCCCTATGATGTATTGATGCGTGTTATTGCACAACCAAAAATGGCATTTGAAATAGGTGTTGGCATTTTCTTCCCTTTACATCACATCCACGTGAAGTATTCATGATGTATCCTTTGTTTCTTGGCTAAGAAAGCCACACAGCATGCTTCGTGGCTGAACGAAGGGCACTGGGAGCCATAATTTATCGATACTAATTCGTGCATTAGAATACTTGATATTGATACTGAGGTGTTGGGGTTGAATGGGTTGAACTTTTCTTTGAGATCAAGAGATGTTTTAAGACGCGTGACCAACCTCCTCTGCGTGAAGTGTAAAGATCTTAGTCCCATAGGTTTCAATACATTTTAAGGTCTCCCAAAGGACACCGGATGTTGTGCAACGTGTAATAAATTAGTATTCATTACCATACTGTGAATACTTTAGCTTGCATGGAAATGAACTATTTAGAGGGTCAGACAGCTGAGGGTTTACTGTCACACACACACACACACAACACACACAGCTAGCCACACCCACAACACACACACAGCTAGCCACACCCACAACACACACAGCTAGCCACACACCTTTCATGGTAGTCACTAATAGTTTCTTCTAGTTCAATACATTTCCTTCTAGCCAATGAAATCTCAGCATCCCTCCTAGCTTGTTCCTGTATGAAGTGTAGTAGTTTCACCTCCTCATCAGCCACTGGCTGTAGTGATAGAATAGTACAATGTACCAATACAGTGTGGTCCCTTTATTATACTGGGGATCATGTGTAGTGTATCATCAGAACATGTTCTTAGTTTGATGACAAACATATTCTGATAAATGAGCTCATTCATTAATAAAAAGAACTACATTAACTATACTAATAGAATACTCTACTGGCTGACATACAATCATTTTACATGTGTATAAATATTAACAAAAACTGTTTGGTATGATCAAGAACAAATGTCCCATACATTTAGTATTGGGTGAATCTAGGTAGGAGCAAATGTTGTTTAAATGATAGGATAGACTGAATGAACCATTGGAGACAGGACACTTGTTCACTTCATTGACTTTCATGAGAACACAAACAGACACTACACCATACACCTGTATGTGTGTATAACACTTTATACAGTGTAGAGTACACACCTTGTTGAGGATTGCCTTCACTGCTGACATTGCCTCTATAATGAACAACAACTCATCTTAATGGTAACTACAGTATACAGTATACTCAGAATAGTTCACAGTAAGAACTTGTTCTTACATACACACACCACACACCTTTGATGTTCTTGATGGTAGTAATCTGTGTGAATGAGAACTAGCAGCTTCTTCATCTGATAATGCACTGTTGTCTCCTATAAGACAACAATATCATAACAAGTGTGTCAACAGTGTAGCCACACTAGTAAACAAGAACACCTCACTACACAGTAGTGACCATAACCAGTACTTCATGACCTCATTAGTAAGACCACCTCATTATAGTGACCATGTCAAGTAGGTCCCAAACATTGCTAAGGTGTACTTCATGACCTCATTAGTAAGACCATCTCATTATAGTGACCATGTCAAGTAGGTCCCAAACATAGCTAAGGTGTACTTCATGACCTCATTAATAAGACCACCTCATTATAGCGACCATGTCACTATAATGTAGCGACCATGTCACTTTATTATAGTGACCATGTTACTTCATTATAGCGACCATTAGGGATGAGCGATACTGCCATTTTAGTATTACAGTCGATACTGAAGCCACTATTCACGATACTGAATAGTTCATGATACTTATGAATAAGTCAATCATAGCTGCTGCTGCTACATACTGTATTGCTCAGCATTCCTGCAGGAAGTCCTTATAGGTGATGGTAAACTAGCCACTATCATTCTTGTTTACAGTAACAGTTATTGTAACACATGCTTTGAGGTTATGTTGTGGTGTTCACACCTCTCTGCAGGGGAAACCAGGTGGGTGGACTTTATCACTTACAAGGATTCTTAGCCTAGTACTGCATAACAAATGGATTTTTAATGACAGTAATGTACAGGCATGGTATCACGATAGTTAATGTACAGGCATGGTATCACGATAGTTAATGTACAGGCATGGTATCACGATAGTTAATGTACAGGCATGGTATCACGATAGTTAATAACAAAATATCGCGATATTGATACTTTCAAAATATCTCGATATATCGCTAAAACGGTAGTATCGCTCAGCCCTAGCGACCATGTCACTTCATTATAGCGACCATGTCACTATACTATTACCACTAATGGAGCCATTACTCACAGTTCCACAGCTGGTCCTCATAACGAAGTTCTATAGTGACCAGTTCACACACCTGACTGATTATCATCTGATACAGGAGGTACTAGTACACTAGTGGATGGAGTGGAGACAATATTATTAAATGATGATCGACTGGTAGTGATCCTCTTGTTGACTGATATAGTAACTCGGCTGGATGACAACTCTAACTTTAGTCGGTTAATTTCTGTATCTTTGTCTTGTAGAAGTGTTGAAGTTCTCTCTCTCGTGGACTGTACTCTCAACTGTAACTCCGGAGACTTTTGCTGCACATTGTTATAAATGTGAGGTGAATGCTTTGTAATTGATCTACATCAGAAAATTTTGACAAAAGGAAAAGTAGACAAATTTGATGAACCAGTTAAATCCATCAACTTTTAGTTTGTCACTACCGCCCAAAGCACCTTTAAAAGTACAAGTTTAGATTGATCATTTCTTGACTTTTGTCAACATTTAATCCATGAAAACTGATGAAGTGTGATTCATCACCTTTTCCTTTTGTCAAAATTCCCTGTCGTATGGTACATAATTTACACACACGCATGCACGCGTGCACGCACCAACACGGCACTCGCACGCACGCACGCACCAACACGGCACCCACACGCACACACATACACGCACGCACACATGCACACTTTGTAGCCATTTTCTGTTTGTCCAATTTTCTTCTGGTACTCCCCATGTTGGGACCTCATGTCCTCTCTCTCAGTTGTGACTCTTTTTCAAACTCTGCTCCATTTCATGTTCATGGTGTGCTTGTTGTTCAGCTAGTTGTTGTTTCAACTCAGCATTCTCCTCAAATAACTCCTTTACCTCCTGATTAGTGCCCACCACCAATTCCTATAGTGAAAGGTTACACAGTAAGTTTATTAACACTGTATTTTATTGGTACCAAGTAATATGAGGTGGTAAACATGGTCACTATAATAAAGTGATATTAATGAGGTGACTGCTAAGTGAGACTGTTAGCTGGTAGGGGGATCCCCCAAAACATAATGGAATGCTGTCTTCAAAAATCATCGTAAAATATCTTACACAATGAAAAGTACGATATGGCTTCCCTGTGGTTGTGTTGACTAGCTACATACGTATCACCCTAAACACACATATTGTCCATAGTAATTGGATTGATTACAGAGACACTTCTCATAGTGTTCTTTGTATGTAATGCTGTGTAACAGGGAGAACATAGCTGAATACAAATCCACTTCACTTTTCAATAATTTGATTGTTGGGGCACACACATTCAAATGTCCATTAGTATATCTGCAGGTACAGACAATTAGTGCTCTGCGATATGCCGGTAAGACCGTTTATCATGATACACTGTAAATTATCATAACCGATTATCATACCGTGACATCTTTGATAACCGATATATCGAAATACCAGTATATTGATGAATACCAGTATACTTTTAACCCAGCTAGCCTTTGGTGTTCAATTACCCAATTTGTTGATGATTTAGCAGACACACCCTAAACAAAAACGTGAGGTTGTCACATTACAACACATACCTACTTGTACTGAACTATATATTTTTGGTTTTTTGGGATGCACACTGCTTCATACTAGGCCCAAGAAATGATGCAATATTTACAATAACAAGCTAACTATATATCGATATACCACAATATTTTCCTGTTACTAATACCGTTCATTCAAATTTCAATACCGCCGAGCACTACAGACAACCACTCTTGTTCACTATATTTAGCTATTCCCTTGTTTCACCACTTTCTAACTTTGATCCCTAATCTAACTTTAAAAAATATTTTCCTTCTACTTGTACAGTATAACAACTATGTACAAATACAACAGACACGTGTACATCATAGCCTTATAGTAAACAAACAATAACTAAGATTGTAACAAGACACTGGTGTATGTTAAAGGGGTGTGACTATTAGTAGAGCATTGTTCACCTTGTTATCTTTGTTCTTCAATACAGAATGTGCTCTAGTACGGAAACTGTCAAACTCTCTTTTCAAATCTGCCAAATGTTGTAGACATTCCTGATGAGGTATTAGTATCCTGAATTAGGAAATGGTCAGGATATCATCACCTACCTTTGGTGAAGGTATATCTGATAGTAGAGATGTATATTCTGCTACTGTCAAGTCTACAAGAAGATGTAGTCAGTGGTACAGGCAGATAATATAATATATACATGATACACACATACAGTGGAACCTTGGTAGTTATCCATACCACAGGGAACCACATGGTATTCACAAAGACTGGACAGTACATGGCTCTTTAGTTTGATGTAAAAAGTGATACAATGTCACGATATCGTAATAGAATAGTCAGCTACTGTACAGTGGAACCTCTCTTATCCAGGCGGTCTGGTACATACTACTGTCTGTATCTCAGAAATGTCCATAACTAAGAATAACATGCTATTATGCTAAAGTGACTAACTTAAATACAAGTGATGTTGTTATTGCTATCAGCTGGTGGTATTCAGTTTAGTGGACAGAGGGGAAGCATTCATGGTCACTCCTCTGGGCTGTAAAAATCCATCATCACCTAGCAACCAAGTGGTAGTTATTATTAGTAGAATAAACAAGCCACCAAACAGGTAAACAGCAACCTTTAGGCTCCCTTTTTGTGCTTTCCAACTAAACCAAACTTCATTATGGTCAATAAACTACAAACCACATGACCAATTTGGGCTGTCCAGACAATGGAGGTGCCCAGATAACAAAGGTCTGGATAATAGAGGTCCGGATTAGTGATGTAAGATATGTGATATATATCGAAATATCATAATAAAATTTTTTATATCGTGATATGATATAGAATCTTTATATTGTGATATAAGCCTAGGTATAGATTTTAGCTACAATTAGAGAAAAATATACCGAAGATGTCTACTTTTTTTTGCTTGCAATGTTATATGCTAGTTATGTACTATGTTGTATTGTACTTCTAGTACTACTACAAGTGTTATCAGTATAAATACACTAGCTGAGTGATTAATTGTATATCGTGATATGTTGTGTGCAATAATCATGATAAGAAAATATCCTATATCGCACACCACCAGTCCGGATAAGGGAGGTTCCACTGTAATAGGGTCCAGATACATAACAGTGTATCAGCTACAAAATAGCTTCGTTAATAGTGAACAATGTGTTTAATATTCAATGCAGCCATTATCCATTGTCATTCCAGTTATGGCAGTCAGGCAGTGTAAGATTTACACAGAAAGCTAAGTTTGAAACAAGACACTCACTAATAACCTAGGGAAACCTAAAATTCCTTAAATAACTACACAGTAAGGAGAAAAATTGATGTCAAGTGTGACTCAACTCACAGCCACCTGGAGGCTCACTAAACACCTCACTCAGTGGGTAAACATGAAGAGGTAACCGAAGACAGAACCATCATCCCTCCTATGGGTCTTATACAGTGTTAAAGGCACAAAGTTTAACATTAACAAGTACAACACTATATCATCACTGTACCTTCTATGTTATTTGGTAGAACGGTTTTATCCACAAGTTTGTTGGTGGCTATTTTAAGAATTTTCTGTGAAACAAATAGAGTAAATTGTGATTGTGGTATTGAGTTATTAGATCACCTTCAGTCTAGTGTTCCTCTCCTGTAGGTTAGTCAGTTTTTCATGATTCTCCACCCTATCAACTTCCTGCCTATAATTAGAATAATATGTGATGCCTGATGTACTACCAATATTGGTGAGCCTGCTAGTCATCAGTTATAAAAACAAAGTGGCCATTTTGCTCACTGTGCAGGCATTTTTAGGCTTGGTTATACTTAACCAATACTGCCAAGCTGTCGAAACAATGAGGCTGGTTTCTGGGTGACATTTTTTGGTCAGAAAAGTCCAACCTTTATGATCCCTAATATACAGTATTACCATACTCTATGATGAATATAGAAGTGTTCTGGATTATCATAGTTTAATGACATGTCATACACATATAATCACATGATCATCTCTTTACCTTTCCACATGTGCCTTAGTCAATGTGGTGTTCTCTTGATCCAACTGAGACACACTCTCTCCTTTAATTTCCTTCAATACATTACACCACATTAACTTCATTATGTCACTTGTGATGTGCTCACTGTATTGTGGTCTTGTCTTGGTCATGTTGACGTTCATATTCACCAATCTTATTTGAGAGACTGGACACCTTGTTTTCTAGACTGATAACAAGTTGTTCTTCCCTTAATGCTTGTTGTTGCAGTCTATCCTCCACCTCTGACACTCTGGACTGTTCCCTAGCCATCACATGAAGGTGTTCCTCCTACAAGTGACAAAAGGATAATAATAATGGTGTATGGATGTAGTGTATCACTCCCTGTGTATGTAGTGAGTGTATGAGTGTGTGTAGTGTGTGTGTGTGTGTGTGTGTGTGTGTGTGTGTGCAGTGAGTGCGTGCATGTAGTGTGTGTGTGTGTGCATGTAGTGTGTGTGCGCGCGTGCGCGTGTGTGTACGTGTGAGTGTGTGCTGCTGTTTGTTATGCCCCAGGGTTTGCAAAAGTACAGGTAGCTATGTTTCCCACTGCAGCTGAGTGACTGTTCTATTAGAGTAGTCAATACTATCAGTCCAGAAATCCCCCAGGATATTCCCCTGAATGCGTCACACCTTCATCTGTTCCATTCCTGCTGTAGTGTGGCTAATAATGGTGGAGGTTGAGTACCCGAGTGATTTGCCTGATATGTACACCCAAGCTCAAGGGCCGTTAGGCCCGAGAGCGTGGGTGTACATATCAGGCAAATCACGAGGGCACGTGATACAACTGATATGTACCATGCACCCTGCAGGCGATTTATTGCCCAAGCCAATACAAGACGACGACTACTGAATTCATTATGTAGACCAACTTGTGAAATTCGATTATGGGACAGCAACAACTAACGTTGTGACTATGTTTGTTAATATAAACGGGCAAATCCTACAGATATCACGGAAACACTCAATTTAGCGATTTTACAAGTGATTCAAAGTTGCTACATCACTTAAACACTGTTTACACAGTTTTCTAAACATCTAGAGGGGTAAGCTTTGCTGTGGAGTGGTTACCTCGTGATATACAAAAAGTGGGTGTGGTACATAATCAAACACGCGGACAAGCGCTTGTAAATTACCCATGACACTAGTTCTCACCTTGAACTTTCGTTTGTCAACTCATAGGGTGGTGAGGGAGTCGAATCGCCTCCGTCTGAGTGCTGTAGGATGGAAAATTGGCCTCATGGTTTTCATCACGTGAGCAATAATAAACTCCCACAATCGAATGCTGCCAGGATTCTTATAAAAACAAACTAACGTTACCTCACCAGATATCAAGGCCATGGTTTAACTAAAATAAACCATGGCCAGCCATGGTTTAACTTAAATGTACCATGGCAAGCCAGGGTTTATGAGATATGTACCCTGAAATTTTCCTTTGAAGTTAGGTGGTTTCATGGTACATTACAACTAAGGACACCTCAAGTCACAAGGATGTCAACAGTGCACTGATCTACAAGATGTTTCAGCTGGTTCACCTGTGGGTTACATCTTAGCCCATGCACTAGTGTTTACCTAGTCTAACTAAATTGGTTGATACTTAATATGCCACTCCTACCCCAACAGAACAAAAGGTAAAAAAAATGAAGGTCCCAAAGTGTGCATTATTTAGAACTTAAGCTTCAGATAAACAATTACTGCAAACAATTCACATATAACATGTACAGGATGTATACCAGAACACACAGCCACATACAACAAGAGCTTAAAGAGATCAAAGTTTTCACTCCCATGTCTACAACTCAGTGACTATTCTATTAGAGTAATCCCATATAGTCTGACTGTTGTAAGAGAGTAATCATCACCTTGTACATTACTACCATTAGCAGTTTGAAACACTTTCAACAAGTAGCAAACATCAGCACATTCTAGTTCAGTATTCCTACAAATGGTTATCATATACTATGAGCAGGGGTATAGCCAGACTTTTGATGATGTCACAATCTATAGTATGTACTAGTGCTGAAACAATTATTCGGTTATTTGACTATTCAGTCGGCATCACACTATTTGATTCGTTAACACACTATTCGAGTAATCGTTAGCACTTTGTACACTGCATTCAGATGGAAAAGCCACCCTTGAAACTTAAGATTGTGAATGAAATGATGTAAAAATTCTATTTTATAAATAGTTAAGGCTTAGCCTTGCTCCCTAACAATAAGGTTTCAGTACTTATTCAGTAGAAGAAGTTTATACAATAATCGAATATTCGGTCGTTTTGTTCACAACTATTCGAATAATAAAAATTACTATTCGTTTCAGCACTAGTATGTACAAGTTGAGTTGGATCCTGAAAAACAGCTAAAATTAAAAGTGAATTTTTCTCATAAGAGTAAACATTTCAGCCAACCAGATGATTAATGGCTTAATGGTAATAGCAAATTTGTCAACAACAGACACGTGTGGTTTGGTTCCATTACAAATTCGGGAAAGGATACTGCACCTTTATGGCTTCCCATAGGAAATGTATGGTGAAAATTTTAAATATTATGGCAGACATTTAAGGTTTTTAGTGGGTCAAGCAGTACTACAAATGAGCCAAATTTCAAGGTCATGTGTAACTGCATTATCCATGAGTTATTAAATGTTCTTGAAGATCCAGCTCAATGCGTACATACTATAGCTACATAACAATATAGTTAGCTATAGGGAATACCTTGGTAACCTAGGGGGACTGGAGCTATGTCCACCCCCCTAGACCCTCTGTGATTGAATAATACAGAGTGATTTCAGCAGGTTAATTATCACAGCACAATTTAATTTACAATTTATTTGACTGGTAACTGTTTTATTAGGGTAACTCAAACTTGAATTTTGTAAACATACCAACCACTTTATGGGTACTGGTAGCTACTATTGCTGAATACTTGTCTGACTGTTGTAACTGTTTAATTCGAGTATCTTGATCTTGATGTTTTTATAGTGTATAATTATTGATGTTCGAGTGGTATCCATTTAGTGCATACCTTTAATGCCAAATCCTCTTTAGAACCTTGTTCCCGTATCAACAGGCTCTGCAGTTCCATCAACATCTCCTTGTGGTGTACCTCCTCCTCTCTACGTTCTCTCTGTTATTGTTGTAGTGTGGACTGGACCTGTGTGTGTGTGAGGGGTATGTTACTGACCAGTAATATAAGTGCATGTGTGCATGTGTTACATGTCAATACCATCATGTCTGGCCTCCCTCCTAGCCCAATGCTAACACTAAAAATTTTGAAAGGACAGTATTTCCAGAAAAATTCAATTATGGCTGGTGTAATTTACCGGAAATTGTCTGGTGTCCGGCATTATTTCACACACTGCCAGGGTGATTGGAGATAAAAGGAAATACAAGTTGGAGAGAGCAGACACACATCGTAATCCCATAAGACACTTGCTATATGTAAGTTAAGTATTGCGGTGTAAAATGGTGGCTGTATGTTATGTCGTTTAGCCTCTAGCCTTTCAACTGTATAAATGTGTCAATTTTTGTATAAACTGTATACTAAGGCTGCAACAGATGTCAAATTTAGTGGAACTGACCATCTTGTATAAATATAGCTGGTAATCAAAGCCATTTCCACTACACCATACACACTCTAGCAAAACAATAATATTCGGATATCCAAATATTGAACATTTATTGCAGCCCTACAGTAAACCACATACATTCTCTAGCTGTTTTTTTCTTTCTTAACTCGTTGTGTTCCTTTTCTGTCTTTTCTTTCAGTTTGCAGCTGTTTAAATAGAAAGTGTTTCTTGATTGGCCTACAAGAGAATGACATATATACATACCACTATGTGAAATGGCATGCTAATGTACACACACACACACACACACACACACACACAACACACACACACACACAACACACACACACAACACACACACAACACACACACACTACACACACACACACACACTCAAACACCACACACACACACACACACTACACACACACACACACACACACACACACACACACACACACACACACTCAAACACACACACACACACACACACACACACACACACACACACACACACACACACACACACACACACACACACACACACACACGTACACATCTACACTAGAAACTGGTCACCTTTGGGCCAAATTTCCTGACTTTATTAAGCAGGTGGTTGAATTAGGAGGTCACTTTGTACACAAATAAAACAATTGGGACAATGGCTAGTTCAGACAATACAAGGTATTAATTATTTTACCAACACTCTGTCACCATTTCACTGGAATTTCAATGCTAATCCCTATGGAACAAAACAATGGCGAAATGGGAACTTTATTTTGATGTTTCACATCTCAGATCAAAGGAGTCGCCCAGGCTACATTTACAATGTAGCCCAGTTGGCGGCTATGCTCAGGCTACATCTGAATGTAGCCCGGGCTACAACTGGGCGGCGACTATATAGATGTTAAGGCCAAAATTGATTGTGGGGATTAACACTCAAGTGATTAGTATGCACGACTTGGATTTGGCTATAATAAACCACTCAGACAGAAATTGTTTTGTTTCCTTGCTACCCCACTAATATTTAACGTTAAAAAAATGTTGGACTAAGGTGAGAACTAGTGCTATAGCTTATTCAACAAGTATTTCCACACATTTTACACCTCCATTACTGATAACACGAAGTTACCACCTTGCATGAAGTAACTACTCTACAAGCAAGCTTACCCATCTAGGTCTGTAGTACACTCTGTAATAAACGATTCAATAGCACTGATTAAAACATTAAATTTGTGTAACCAAAATTCTCCGTGATATCTCTAGCCTTCATCATAACCAAATGTAGCCAGCAATATACTAGCTGCTGACCCATAACCAAATTTTTAGGCATACATATATAATACATCCAGTGGTTGTACGGATCAACATATTATTAGTTGTAACATGGGGCATTCAGGCTTTAGCCTGATATGTATTCCCTCAGATCTTGGACTGCAGCCTCATGCCTGTGTTACATTATACAGTGACCTGATTTACTGTAGTGGATTTAAAAATTGTAAATCTGATAATGAAGTAGGAATCCCAGTAATAAAAAGCAATGAAGCAAGAGATATATCAATGATGGTATTGTGGTTAGAGGAAAACTGTGGAGAAGGTAAACTTTGGCAAATAACCACCTAAATTGTATTTGGCAAAATAAACAGTTGCAAATTAAAGCTCAGCCTCTTCAGTTATAAAAGATATTTGGCAGGTTAAACTGTAGTGATTGATCAAATTTGCCACAAAGTTTTCCTCTATTAGGTACAACATAGCTATGTGGGAAAACCCCTACATTGTACAATGCCACCCATGGTACAATGACACCATCGATATAGCTTGTTTCACTGCTTATTATATAACCCTACCACATGGCCAAGGAAAGTCTTGAGGCAGCAGTGGCACTAACAAAGACCCTTGGAGCCGACAAGAATCAGCAGGGTTTTCACAGAAGCCATTCTCAAAAGTATGGAGGCCACAGGGGTGGCGGACATCACAGTGGCCATTACAACAAACAGAAAGGCTGGCAACTGCTGGGAAACAAGACAAATCCCAAGCATCAGCAACCAAGGAAATGACTATGTATAAACAGTTATGTGCACAATGTGACATCATGTGTAAACAATTCATTAAATGCTGTAACCAATACTCAGATAAAGGGTTCACAAGCACAATACATACAGGCTCTCATAACAGAGTGTTAAAATCTGAAAATATTCCTGGGGGCATGTCCCAAGACCCCCAGAACAACATTCATGCCTGTTGTATGCTTCAAATGTCAAATCTGCTCAGTCCCTCAACTCTTTAGTCTGCACATGATACCATACCAGAAGCAAACACAATTAAGCAGCCTACATTATACCTAACATAATTATATTTTTAAACTGTCAATACTGTTACCAGATTCAATTTCAAATTACACAATTTTTCTGGAAAATCTTGCCACCATACCCCCCTAGATTTAAATTTGCGTATAGTAAAAGTTTGGAAACCAGTCACCAAAATTCCTGGGGCCGCCCTTGCAGCAATTTCATCTGCACATGACCCAGTTGGGAGTCAGCATGGGGTCACACCCCACAATTACTAGGTTGATGAAAGGAGCATTTAACACCAGGCCCCTCTCCCAAGATATTCAGCCTTTTGGGATGTTGGCATAGTGATCACCTACCTTAAAGGTTTAGAAGAGAATGACAATCTTAATCTCAGACAGCTAACCCTCAAAACAGTAATGCTGCTTGCATTGACTAGGCCTTTACATTCTGCGGACCTTTCCAGTTTACACATCCAGTGGAGGTCATACCATACAGAAGGGGTTACCTTTAGACCAACACACCTAACTAAACAACGCAGATCATCTAAGCAGAGGGCTGATTTTATCTTCTCTCTTTTTCAGGAAGATCCCAGAGTATGCTCAGTAAAAACATTAAAGGCTTATGAAGATTGTACTAAAGAATTTAGAAAGCTTGAATCTCCTACTCCGAAGACCAGCTCTCTTGCATTGGGGAACACAATCCAGTAGCCTCATGCTCCATTGCTAAATAGTCATGATTGAGGCTGGAATTGACACCAGCATTTTTAAGTCACATTCAGTTCGAGGGGCAACTTGTTCTAAAGCTGCTGATGCAGGTGCTACAACAAAGCAAATATTAGATGCTGCAGACTGCTCCTCAAAGGGTACCTATCAGCAGTTCTACCATAGGAGACTGGAGAATAAAGATAAAACATCCTTTGGTAGGAATGTTTTTTCCCCAGGGTGTGCTTCAAACAATACATGTTGATATGAAACTGAGCCTCCCGAAATGTAATTCGTAAATGGCTTAGGGCATGAAGTGCCTGCATGCTATTTATAATTACAAGTGGAAGGTGAAGTTAAAATATCAACACCCCTCCCATTGTTTCCACCTAATTTAGTATTTTTTTAGTTTTCAGTGTTAATTCTGTAGGTTTCTTTTCTTGACACCTCCCAGTAAAGCTGATTGTTACGTCAGAGTAGGAAACTACTGATTTCTAAGGAAGACTTCTCAAAGAACCAATGAAACATGTCCGCATGCTGATTTCATACCCGGACTGTCATTTTTTTTACATCATTTAACTCACGTGTATCTTCAAAATGGCTGTCATAACCTTGTATTTGTGCCAAATACATGTTGATATTGCTTCCTCATCATACAGTACAATAGTAACTGTATAGTAGGGACCACAAAGGAGTGGTCATGGCCCATGAAATAAAATCACCCAAAAACCAGCCTCAATTTTCCCTGACGACGATGAGACAGTATTGGCAAGGTAAAACTAAGCCCAAACAAGCTTTCAGATCAACCCAAAACGCTTTCAACAAATTGGTACGGAATTTTAACATTTTTTTATTCGACAGAATTTTCTACTGACTGACTGACTGATGCCTTCAGACAAGCATAACTCGATAATGGTTAAGGCTACAGGCTTGATTTTTTCACTGTTCGATGTCGCTTCAGCCCGACAGGTGCCTTTTGGCATACCGCAGTACGTACAATGCATTCTTCATGGACTTACCAGTGTCGTGTCCCATTCATCTTTGCTGACAGGGAAAGGTGTCGATTGGCATGAGCACATGATGGTTTCCCTTCGAAACAGAAATCATCCGTATTTTTCATAGTGACTATTTTGATTGCAAAGCTGCTTTTCAAACAGTTCTTGATTCGTATTGCTGTGTAACTGTAACAGGTTGAACATAGCCAACAATGAAGTGTAATGGATACTTCACTTTTCAGACAATATTGACACGGCACCATTTCTTTTGGTATGTGTAGATTGTAGAGGTGCTTCCAGAAAAGTTCTTGATTCGTATTGCCGTGTAATGGGTTGAACATAGCTGACAACCAAGCGTAATGAATACTTCACTTTTTCAGATTCAGACAATAATTGATATAGCTGGGGCACGTGGCACCATTTCAGATGCGGTATACGTGGGTTCACCAGTCATAATAAAATTATTTACAAAAAAAGTTAACAAACAAGTACACGAAAAAATTTGGAATTTTCAACTAGAGTAGGGACCATAGCATATCGATAAAAAGTACTGAAACAAGTTGGAGTAGTCCATGATATTAAATCACAGTAAAACAATAAGAAGTGTTATATCCCTACTGTGCTTGTACTTGTGTAATTATAATTAGACTCTATTTAGGCTGTTTTGGGTGAGTAATAAATCTCATATACTCCACCTTGTTTTCTAATATACTCCACACCTTCAGGCACATTATAACATATGCTCAAAATCTAGGTTTATCCAATCGCTATGCATTGTTCACGTGCAGTGATTTAACGAGCACAATTATTTTGTCACGTGAGAACACATAGTTGCCATGGCACTAGTATTATCGCAAGAAAACCAGCTGCTTTCGCCAAGCCTACAGCAGAAACAGCCGTGGATGAGGTAAGTAATCTGAGTGTAATGTGAAATAGAGTCTAAGCAGTTATACGGGCACAATGTGGAGTCTATGAAATTTATAAACCCTCAGGCCCTTAGTAGCGTCCTCGCCTCGCTTGTGCGCTACAGCCCGGGCCTTCGGGTTTATAAATTTCATAGACTCCACATTGTGCCCTTATAACTATTATATAGATGCAGGCACTTTGTGCCCTGAGCCATTTACAAATTAATAACCAATAACCACCTCCCACCCACATAAGTTTTTGTCCCATTGGGTGACGTGAAACAAGCAATATAATAATGATGGCCTAAATTAAGGCTAAAACAAACCATTCGAATTTCAAATATTCGATGTTGTGGGAATGACATACTTTACAATGGTAAAGCAGTAAAATTTCATGAAATATTCTTATAACTTATAAAAAATGGAGCTTGTAGTAGTTGTACCAACAGATCAGCACAAATGAAGCAGTTTTATGTCCTATGAAAACACAATTGTAAATGTTTGTGAATCAAATATTCTTTACTATTCATTCAATTGGCATTTAGAATGTCACACACACACGCACACACTACACATCATACATAGCCTTATAGTAAACAAACAATAACTAAGATTGTAACAAGACACTGGTGTATGTTAAAGGAGTGTGACTATTATTAGAGCATTGTTCACCTTGCTATCTTTGTTCTTCAATACAGAATGTGCTCTAGTACGGAAACTGTCAAACTCTTTTCAAATCTGCCAGCTGTTGTAGGCATCCTGAAGAGGTATTAGTATCCTGAATTAGGAAATGGTCAGGATATCATCACCTACCTTTGGTGAAGGTATATCTGATAGTAGAGATGTATATTCTGCTACTGTCAAGTCTACAAGAAGATGTAGTCAATGGTACAAACAGATAATATATACATGATACACACATACAGTGGAACCTTGGTAGTTATCCATACCACAGGGAACCACATGGTATTCACAAAGACTGGACAGTGCATGGCTCTTTAGTTTGATGCAAAAAGTGATACAATTTAATATCCTAATAGAACAGTCAACTACTGTAATAGGATCCAGATACGTAACAGTGTATCAGCTACAAAATAGTTTTGTTAATAATGAATAATGAGTTTAATATTCAATGCAGCTTTTATCCACTGTCATTCCAGTCAGGCAGTGTAAAATTTGCTAAGTTTGAAACAAGACACTCACTAATAACCTAAGGAAACCTAAAATGCCTTAAATAACTACACAGTAAGGAGAAAAATTGATGTCAAGTGTGACTTAATCCACAAGCCACCTGGAGGCTCACCAAACACCTCACTCAGTAGGTAAACATGAAGAGGCAACCGAAGACAGAACCATCATCCCTATTAGATCCTATGGGTCTTATACAGTGCTAAAGGCACAAAGTTTAACATTAACAAGTACAACACTATATCATCACTGTACCTTCTATGCTATTTGTTAGAACGGTTTTGTCCACAAGTTTGTTGGTGGCTATATATTTTAAGAATTTTCTGCAAAACAAATACAGTAAATTGTGATTGTGGTATTGAGTTATTAGATCACCTTCAGTCTTGTGTTCCTCTCCTGTAGGTTAGTAAGTTTTTCATGATTCTCCACCCTATCAACTTCCTTACTATAATTAGAACAATATGTGATGCCTGATGTACTACCAATATTGGTGAGCCTTGTGATGTTCATGTGCTCCTGTTGGTACCAATAGTCACTGCTGTCACTGCTAGTCATCAAAAAAACAAGTTGATGTTGTGCTACTTCTAAAAACCAGACGCCATGCAGCTAGCTAACTCATCTGGAATTAACCAACTATGTATTGAAGTTGTGCAATAATGCCATTGTAATTTTTGGATTTCATAATTCATGAAATTTTCATAATTCTTTAATTACGTTGCTATGGAAGTGCTTGTTAAACAAACTGCTTTAAACAACATATTACGCACAGAAGTATCTTCTAAACTGTTTTATAGTTTGACTATAGTGTTTTTCCCCACAAATTCTCTTGACAAAGCCTCAAAGCTGCTCTTCATTTTCATTCGCGTACATCGGGGATATGACCCCTTTCCAACTCGAAGGGATAGGCTATTCCTGGTAGTCTACAAGGCCTGCACTGTTGTTTTTCAATTGTTAAACGTCTGTAAAACCTGAAGGGAAGGTAATTCACAAAGTCTGAGGAGAGTCTCCACACCAGTATTTCAGACAGCTGAAAAAGAAACCACCTCAGAGCAAAGTTTACCTTTGTGTAACTTCATTTCACTTAACTTCCTACGTAAAAGCTGCTTTTACCATTACTATAATGATTTTGCTCACGAGGGTGCGTACGAACAAACATAGATAGGTAGATAGGTACACACACACAAGCACACACTTTTACGAAAACAATTTCAGTAAACCAAGTGGCCATTCTGATCGCTCTGCAGGCATTTTTTAGGCTTAGTTATACTTAACCAATACTGCCAAGCTGTCAAAACAATGAGGCTGGTTTCTGGGTGACATTTTTGGTCAGAAAAAATCCAACCTTTATGATCCCTAATATACAGTTTTAAGCCACTCCAAGAAAATTCCTTGTTTCCCATTTCATTGAACTCAAAAATAAACGTGGGCAGGAGGTTCATTATCCATTATTCATTATAGATATTTCACATATTTTTGAAATTCATAACTAACTTGCAGTAAGAATACAGTAGAAATATTTAAACTAAGAACCTGAACAGTGATAAGCTAGCTAAATGGGCTTTCTAAATGCTAAACTAGTTACTGCTATACAATCACAGGATAAATAATGAATAAAATGATCAGTTGACAGAAATAATGAATGACCATGCAGGAAGAGAATCTGCATGCGGGTGGGAAATGGGAAACAATAAATTTTCTTGGAGTGGCCTTACCGTACTGTATGATGAATATAGAAGTGTTCTGGATTATCACAGTTTAATGACATGTCATACACATATAATCACATGATCATCTCTTTACCTTTCCACATGTGCCTTAGTCAATGTGGTGTTCTCTTGATCCAACTGAGACACTCTCTCCTTTAATTTCCTTCAATACATTACAGTAACTCCATTACATCATATTATGTCACTTGTGATGTGCTTACTGTTTTGTGGTCTTCATGTTGACATTCACATTCACCAATCGTCTTTGAGAGACTGGACAGTGGACATCTTGTTTCTAGACAAGTTGTTCTTCCCTTAATGCTTGTTGTTGCAGTCTATCCTCCACCTCTGACACTTTGGACTGTTCCCTAGCCATCGCATGAAGGTGTTCCTCCTACAAATGACAAAAGAATAAATGTAGCGTATCACTCACTGTGTGTGTATTGTGTGTGCTTGCATGCATGTGTGCTGCTACTGCTTGTTATGCCCCAGAGTACAGGTAGCTACAGTACATTTCCACAGCTAAGTGACTGTTCTATTAGAGTAGTCAATACTATCAGTTCAGAAATCCCCCAGGATATTCCCCTGAATGCGTCACACCTTCATCTGTTCCATTTCCTGCTGTAGTGTGGCTAATAATGGTTGAGGGTGAGAGGCCTGCTCTTCTGCTCTACTCAACTGTTCAGTGACATGTTGTAACTGTTGTGACAAGACTGAGACGTTCTGTTCATACTCCTTTGCCTTGTGTCCCATTAGCTTGTGTGTATCCAGTGATGACTCCAGATCTTGTAGCTGAAGTACAATGAGAAACAACATGAAGATTTGTAGAAACAGTAGACCATCAGTTTATCAAACCTCAATGGTCTCAGGGTAATACAAGTGTTTAGACAAGTGAACTATTTGAAGTCTATTCATTTACAAGTACATAAATATAGAGCTCCACTCAAATACTAATTTTAAAATGAAAGTGATAAAAAGGAGTGAAACTATTTAATATATGAATAGCACCCAAGGTCATCATTATTTCTTAGAAGGAATTTTATAAGGATATACAGGGTTCTGCCTACACTGGTCGGCAGTAGTTTAAAGTCACCAGTACCTCTAAAAACCAACCAGTACCTTCTTAAATCCAACCAGAACAATTCTTACATGTTTTACTGATGTACATGCAATATACCCTAATGTAACACACAGACATTCTAATACGATAGGCAGCATATCAGTTCACGTTAGCTTTAGGCCACCACTCAGGAAATCCTGGGCAGAGCCCTGGGGTTTAGGATAGGAGATTCAGAAAAACTGGTAATCTATAATGACTATAATCTGTATTAAAATGACTACTCTATTAGAGTATTACAAATTTATACCGTATTTAACTGGGCTCAAAGGTCCTAAATTAAGCTAGGCCAGCGTAAGAGATTATAACAGTGTTTATTACAACTAGTGACACCTGTGACTTATATATATATACATATATTGTTATTAGCACTTTACAGTGACCAGCACTGAAGGTCTGACAGCAACATGTGCTGCAGCCTTTGGATCACCTAACCTAACAAGAACTGGAGACTTTAAATGACTACTTAACCTAGCTAACTATAAGGTGAAAGAAAAAAGGGCCAATGAAAGGACTTGTCACAAGGATGTCAACAGTGCATCTGCAACAAGATGTTTCAGCTGGTTCACCTGTGGGTTACATCTTAGTCCATGCACTAGTGTTTACCTGTAGTCTAACTAAATTGGTTGACACAGATAATATGTCACTCCTACCCCAACAGAACAAAAGGTCAAATAATGAAGGTCCCAAAGTGTGCATTATTTAGAACTTCGAGCTTCAGATAAACAATCACTGCAAACAATTCACATATAACACGTACAGGATGTATACCAGAACACACAGTCACTTACAACAAGAGCTTAAAGAGATCAAAGTTTTCACTCCCATGTCTACAACTCAGTGACTATTCTATTAGAATAATCTCATATAGTCTGACTGTTGTAAGAGAGTAATCATCACCTTGTACATTACTACCATTAGCAGTTTGAAACACTTTCAACAAGTAGCAAACATCAGCACATTCTAGTTCAGTATTCCTACAAATGGTTCTCATATGTGACCGGATCTGCAAAAACCCAACACAATAGTGCATTTTTCGAATTTCTGTTTATTAAATATTTATAATCTACTTAGCCAAGTGTATTCTCTAGCAAAGTTTCAGCCTCATATGCCAATAACTTTCGGAGTTACAGCCCTACAAAGTAGCAACAACAGAAAAATCGATTTGTACAGCAAGTATTGGGGGAAAAAATTACAGGCACTTACTAAAACGGCTGTAACTTACGAAAGGATGGACGTACTTGGCTGCAATTTCCACCATCGTGTTCGCCATGGATAGGGGAATCATTCACTGGGTCATTTTGTTCTTTTATTTCCTTTCTTCACTGGATTCAAAGGTAAAATTCATGAAGAAAAATCAATCGCGTATGATCGCTTCGACGTCACTTAAACAAACGCTCATAACTTGCATATCCTAGGGTCTACTGCAATGAAACAAAGATTTTCTAACTCCTCTTGAGCAGGCGAATAAGATAATATCCAGGTTTTTATTGTTAGTCCCTTCCTTCACTACGAAAGAGGCGTTCAAAAAATTTACTAAATTTTTTCAATAATATGCAAATATTTCACCAATTGTTTTCAATGCTTTATACTAGAAATTTAGGCTTGTGCTATTGTGTCGGGTTTTCGCAGATCCGGTCACATATACTATGAGTAGGGGTATAGCCAGACTTTTGATGATGTCACAATCTATAGTATGTACAAATTGAGCTGGATCCTGAAAAACAGCTAAAAATTAAAAGTGGATTTTTTTCTCATGAGAGTAAACATTTCAGCCAACCAGATGATTAATGGTGATAGCAAATTTGTCAACAACAGACACGTGTGGTTTGGTTCCATTACAAATTCGGGAAACAATGCTGCACCTTTATGGCTTCCCATAGGAAATGTATGGTGAAATTTTTAATATTATGGCATACATTTAAGGTTTTGAAATATTTTTAGTGGGTCAAGCAGTACTACAAATGAGCCAAATTTCAAGATCATGTGTAACTGCATCATCCATGAGTTATTAAATGCTTTTGAGGATTCAGCTCAACGCGTACGTACTATAGCTACATAACAATACAGCTAGCTAAAGGGAATATATATATACCTTGATATGTGAAGCATGCTAAGCTAGGGGAACTGGGGGGTACGCCCACCCCCCTAGACCCTCTGTGATCGAATCTGAGAATGATTTCAGCAGGTTAATTATCACAGCACAATTTATAATTTATTTGACTGGTGACTGTTCTATTAGGGTAACTCAAACTTGAATTTGTAAACATACCAAGCACTTTATGGGTACTGGTAGCTACTATTGCTGAATACTTGCCTGACTGTTGTGACTGTTCAATTAGAGTATCTTGATCTTGATGTTTTCATAGTGTACAATTATTGATGTCCAGGTATAATCCATTCTGTGCATACCTTTAATTCCAGGTCCTCTTTAGAAACTCGTTCCAGTGCCAACAGACTCTGCAGTTCCATCCACATCTCCTTGTGATGTACCTCCTCCTCTCTACGTTCTCTCTGTTGTTGTTGTTGTTGTAGTGTGGACTGGACCTGTGTATATGTGAGGGGCATGTTACTGACCAGTAATGTAAGTGTGTATGCGTGTATGTGTGTGCATGTGCATACAATGTGTCAATTTTTATGAACTGTATACTAAGGCTGCAACAGATGTCAAATTTAGTAGAACAGGCCATCATCTATAAATATAACTGGTAATCGAAGCTATTTCCATATTAGTATACACACTCTAGTAAGCAAATACCTGAATAGTAAATAATAATATTCGGATAGCAAATATTGATTGCAGCCCTACAGTAAACCACATACATTCTCTAGCTGTTTTCTTAACTCGTTGTGTTCCTTTTCTGCCTTTTCTCTTTCAGTTTGAGGCTGCTTATAAAGTGTTTCTTGATTGGCCTACAAGAGAATGAAATATACACTCTGTACACATACCACTACATGAAATGCCAAGCTAATGTATGTACACACAAGTACACACAAGTACACACAAGTACACACACACACACACACACACACACACACACACACACACACACACACACACACACACACACACACACACACACACACACACACACACACACACTACACCCACACACACACTTACTAACATCATTTTCCTATCAGCCTGGAAACTAGCTTCAATTCTAGCCTTCTCTTCAGACAGAGTAGCCAGTGACTGCATCAGGGTATTCACCTTATGATGTAATCCATCATCATCGTCGTCGTCATCATCCTGTAGGTGTCACAATACACAGATGATATGTGGTGTGTTGTAGTACATGAAGGAAGTGAGGGGACACAGAGCAAACTTGTAGGAAGCTTTAGATGATGGCAGCAATGCAATATATGGTCAAACATGCTAGTTTGTACTTAAACACACATACACTGGCCTAACATGACTAGCTCTTTACTTGGTTAGTTGATGAAGGACCTACTGATCGATCACTCTCCTCCCCAGGAGATTTTTTTGCTGGTACTTGCAAACCTGTCCTATTCTGTGGAGAGGAACATCCTCTAGGAGTACCTAGAGCCTTCAAACTGGCCTCTAAAGCTTCTTTCTCCTTCAATAAACTTTTATAAGCTCCAACCACATCTGTAGAGGAGATAAAACAAGAGATGTACCATGCAGTGAAACATGTGTACTATGGACACCTTGGACCAACCAATAGTGAGCTCCTGATTATCAAAATGTTCTGATTTTCAAGGTCAGTTTGGCTGGGTCTGGATTATGTAGGTGTCCTCATCAACCAAAATAACCAAAGTATTCGATAGCCAAGTCACTTTACATACTCAGGGAGTGTCCAGTGTCCTTGTTTTTAAAAGGCTAACATTAACGGGGGCCCATTGTAAACACCCTGGTTGAGAATTTCATTCCTGAATGGCATTCACCATTAGAATAGGTGACCAGAGTCCCTGACATCAGTCACTCATGAAATTCACTTATCACACATTGTACATGTGGAGCCATTTTATAAGGACATGACAGTACCCAGCCATATCAAATAGGCGCTACTGATTTCCAAAGAGAAATGTTCTTAATTTACCTAGAGATGTGCGATTATATAGATATATTTCATTATCGAGATATCACAAGATTTATCGAGATAAGGATGATAAGTTTATTAATCTAGATACTAGTAAACTTCCGTAAATTATTGGTATACCTGATGGTGTAAGCACCTCCTGGGGGCTCCAACTCTCCTACCACTTGGGAACAGTGTTAAGACAACATTTTTCACTTTTTTATAGCCTTCAAATTGCAATTTGCTCACTTTACTGGTTACAATATTGGCAGTTTACTAAAATAAACAATTGTTTCAGTTATCGAGATATGTGAGATAATTGAGATAAGTTCAAAGGAAATATCGAGATATGTCAAAATTAGTCATCACACACCTCTAAATTTACCAGTTGGGACCTCTTAGCTGTCTGGTTACCAACAACAAATAAAAGAGTGCCATAAAGTGTTTAAGATAGCGAACTATAAAGATTCATCTAGTGTCTCTAATAAACAAACAAACAAAAAATTGCACAGAGGGAAGTACTACAGGAAAGGTACAGTCAGTTATTTACACCTAACCTGATGTGTCACACAGTGTGTAGAGTACCACAAGCTAAATGTATGATAATTACTACCTTGTAACGTTACAGTCATCTAGGACCTACTCCAAATCAAAGACACAAGGACAAATTAAAGATTTTGGTCTCAACAGATATGACATGTTATAGTCTTGTAGGCCCAGCTGGGCACAACATCTTAATCTCTTTATTAGAAAGACAATTCTTGGCCTGTTGTTATAAAGAGGTTCCACTGTAATTCATGTGTACTAAAACACTACAGTAAAATGGCAGGTATAACAATAGTTCCAGTTCCATAAGAAATACAATATGACTACATCACATCCTAACAGTTGTTTGTCTAACTTTGTGTGACCACATTAACATGAACATAACATAAGGCTATAGATATAGAGGTTTTGCAGGAAGTGTTCCATACAATTATTTATTATCTTTGGAGTCTCTTACAATAAAACATTACTGTAAATGGCCTGGGACAGGCCTATAAAGCAGAGGTACTTATAATAAGATAATATGCCAGTCACAGGCTTGTGAAAAGCCTACCTGCTGATATTTAGGAGTGAAGTAAGCCTGTGACAGTATTGTCAGACAGGCCTACAGCAAGGCAAATCACATACGTACTGTCACAATAATATTATGGTATTTGTCAGGCATGTAACAGGACTGCATTGTTAGATACATGATAAATCCATCCTGCAAAATAATTTCTTATAGGACTGGTATATACATGTACTCTGGTTGCTATAGTGACTATTGTTACCACTGGTTACTGTATTATAGTGTCACTAATGGCCCACTTAGCATGTTTCCAATATCCCTGTACAGTATATAGCAGTTAACACATACACCATGCTGACTCACGCACTACACCAGCTTCCTATTTCATAAGGGTTTCAATTTGTATTTATAACGTTATAGACAAGTGTTATGTTTCATTGTGGGATTGAGATGCTACAGGCCTCTGAACCCATTTTCTACAGGCCTGCCACAGCTCTTCAACACTTCACAGACTCATTACCAGTTTACAATACACACATGTTACAGGCCTGCTAACATACAATTATGTTACTTATTATAGGAGATTCATGATATTGGATAGTCACACAGGACTGACATTTGTGTTCATGAGAGAAAAGGACTGTTATAGGCTTGTAACCTTTTTTATTAAATGTGTAAGTGTTTACAACAGGTTTGTGGCACATTTAGGTGATCCATACAGGCCTGTAATCATATCAGAATAACAGCTTTAGCAGGCCTGTAACCATCTTACTGCCTGTAGCAGGCAGTTTACAGGCCAAAAAGCAGCACATACATGTCTGTATTAGGCCTGCAACAATATAAAGCTTTTGTAAGGGTGCAATGAGTGGATAAAGAGTGGAGTGTTCTACAGAGTTTTTTAAACGTTTACACAAGAAGTTCTGGCACAGATTTATGTTTAACAGGTACAATATACCATTGCACAAAGAGGTCTTCTGGAGCGAAACTAATAGTGAGGCTCAAGAAAATTGAGTTGCAAGTTTTCTAATGTATTGTGGGTATTGGTACTCTATCCACTCACAATGTCTTCATACATGATCGGTGAATGCCCCTGCAAAAACCTCTATTAATGAATGAGAATAACTCATTCAAATAAGTACAATCTACAACAAAGTTAAAGGAATATACAGCGGAAGCTGTCTTAGTGGTCACCTGTATAGAAAGGTCACCTCTCTAAAACTTTACAATTCCTACGTAAGTGAGATGATACACTAATTCACCAGCCACCTATTAAGGTCAAGAAATTGAGACCAGTTCTACATTATACTACGATATCACCAAGTGCGCTGTTAATAGACAACAGAGGTGATTTCCTAGTTGGGAGATAGACAGACCCCAAACACCATTAGATAGACTACTTCTTATTGTTCTATTCCAGAGGCTATTACAAACTGAGTAGCAACTTAATGAGTAAACTCTATCAAGGGACAAAACTTCAACTTAATTTTTAAAGGGAAAAAAAACATTTTAATAATAACACAATTAAGGGGTGGGGGGACACTACAAATTCCTATGGCTTCACATGCTAAATATTGGTTTTCATTGATCTGTACTTCCTTTTTGCATCAGATGTGTTTGTGGTACTTAAAAATCATCTCCAGTTAGAAGTATTGACTTTAATACTCAGTTTATAGCGTTTTGACTTGGAATTGTACAAATTTTGGATCTTGTTTCACGGTTATAGCTCTACACTTCTTAAGCTTGTTATCTGCTACCTCAGTATGTTTGTAACAAATGTATTACAGTAATTTTTACTCCTAGATCAAATGAGCTAGAGAATTCTCCAATTTTTTAATAAAAAACAGTAATCTCATTTTGAAGCCATAGTAGTCATACCAAAAATATCTGTTTCATACGTTGGAAGAGAATCAATTTTTGTGTTAAAATTACAGTGTTTTGTAACCACAGTACAAACTTCAGAGAATTTCACTCAGATTTGTACTAAACAGACGTTCAATTCATCAGGTGGAGACAGTGGTTTTACAGCTTTATATATGACCGGATTTGTGAAAAGGGGTCTTCCACACACATCCAATTCTATGAACGTGGAAGACCATAACGTAGTGTTCAAGAAAGATACAAACCTGAAATTTTCTCCATCCATTAACCTATGTTGGTCCTCAGTTCTGACCAAATTTCATGTCAATAACTTTTTCCAATCTCAAGTTATGAATTTCCAAAGTTCATAAATTGGATGGTGTGGAAGACCCCTTTTTGCAAATCCGGTCACATATAACAACTTTGTGGAAGCCATAGGACATAGTTGCTTGTCTCCTTAATGTATTATGTGCTGAAACAATTCACTGTATTGTCAAAACAAGTAAGCCAAACTGTTATCCAGACAAAATTTCTAGTCACACAACAAATCTGATTCCCTGTACTGACAAGGCTTCAGTCTTCTCAAAGGTCCTACTGGGATGGTAATTAATGAATGACCCTTATATGAGAAATCATACTTGTGCACAGGAAATGCCCCACACCCCACCTCGGGCTGTGCGGTTCGTTTGGAATTTGCCTAGATCACAAGTTATCTGGAGATCATGCTAAAATCCAAAACAAAACAATTATGGTACCGTAAAAAAACTTAAGTTTGGCAATCAGCATGCAAAGTATCTGAGCTCTAACATGAGCTGAAGAGGATAAACTTAAGCTTTAGCCAGCTAGCTCGCAGTGAAGCCATCTAGTGATGTTGCAATACAAAATTGACTTGGAAACAGATTGTGATGATGTTTGTGAAATAGCGCTCACAAATTTTTGCTTGTCATTACTTTCAATATCAACAATTTTACCACCAAAATCTTTTGTAGTTTCATTCTCCTTACACAAATGCCCAAAGTAATTACAGCATTCAACACAAACAGTTCCATATCATTACTTTCAACAGGCTCTGCAGTTCCATCAACTTCTGCTTGTGGTGTACCTCCTCCTCTTTACCTCTCCGCTGTTGTTGTAATGTACGTGGATGGACCTGTGTGTGTAAAGGGTATGATATCGACCAGTAATATGAGTGTGTGTATGTGTGCTAGACTGTCTAAAAAATGTACTACCATGATTTAGACACAGGAGATACAAACAGACCAAGCTGGTTATTCTGAGAAACAAGACCAATTAACAAAATATGGAAAAATGGAAAAAGTGACCTACGCAATACACCTACCATCTAGAAGGTGCAACACACTTCATGGTCAAACCTGGATTGGCCACACAAGACAGAAACATCTTCCCAATATACATTACTAAGGTACGTACAGGATTCCACACTAACAAATGATAATCACCATATGATTACTACATCTTCTAACTTGTTTGGTTTTCACAATTTTCTGTGTTGTGGTGTTGAGTTATTATAGGTTAGTCAGTCTCCACCCTAACAACTTCCTGTCTATAATTAGAAGAACAAGGTGTTTCTGAATGAATGTGGTTACACATGTTGAATTGAATAAACAGACATCTCGGGCCGAAGCAATATCAAACAGCGAAAGTCCATATAGTGTTAACCATGGACTTATGGTTGGCTGAAGGCACCAGGCAGTCAATTACTAAAATACTTGTTTTAATATTTTATAAAAAATATAATTGTGTGATGGACAGTCATGTTAAAGATATGGGTGGGAAGATGTTCTATTGTAATATACTGGGAACTAGAGTAGCTACACTGCCATACACACTTGAACCTAATCATACGTAGGTGTTAACTGCTTATAATCTGTGGTATGGAGTATATGAAATGGCACAGATCATGGACACACCAATAGCAAACTTGTCATGTGATCTTACAGAATTCATTTCAAAATAGGAAAGTCTTGTTCACAGAAGTCTCAGTAATGTATGTACCTTATCAAGGCACTCTCAGAGTCTATACACTGCACCAAACAAACCTAGCTATTTACAACTTGTTACACATACGTACATCACATACCCAAATCAATGTGGAATGTTTCTTTTCTGAGTTATCCAAAGTGGCATCCAGTGTAAAACATCAAGGATTTTGTGGTACCAATTACTGAGTGATGAGCTGTACTACACAATCCTGTTGAATATTACTTCTCCCCTACTATTTGTTGGAGTTTCAATGACTTCAACACTAATGTGAGTTTGATGTGATGTCACAAGTTTCCATTAGTCTATGTGTGTTTACCTTCATTTCCATTTCGTGTAAGAATGGAGATCTAGGATGGAGGCCTGATCTTCTGTGTATCCAGTACAAGCTTCCAGCAATGGACTAATAATACTAGTTCACAGTTCCAGGGTGCCCAGCTCATTGACACCGGCAACTTCTTTCCATCATCAGTTCGCGCATCTATGATTCGCGTTATCATAGATTGGAGTTATCGACCCGCTTAATTCTACATAAAGCTCACCCAGTCACTCACTGATCATGCGACTAACCCTGGGCTTGACCCTCGGACTAACCATGGACTAACGATTAAATGGCAAGTTGTTTTATAACTGTTTTCTGTGCTGCATAATGCACCTATCCACTACGCGCGGGAGGGGGGTAGGTGGGGGATAATTATTATCCCCCCTCCCGGGCGTGGTGCGGGAGTCGGCGTAGTGGGGATTTGACTTTTTTGAAAAATCTAATTCTCCACCTATGGGGGAACGACTAGTGGTCAAATCTCCATGTAGTATGGCTGTAAGGCACTTTAGGAAACAGGTCGATTCTTTTAGCTTGCAAGTTAAAACAAACACCTAAAATTTCAAGCAGTCAAATGCCCCACTGAGTTTCAGATCAAATCAGGTCAAAATCCTCCACTAATCCCCTAGTAAGCCTGGGAGGGGGGTAGTAGGGCTTAACATTGATAGGTGCATAACTGAGTTTAGATTGCTGCTGCCCCACGCCGATCCAGACTTTTTAAAAGGGGGGTTCCACTCTGGAATTGCAACTTCAGCCTAGCTGTAAGTCGAAGACCAAAGAAAAAAAGGTCATCACCTACTGACAATAGCTACCCCTCACCATAGATAGTGATACTAAGTTTAACTCTGCACAAAGAATACTGTGACTGCTCTATTAGAGTATCTCAATCTTGATTGCTCCATTAGAGTATCTGCTCCACTAGAGTGTCTCGATCTTGACTGCTCCATTAGAGTATCTCGATCTTGACTGCTCCACTAGAGTGTCTCGATCTTGACTGCTCCATTAGAGTATCTCGATCTTGACTGCTCCACTAGAGTGTCTCGATCTTGACTGCTCCATTAGAGTATCTCGATCTTGACTGCTCCACTAGAGTGTCTCGATCTTGACTGCTCCATTAGAGTATCTCGATCTTGACTGCTCCACTAGAGTGTCTCGATCTTGACTACTCTATTAGAGTATCTCGATCTTGACTGCTCCACTAGAGTGTCTCGATCTTGACTGCTCCACTAGAGTGTCTCGATCTTGACTACTCTATTAGAGTATCTCGATCTTGACTGCTCCACTAGAGTGTCTCGATCTTGACTGCTCCACTAGAGTGTCACGATCTTGACTGCTCCATTAGAGTATCTCAAGTAAGAGAGGCTCTTTCAAAAGGGGAGCTCCATGGAACCCTTTGAACCCCCCACCCCCCTGGATCCGCCCCTGTGGCATAGTAGTTTCACGGTGAGTGAGATGAGGACAGTTAATTTGCTCCACCAGTTGACCCATTAATACAGCTGGGCGGACTGCAGCTGGGGCAATATATTATTTTGTTTCTCTTAGGTGTCTCCTGACAAGTATTAGCTAAAACAGTAAAAACATCACAATAAAAAGTCAAAAATAGAATTAGGTTGTATTTACAAATATATTGAAATACTTAAATGCTGGGACTCATGTTGGGTTTTTGCATTGGTGCTATTTTATGTTTCAGATCAGGAAAGTTAGCCTAAACTGATGCAGGAGAGCAGCTCATTATTCATTACAATTATACAGGCTCTTATATCATTAGAGATAGCTGGATGTTCTATTAGAGTATTTCGATCTGTTATTGATCACTATTCTGCTATCTTAACCACCAAGGCGTCCTGGTGTTAGAAATCCAAGAGCAATAGAGGTTTACACACGCTATTACTTTCCTTGTGTGCTCAACCACAGCCAATGCACCTATTCTGAAATGGGCACGCCCCTACAAAACACAGGTAAAAAAACAGATCCCTTGTGCACTATCACGTATAACATTATGTAACTGCCTATACAACCAAGGTATTTTGCCAGGGTACTAAAGAGATTTTTGAAGCAATACCATCTAGGAGAAGCAAGGTAAGGGTAAGGAGAAGCAAGAGGTAAGTTACAAGATTGTAATGCTACTTTTTGTCAGGCGGATTTTAGGCCATGTGTACATTTGCACATGCGTAGTTGTAAAAACACCTGAAAACCAGCTTTCGCTTTGATTGTAAACAGACTAGCACCAGTGTTTATTGTAGGGAACATTAGGACATTGTTTGCTAGAGTTAGAACACTCTCACAAACCTAGTAGTCCGACTTTTACATGTTATGCTTTTATAACATTCTTGTGGCTGCTGTTATATAAATAGTAGCTGTAAAGTTGAATTCCTTAGACAATAGCATATACAGGTTTAAGGTAATCTATGTTTTAGATTATTAGATATGGTGATTTATATATATAGACTCTTTAATTTTAAGAAAAATTTGGTGGAAGTCAAAGGGTTAGCTCTATACCTCAACTTCCTCTATGCCTAGCTGTGTAAGCAAGTTACAGTGCTGCTCAAATATAACGTCATCTCATGAGGGTATGAGCAATTAAAAACTCATTTATAAGAGGGTGTGGCACCTGTTTCATCCCATTTCGTTTGGGCTGAATACTCACAGGCAAAATGGATACTACACCCTTTAATTAGCAAGTTTTTTAATCACTCGTACTCTTGCGAGATGACGTTACATTTGAGCAGTACCATAGTTTATTACTTCCATATAATCGTTAACCACTGAGATGATGAAATACTTGTATGATGTCATAATAATGACCAAATTTAGGCGGTGAGACATAACAATGTGGGCGGGGGATTGATACATAAAATAAGCAGTAAGTGACCTTTAATACAGTGTAGAGGAACAACTATGACTTACCACTCTACCAAGTTTCGTTTGCTAACAATCTGCCAAACACTTGCTATGGACGATTTTGTAGAGCTAGTCTCATTGAATATTTTGGGGAAATATAGCTAGAGTTGAAATACCTGGTATTATGACTCTCAATATTGAGTATAAAATGGGTAATGGATGCAAGTTTGATGTGGCAGTGTTTAAAATTCAAATTATAAATTTACAAGTGCTGTGATAAACAAGTGTTTGGCATTGGGAACATGCACAAAATGTACTCCAATTTTAACCACACGTTAAAAGGGTTTGACTATTATTATGATGTGATTTGGGTCGAGGCTAAAAAGCCTGTACACTCATTCAATTACATACATACATAAATTAGATACAATAAACAAAACTTAACTATGAATATCAAGACACACGATAGTGTGTCGTGCGGCCCAAGAAGCCGGCGCGCCACACCGTGAGTATATTAACAGGAAGAAAGAAAACGCAATTTTCACACCTATGTAGCTCTGTGATCCCTTATCCGATTGGAACCAAATTTGTTAGAGACATGCCGCCCAGTTAGGGGAGTCTACATACCAAATTTGAAGAAAATCGCTTCAGCCATTTCCGAGATACGAGCGAACAAAATTTCGTTTTAATTTCTTCGTTTTTTTTTTCTTCTTCATCTTCATTTCGCACACTTCGCAAAATTCGCCATAAAACACGAATGCGTGCTCGGATTGGGCTGAAATTTGGCACACTTAAAGGGCTCATTAAGGCGGATCTCCGTACCAACTTTGGTAGGAATCCGATGAACATTCACGGAGTTATGACCGATTATTTGCGTAAAATAAGGTCGAAGGTCTGTCACGCCTACAGGGTAAACGCCTTGGAGGAATCAGTTGAAAATTGATATGTAGATGGAGCAACCATCGTAGGAGTGCCTTTTTGTGGTTTGAAAGGAATCGAGATAAAGACCATGGAGATATGACACAAAACCCAACCTGTGTCAAAATTACGCGATCGATTTTTATGAATAAAAAAATTATTAGTTTTCGTGTCTACCAGACAAACCGCTTAGAGCAACGAGCTGAAAATCTGTATGTAGCTGGAATAATCATCATAGAAAGTTCTTGCAGTAGTACACAAGAATCGGATTACAAATTACTGAGTTATGATTCGAAAGGCAACTACGTGCAGCAAATGCGAGATCGAGATACTCTAATAGAACAGTCACCCTAATAAAGCATTCAGTTGCATGTATAATTTACTCAGTTATATTACATTGCAAGTTATTCTGTAGGGAATTCAGCTACAAACAAGTCACCCTGTAGTCAGATCAGCTAGAAGAAGGTACCTAATAGAGAGTTCATCTACAAAGAAGCCATCATGTAGAGAGTTCAGCTCAAATAAATCACCCTGTAGAGAATTCAGCTACAAACAAATTGCCCTGTAGAGAGATCAGCTAGAAGAAGTTACCTTGTAGAGAGTTCAGTTACAAAGAAACAATCATGCAAAGAGTTTAGCTACAAACAAATCACCCAGTAGAAAGTTCCGCTATGAACAGATCCACTATAGAGAGTTCAGTTAGAAACAAGTCATCCTGTAGAGAGATCAGCTAGAAGAAGTCACATTGTAGAGAGTTCAGTTACAAAGAAACAATCACGCAAAGAGTTTAGCTGCAAACAAATCACCCAGTAGAAAGTTCCGCTATGAACAGATCACACTGTAGAGAGTTCAGTTAGAAACAAGTCATCCTGTAGAGAGATCAGCTAGAAGAAGTTACCTTGTAGAGAGTTCAGTTACAAAGAAACAATCATGCAAAGAGTTTAGCTGCAAACAAATCACCCAGTAGAAAGTTCCGCTATGAATAGATCACACTGTAGAGAGTTCAGTTAGAAACAAGTCATCCTGTAGAGAGATCAGCTAGAAGAAGTCACTTTGTAGAGAGTTCGGCTACAAAGAAACCACCATGTAAGAGAGTTCAGTTGCAAACAAACCACTCTGTACAGACTTCAGCTACAAACAGATCACCCTGTACAGAGATCAGCTAGAAACAAGTCATCCTGTAGAGAGTTCAGCTAGAAGAAGTTACATTGTAGAGAGTTCAGCTACAAAGAAACCACCATGTAAGAGAGTTCAGCTGCAAACAAATCACCTGTAGAGAGTTCAGCTAGGAACAAGTCACCCTGTACAGAGATCAGCTAGAAACAAGTCATCCTGTAGAGAGTTTAGCTAGAAGAAGTTACATTGTAGAGAGTTCAGCTACAAAGAAACTACCATGTAGAGAGTTCAGCTGCAAACAAATCACCCTGTAGAAAGAAGAAGTTACCTTGTAGAGAGTTCAGCTACAAACAAATCACCATGTAGAGAGTTCAGCTAGAAACAAGTCACCCTGTAGAGAGATCAGCTAGAAACAAGTCACCTGTAGAGAGTTCAGCTAGACGATATTACATTGTAGAGAGTTCAGCTACAAAGAAACTACCATGTAGAGAGCTCAGCAGCAAACAAATCACGCTGTAGAGAATTCAGCTACAAACAAATCACCCTGTAGAAAGATCAGCTAGAAGAAGTTACCTTGTAGAGAGTTCAGCTACAAACAAATCACCCTGTAGAGGGTTCAACTACAAACAAGTCACCCTGTAGAGAGTTCAGCTAGAAGAAGTTACATTGTAGAGAGTTCAGCTACAAAGAAACTACCATGTAGAGAGTTCAGCTGCAAACAAATTGCCCTGTAGAGAATTCAGCTACAAACAACTCACCCTGTAGAGAGTTCAGCTAGAAACAAGTCACCCTGTAGAGAGTTCAGCTAGAAACAAGTCACCCTGTAGAGAGTTCAGCTAGAAGAAGTTACATTGTAGAGAGTTCAGCTACAAAGAAACTACCATGTACAGAGTTCAGCTGCAAACAAATTGTCCTGTAGAGAGATCAGCTAGAAGAAGTTACATTGTAGAGAGTTCAGCTACAAAGAAACTACCATGTAGAGAGTTCAGCTGCAAACAAATTGCCCTGTAGAGAATTCAGCTACAAACAAATCACCCTGTAGAGAGTTCAGCTAGAAACAAGTCACCCTGTAGAGAGTTCAGCTAGAAGAAGTTACATTGTAGAGAGTTCAGCTACAAAGAAACTACCATGTACAGAGTTCAGCTGCAAAAAAATTGCCCTGTAGAGAGATCAGCTAGAAGAAGTTACATTGTAGAGAGTTCAGCTACAAAGAAACTACCATGTAGAGAGTTCAGCTGCAAACAAATTGCCGTGTAGAGAATTCAGCTACAATCAAATCACCCTGTAGAAAGATCAGCTAGAAGAAGTTACCTTGTAGAGAATTCAGCTACAAACAAATCACCCTTTAGAGAGTTCAGCTAGAAACAAGTTACACTGTAGAGAGATCAGCTAGAAACAAGTCACCCTGTAGAGAGTTCAGCTAAAAGAAGTTACATTGTAGAGAGTTCAGCTACAAAGAAACTACCATGTAGAGAGTTCAGCTGCAAACAAATTGCCGTGTAGAGAATTCAGCTACAATCAAATCACCCTGTAGAAAGATCAGCTAGAAGAAGTTACCTTGTAGAGAATTCAGCTACAAACAAATCACCCTTTAGAGAGTTCAGCTAGAAACAAGTTACACTGTAGAGAGATCAGCTAGAAACAAGTCACCCTGTAGAGAGTTCAGCTAAAAGAAGTTACATTGTAGAGAGTTCAGCTACAAAGAAACTACCATGTAGAGAGTTCAGCTGCAAACAAATTGCCCTGTACAGAATTCAGCTACAAAGAAATCACCCTGTAGAAAGATCAGCTAGAAGAAGTTACCTTGTAGAGAGTTCAGCTAGAAACAAATCATCCTGTAGAGAGTTCAGCTAGAAACAAGTCACCCTGTAGAGAGTTCAGCTAGAAGAAGTTACATTGTAAAGAGTTCAGCTACAAAGAAACTACCATGTACAGAGTTCAGCTGCAAACAAATCACCCTGTACAGAATTCAGCTACAAACAAATCACCCTGTAGAAAGATCAGCTAGAAGAAGTTACCTTGTAGAGAGTTCAGCTAGAAACAAATCATCCTGTAGGGAGTTCAGCTAGAAACAAGTCACCCTGTAGAGAGATCAGCTAGAAACAAGCCACCCGTAGAGAGTTCAGCTAGAAGAAGTTACATTGTAGAGAGTTCAGCAGTTTAGCTGCAAACAAATCACCCTGTAGAGAATTCAGCTACAAACAAATTACCCTGTAGAAAGATCAGCTAGAAGAAGTTACCTTGTAGAGAGTTCAGCTACAAACAAATTACCCTGTAGATAGTTCAGCTACAAACAAGTCATCCGGTAGAGAGATCAGCTAGAAGGATCACCTTGCAGAGAGGTCAGCTACAAAGAAATCACCCTACTTCATCTTTTCTTCTTCCTGTAGTAAAGAAAAAATGACAGGTTAAAATCCCTAAAGCCGGCCATAGGCCGGCTTTGGGGTATACAAATACAAAAAGAAGTGAAATCTAATCCAAAACAGCCAAGCTGTAAAAAAAGAGTGCGGCCCTGAGAAAGGCTATGGTGAAAAAAGATGTGAAATCCAAGGTGGCGGCCAAGAAATGGCTGTGATGGTAGGTTAATGGTAAAAATTTTAATAAGAACAATTCAGGTGAATTTGGTGCCGCTTGGTCTTGGCACAAAATTCACCTGAATTGTCGTTATTAAAATTTTTACCATTAACCTACCATCACAGCCATTTCTTGGCCGCCACCTTGGATTTCACATCTTTTTTCACCATAGCCTTTCTCAGGGCCGCACTCTGTTTTTACAGCTTGGCTGTTTTGGATTAGATAATTATTACATTAACATAAATCTTAAGTCATAAAAGTAATTATCTATAGCTGATTTAAAATTATTTAACGAAGAATTCTCCACAACATCACTTGTAAGATTGTTCCAGTCATTAAATACTCTAGTGCCAAAGTAGTTAACTCGACATGGATGGTAGGCAGAGGGCTTGAGTAATTTGTATGTGTGACCTCTGGTTTGTGTGTTGTGAGAAAGAGTGATAAAGAGTGATAAAGTTGGAGTGATCTAGATCAAAGTAACCATTTAACAACTTGAAAAGAAATATTAAGTCATGATATGGTAAATTCGTTGATGTCAGTCGATCTGTGTAAGACTTGTCTCTTAAAGATGATACAAGTTTTGTAGCATACCTAGAAGGCCAACTGTATTATTGACAGCATTATTTATTACTGTTGTTGATCAATTAAACACTTATATCATGATATCCATGGCTAACTCGTAACCAGACAATAAACTCCCTGGATAATCTAATATGAAGTATTTAAATTAATTTTGAGCGGGACTTACTCACTTTAGCATAGCAACGAGTCTTAAGCCAACCCAAAGCTCACCTCCTTGAAACCATTGATTTTAATACAGTGGAGAATCGATTATCCAACCTGATTATCCAAACATTTGATTTTATCCCAACACCAAAGTGACTGCTCAATTAGAGAAAAGTGTTTGCTTTATTAGAGCAATTGAAAGAAGCTCTCAATATTATATCAATGGATATTTGATTATACGTACTATTCAAGTATATAATATAAACACCCCTCCCACACCCCTCCCCCATATTAGTTCAGATAATCGACTAAGTCTATTAATCTTGTTGAGCCACCTGTAATGTTTCTATAAAGTCACCAAATGCAAATGTGATATATTGTATCCTATCTTCCATCTCCATCAGCCAGTAAATGCTGTACCATTGCTGGCTGATGTGATCAGGGTTTGTGTTGTGTGATTCAGGACTTCTCAGTCTGTCAGGTTCATCCCCAAGTCGATTGCTCTCAAATCTGTTATAATTACATAGGACATCAGGTATTTAGTTTCCTATTAGAATGCAGGGTACATTAAAGTAATGCAGTACATGGTTTTCAACTCCCGTTTCATGGGACCAAGAGAAGCTCCCGAACAGCAGCAAGGCTATCCCTACCTCCACTTTGCAGTCGGTACAGGCTCTGACCTATTTGTAATATCAAATATCCATGAGTCCAGTTAACTACTTCCTTGACTCATAGGATGTCAGTTAGACCACCACTATTTAAACATAGTTGAATTTGGAGTGTAGCTCCTCGACAGATGGAGATAGGATAGGTTTTATCTCCATACTTTAAGGTTAAGGTAATTCGCTTGCATGGTGGAGATAGAGCACCAAAAACAAAAACCATCTGGAGTTAGGCACAGTTACCTTACGTTTCAATATCAGTGTAGTTTTAACATCCAAAAAGTGGTCACATGACCAACAATCCCATACCGGATGTGCTCGTGTATGCTATAGTACTACAAGATGTAGAAGTCATTATTTAGGTAAGAAATACTATTCCTTGATTAGATGCCATAGCATTTATTACTGTAGTTCCAAAATCAACTATAAATCAGTCACCACGCGATGCTCAAAGATGATGTTTAAGCCTTTATTTTCGAAATTGATTGTGGCATCACTGTAGCTACTATTAGGAAATATGGTAGTTGTGTCTTAGGATTAATGAATAAGCTGTCCAATGTATATAGCTGTGATGGAATTTTTGTTCACGTAACCACTTTTATGGATATTTACGTGTGTTAAAATTATCAAACACTGCATGCAATCCAGTAGCAGAATTAGTACTAATTTGTTTTTTTCTGAAAGGTCAGTATATGTGAAACTCTTCAGAAGCAACAAAAAGAAGTATGCTTCCTATTTTGAGTGGAAACGCTATCCATCTTAGTGACATTTATTTGTGTCAAGACAAAACCTTGTTAACTATGAGGGCAATGGCTTTATGGAAGATGTTTGCAATTGTCTACCAGCCCGACATGATTTGGTTTCAGGGTAATTATTAGGTAAAAACCACATATTATGTTGTTTCACTTGTAATGATTCGATTGATTTGGTAAAATTGACCAGTGACTGTCTGTCTGTGCTAAAAGTGCATTAGGTGGTAGAAACAAGGAGCCATGGCCCTACCTCCTACTTGAAAGAAAATTTTGAAATACTCTAATAGAGCAGTCAGCTGCTGTACAAGCAGTCACCTTTAAAAGGTGTAAGTAGCTACTTAATTCATTTACATAAAAATATGCTATTAAGACTTTTTAAAATTTCTTGGAGGTAATCCCCCCAGACTCCCATGATTAACAAACATATCTTCAATTTTTGTGTAAATTTCACTATCAAAGTTGTCCCCTCACTTTTTGGCCTGTTCTACCATCCCACTGGTGTGTACACTGAACATTGCTACTAGAGCTGGGTGATATCACAATTTCCTACCATTACCATCTGAAACATCATGACTAAATATTATGATATCCATACTTAGGTGGTATAGCAAAAATGTTTTTCCAAAACCAGCACATTTCTTAGATATAATTTGACTAGCGCTTCCATCAAAGAATTGCATAAATATGTGTAAATATGCAGAATTTACACTAAATACAGAGAATTACTGGAATATGATATGACAATACTGCAATTTGAAGACAGTATCATATGTAAATATCCCGATATACGATAATATCGTGATATTTCCCAGCACTAATTACAACAACTGCAGGCACAGAAACACCTCCACCAATTTGTGGTACTCCAAATGTTGTAATTAAACAGCCGCTATATATCATAAGTCTAGAAAGGTTTGCACAAGCAAACTTTCACGAATTATGTGTTTTGAAAGATTTTGTGAAATAAACACTCACAAAATGAATTTGCAACTCCCAAATTTATATTGTGTGATATCATTGTCATACCACAGCAGCTGTTACTGGCCGGGTCAGCTATTTGATAGATGGCTAGAGGAAATTAGACTGATCAATACAACATGATTATGAATGAAACATGAGAGTAGAGAGATGGTGCTAGCAATGTATAACAACTGTGTTGTAGTTGATAAGTTAACAATTCCATATCTTAGACTAGCTGGCTTTTAAGCACTGTTGCTTTTAGCATGAATAAGATTTGGTGTGGTCCACAAAAAATCATTAAAGTTAATGTCATGATTCTGGATGTACATAGTTGTGTGATGTGTTCTTTGTTTAAGTGTACTAACTACTAGATTGTTCATTACACTGTGTACAGGACACTATTCATTGTTGGACTACAAGAGAGCTGTGTCTTCAAGTTCCATTATTCCACAGGAGGAAGAGTACACTGAAACACCACAATTGGAGGAGGCTTCACCATCCATCTTGTAAGGACCTTCACTGCACCATTGTATTGGTCAGTACAGATTACCTCTAACATGTACACATTGTAACATTCCTTTTGAGTTGTAGTTCCTTTAGAATGTTCCTTCATATGGTGGTATATAAACTTAAATGATCTGCCTGTTTGTGGCTGTATAGTTTCAAGTGTTAAATTGGGAGTGATCTTGTGGACTTGTTGCCTTCTGCTCTCTCCAGTGATATCTCACACAAACTATTAAATGTCTACATATATGCATACCATATATGGTTAAAGTTATCAGACCATGTGCATAATTCCCATTCCTATTCCAGGTGGTTCCCAGTTGAAGACAACACACTTGTGTAGACACTCGACTACATTTACTAGGTATGTGTGTGACGTAGTTTGACCACTTGTGTTATTAACTAGACATCAATGCATGCCATGGCGTGATAGAGTATTCAAGTTGTCTGTTTTCAGTAATTGGTGTTTAAATATTTCCTACTAGCCATTTGAAAAATTAAAAATTTTAAAAGGAAGTAGGGATCGATATAATACACATGCTACAAAAGTAAGGAAACAAGCTCAATAATGTTAAAGCTGAAATGAGAATCAATCCACGCAACAAAAAGGCTACTTGCTAAAATGAGACACATTTTAATCCCTACTTTTGCCTATCCACTTTTTGTAGCGTGTGTATTATATCCATCCCTACTTCCTTTTAATTTAATTTTTTTTAAATAGCTAGTTTGTTTACTTTTTATGTCACTCCTGCATAGTACAAATATCACTCACCTTCATACATGATAAATGCCTCTAAAAATAGTTATCGTCTTTGTCTTTAAAGCTATCACAGCAACTGGTAAAGGCTTCAACTGCATTTCTAAAGGCCTAACTAAATGATAAGATTTAACAGTGAAACATCACTGGAGAGTTTATCATTACGAGTGGAACCCCCCTTTTAGAAGACTGGATCCACCCTGAAAGCATGATTACCTAGCAAATAGCTAAACTGATAAGACTGTAAAACTACTTTATAAATGCTAGAGACGACTCCTTGACTACTAACCTGGTCTTATGGCACACTTTGTTAGAATCACATGTTCAGGCAGTGACACATGATGCAACTTTCATAAAGAACAAGAAAGGCTTGAATGATGAACAGCATGGTACAGTGGACAAAACGCAATCAAAACAACAGATTCGTAAATCCACCGTCATTACCTTGGCTGTCTGAATTTTCTGGAGCAATACACCTAGTGCTACCGGGTCTTACGACAGGCAGGCAGGCAGGCAGACAAAGTGCAGGTAAATTTCAATTAAAAAAAAAAATTCACTGTACATTGAATCAATCGACTTTTTGCTTCATTTAACCAAGGTACAGCATCATTACAGCAGTACTAATACATTCCTGGTGGTTTTTTCGGGTAAAATTTGTTGCAAGACTGTTTTCTAAAATGCAAAAAATATATGAAGCCATATGATTTCTTACTGATCCCTATTTATTAAGTTAACAATTATGTACTACCGTACTTAATGATACTCACACATTACAATAGACTTGGTATTTTACATCATAGTCACAAACAGTGATGCAGAGAATTGTCCATTGTTTACAAGTACTAGTGGACCGTCACACAACCAAAGAGCAAGCAATAATTCCTTTAGCTGACAGTCATGCACCCAGTAAAACACTGGGTCACCTATGCCTATGAACTTGCATCCACTTACAAACACACAGCTCACATGCATGTACACACACTCACACTATACACATGTATGTATATGCACAGATGCATACCACATAAGCACACACACACACACATGCATGTGTACTGTATAATTACGTACAAATTTTATTGAGAGACATAATTATTTTTGCTGATTTCATGGTTGCTTACATGGCTGTCCACAAATTTTCATTTTTAAACATTAACAATTGTAGGATTGGCTCTACATATGCTGCAATTCCTGATTAGAGTGCTCCTTCAAATAAAAACTCCCTAAATTTGTTTATCTCAATTATCTGTGAAATTGCCTATCAGGAGTGCATTGTATCCTTTGGACAAGGGAGCGTGTAGCTACATACGCTACCAATTTACGGGCGAAATTCAAATTCAGTGCTACTATAATAATGTCAAGTTGAAGGATTTCACATCGCTTGTGAATACAGACAGGTTACCCTGTTATGCATGTGCTACTTTTCTTTTGTCATGCCATTCAACTTAGTTTCCATAGCTTCGTTTCAGTGATGCCAGTAATGTGATCTACTTGAGCATGTGTCTCCATATAATGTACTAATATGGAATTTTGTAAGTTACTTTTATAGCACACAGCAGCCGTGTTTGAATTTGCTGTTTACAGAGTTACATGCTCCCTTGTCCATAGGATTCGATGCACTCCTGTGCCTACATTTATACCTTGATATTTTGCACATATGTAGTAGTTATAACATGGGCACGAGTGATTTGCCTGAAATATACACACGAGCACGAGGGGGCAGCTTGAGTGTATATAGTTCAGGCAAATTACAAGTTCCCATGTTACAACTAATGTATTCCACTTGGGGTGACTCACTTGCAAGTGCGGGAAACTGCAGGAATGTTTTGCGAGTGTATTTATATGGGCCATGTGAATTTCGATTGTGGATAATGTCGTAAGATCAACAACAAGGCGCTGCTGAGAGACCAAATGTAGTGTATCGACACAAGCATGCAGATCGCTTCAATTGTGGGTATACAATTAAACACAGGAAGCCCAAATGCGACCTGAACCATAAAGTACTTACTATACTAGCCATGAACAAACTAAAGTAGTGAATATGTTTACAGTGCTGACCTAGCCAATTAAGTGCCACGCCCAGTCACTACCGTATATGTAAAAATTTTCGAGGTGGAAAATTTTCATAGATTTCATAGATCACCCTTCACCTATGGAAATTTTCCTCCGGATCCAGCAATTATACAAATAATTAGCTGTAGTGACTGCCTAGCTAAGAAATTTTTCCTCTGAATCTTGACATAGTCTACAACCTCGAAACCTTTTATGTATACGGTACACGTGTGTGATATCGTGCCAGGTGTCAAAACAGCAATGTAAAGACAATTCAAATGCACAAAAGTACTTACTTTACTAGCCATGAATAAACTAAAGTAGTGAATATGTTAACACTAATGGCCAAATCAATTAAGCACTATGCACATCATCACATGACTAGAATGCACTCAACACAGCAATATAAACTAACCTGTGACCTTCTTCATTCAGTAAAACAATGAACTATCTTCTTTCCCAAGTCCGTAATCTATGCTTCAGCTCACTTTACAAAACTAAAACCCACTATCAATCCTTTGAAGTGTCATAGCATTAAAGCAGAGGAGATCACACAGTTTCATCAAAGATATCAGATGATTTCTGAGAATGCTTGGAATGCAGTAATGCATTCCTGAGCACTGATAGCAGTGCTAGTATACCACTTATACACCGTCTCTTCCCTTTGAAGCGAGTTGTGAAAGTGGTATATATAATTATATGGTACCACACACACACACACACACACGCACGTACGCACACACTGCCTGTATCATACATATATTTACTTAATTTTGTAGTCCCACCAAACCTGCAAGAGGATCCTGGCAGAGTTACCAGCTTGGATTTTGACTAGTACTATTCCCAGCAGCCAAACAGTGGTCATGGAAGCAACCACCGAGTCAATCATGACTGACTATGTGTAATGAGACTAACCCTGGTAACCTGAGTATTACCTCCTCCTCCTGGTGAACAGTTTGATCTCACCTTATAAGGAGCTGATCAACTACTGAACCTCATCAGTACTAAGTACAGGTACAGTGTATGTGGAGTGTGTTTGCTATAGTGCCTTGTTTAATTCATGAAGACATTGTAGAAAAGTAAATGAAGTTTACTCTGACTAAAAAATAAGAGCCCTTCTTTTTGCACACAAAAGGTAATCTGCAGTTAAATACAGTATGTGACCTTTGTAGAGCCTTACAGGTTTGCAGACACAAAGTATATTCTGTGTAACTGTTTGCTGTGGTGCAATCATGAATTATCATCATACAGAGAGGGTACCCCACAATATATACACTCACTCCAGAGGGTGTTTGAATATTTGTTTAGTATTCTGATCACATTATGTAGAAGTATATGTGACTATCTTAGCAAAAACCCAATTTGTTTGCACAAGCGTGCATATTGAGAAAAACGAAATTTAAAATAATTTATAAAAATGCATGCTACAAAACCAAGTTTTTATTGGGCCAGCACTCGAAGAAGGAAGAATCAAATCAATTAAAATTATATACCATCTTATTCCCCCACTCATGGAGAGTTGGAAAATCTTTTTGTTTCTGTAGCTTCAATGATATGCGTGTCACGTATGTTTGCTTACGATGCGGTAACGTAAACAAGATTGTCATCATTTCTTCTACTACACCACCTTCATACCCATATGTGCAAGTGACTACAGGGCTACCACTATACCTTGGCTGATCTGCTAATCCATGCATGGTGAATAGTTTACGCCAAATTGCAATGCTGTAGACTAATCCAAACGGAAGTTATGGCTGCAAATGTAAACACCTGTAGTTTTTTTTTCAGTATAGTCACTGTACAAATTGATTGTCTTGCTCTTTCTACTGTCTAGTGCTATGATTCCAAAACTACTCACCACAGAGGGCTGAAACGTCGGTGATCTGTTCCATGGACACTGCAGATAATGCTTAGAAAGAAAAAAAATTCCAAAATTGTGTGAACAAGTCAGGTTTTTGCTGAAATGATATGGTGAGTACATTTTGTATTACAGGTGGCAAAAGAGGATGACACTCCTGGAGCTTTCCTACACTTCAATAGTATACAATACCCATATACTAGACGGTGTGTGTGTCCTGGATGTAAAATTTGAATTGATAGTGCATTTGACAAATTTGTGTGAAAATTTACTAGTGAGATATGGTGAGTGTATGGCTAAAAGTTGTCCACTCATGAAAACTTGTGCTACTAAAATATTGTAGTATTTTGCATACACATTCCACACACCCAACCTCTTCTAATAAGGTTGATGATATTGTCATGTAATGTGATGATTATTTTATAGGTGCTGGCAGCCAAAGAAGTGACCTTTGTTTGTTTACTATTGTATTGTGAAATATATTATCAAGAATTGTTTGTTCACACTGCTTAAATGCAATGTTGTCTCGCGAGAGTGCAAACGATTAAAAACTTGGGTGTGGAACCCGTTTTGCTTGTGAATATTCATCCCATTTCATTTGGGATGAATACTTGTGAGCAAAATGGGTGCCACACCCTTTAATAAGCAAGATTTTTTAATTGCTCGCACTTTTGCAAGACACCAGTGTACATGGTTTACATAGAATGAACACACATAAATCCATCAAATTTTCCAAAGTTTGACACAAGTCTTCACTAATGTACAAGAGTATCCGCCAGATAACTTTCAACAGTCTATGAGTGTTCATTAATGTACATAATGGAGTGTACATCAGTGTACATGGACAGTGCTGTAATGCTGTCCATTATTTGGTCTCACTGACATGAGCAGGCCTGGACTTAGGTACAAAAACACAATTTTATAGTTATGGTACCATATAACTTGGCTATACGCTAAACCATACACTATGAAATAATGAACTAGTGCTGAAACAATAGCAATTTGTACTATTCGAATAGTTGTGAACAAAACGAGCGAATATTCAATTATTCTATAAGCTGATACTTCTATTGAATAAGTACTGAAACATATTGTTAGGAAGCAAGGTAAAGCCTAAGAGCTGTTTCTATCTTTTCTAAAGTAGAATTTTTACAGCATGGATACATCACTTCATTCACAATCTTAAGTTTCAAGGCTGGCTTTTCCATCTAAATGCAGTGTACAAAGTACTAACGATAGTGTGTGAATCAAATAGTGTCATGCCAATCAAATAGTCAAATAATTGAGTGATCATTTCAGCACTATAGCATATTTAATGTACTCAAGTTGTGAGTACCACTACATGATCATTGTTTCAGATAAAATTATTTTTGTAGATGAGTATCTGATCCAAATTTTAACTTAGATGAATAACACCCTTACAATGGCGGATCCAGGATGGGGCATTTGGGGCAAATGACTCCCCCCTTACCTTGTGGAGGAGCCAGCCATACTTCTGATTAAAATACTAAATTTTATGTCAGGACAAGATCAGTTTATAAAACTCATGAAAATATGCACATTTTACTAGCATTTATTACAAATTTGCCTGTAACTAAAGCAAACCGAAGTCAAACTAGGTGTGAAATAGTCACCCAGCACCTTTGTACATACTAAGTGCTTCTAAAAATAATTATCGTGTTGCTGTTGCTTAAGACATTCAAAGCCTTTAAAACAGCTTTTAAGGCTTCACAACCGGCCAAAATGGCAAAAATCAACAGTGATACACTACTAGTAGGTGATTATTTGCTGCTTCAAAAATGCAGCAACTAACAAGAGAATCTGGATCTCCCCAACCACCTGGAACTTAGTCTGTTTGTGCCCCTCCCCTTGCCAGCTCCTGGATCTGCCCCTGCTTTACCAACACACTCCATAGTAACTGTTAAGTCAAATTATCAACAGCATATATTGTTATGTTAAAGTTTTGATACTAGAAAAACAGTACTAGTGTAAAAGACATAACCATCTGGTGTCCAAGTTCTAAATCTAACTAGATAATGTATGCATGCACAGCAGTTCCAGTTATGGAATAGTAAAGTATGTGTTTTTATTTAGCAAATTCCTTCAGCAGATTTGCCTTAACTTCTTCAGCTAAATTGGGATTACCAGATTCTTCCAGAGCTTTCAAAACTTTATACCATGTTCTCTCACCACACTGTAAGAACTTGCGGTACAACGCTACCTTGCAACTGTTGACACCTTTGATCTCATTGTTCATCTTGATTTCCTAAAAAAATCACCAATTATTATCACATGACCTGCTACGTGAAAATCCGAGTGGTTTGCATTTTGTTGCTTGGAGGGAAAACCAATGGACTGTTATAGTTTCAGTTTTGAGAACGTAACAGGAATAGCAAAGTAATGGATTTGTATAGCACATACTAAAAATAAATTATAGGTACTTGTGTATCTAACTGATCATAATCACTAGTTCAGCAGTCTTAATCATCATCAAGGTAAATATGTGACCCGGTTTGCGAAAAGGGGTCTTATAGCCTTTCCAAATTGTCAAGTTTGACTAATCATAACTCCTCAGGTTTTCAACTTATCGCCTTCATATTACACCAAGCCATAGTGCTACGTTAAGATATAAGGGAACTAAATTTCAGGGTGATACCTCATTCACAAGTCAAGTTACAAATAGCCACGTACATGCAATTAAAAAGGCTATAAGACCCTTTTCGCAGACTGGGTCACATATATCTATATGGTTTTTGGCCTACATCCACTTATGTTTGTGAGCAAGCAGGCTAGTCAAGCTCAGAAAAAATGATACTATAATGAAGTTACATTTTACTGCAATGTCAACAAACACATGTACAGTAACTTAATATCAAACAAAGGTCATCTTGCTCTCCATAAATGGGTCAATACAATGGTATCAATTTGAGTATTGTTTCACTGTTTACTGAAGTAATTAAATTAATTGTTTTTGTAGCACATGTTTTATTTATTTTAATACTTCACAGATCAAGTTAACACACATACAGAAACATTGGAGAAATCAAAGATGAAAAAAATTACAAGATCTGGGGTTTTGATGTGTTTTATTTTAATTAATTAACCCCCTCACCGCCAAATTTGTAGAGGCCTCCAATCTACAATGCTATATAACGTACACACCATACCATATAATCCTATAAAACTATATATCAGTTTACTCACTATAGAACAAGGAATTCGATTATCGAGTTGCTGCTTACACAAAAGCAACCACAAAGCCATTGTATAACTTCAAAGTGCAAAAATCGGCCTAAGTGAAACAAAATGTGAAATTTCATTACTTTTCAGGCTAGAACTGTTTATAACACTATAAACATCGCTAGCCTGTTTACAGTTGAAGTCTGGTTTTCCAGCATTTGAGCAATTGCGCATGCGCATATACAGACACAAGGTCACTGTTTCGAGGCGTAAAAAAGTAGCAACATGCCACTCCCACTCCAACCTATACAATCCTTCTCCTTACTGTTTCTCTTCATTAGTAGCGCCTTTATCATTTCAAAGAATCGTCTACAATGCTTGTTATCGACACTCTGAAAGTATGCGATTGAGACGGGTTATCCCTGTTCCCGTTCACTTAAGGGCATGGCCACTACAGGATAAGTGCAGGAGCTACTAAAACGCTCAACTGAAGTTACAGAGTGCTTAGAATGTGATGCTATGGGCATTTATATATTGAAACTGCCGTATGGCGGTTGTGGCGGTGAGAGGGTTAAGAGCACAATTATGCAAACTAGTCTGGTTTTCACTCAGCTGGTCACATACATATCAATATCACTGTTAGTAGGGATCACCAAAGGTACACAGCTACTGTTGACATCACCAATTTGAGAAGTCACAATGTGGTTGTCCATATTAAGCCTTGTCTACAAATTAATTTATTCTGATCTTTGAATTAAGAGTAGCATCCCCAACCTGTATAAGGACCTGACTTTTATTTGAGCCCTGCTTTAATATGATTAAATATGGTAACTAAGACCTATGTGAAAAATTAATGTCTACTTACTAACATGCTGGTAAATTTTGCATGCAGTTTATACTCATACCAGACCTGGCCCTACCCAACATTCCTGAAAGCCCAAGTGGTTACCATCTATACTTGCAACAAGAGTTCATAATTATATTATGAACTCTTGCTTACAATTATTGCACAAGAAAATAAATTATGTATTTTTATTTCAGCTAGCTGCATGGCACCTGGTTTTTAACATAGTTTCACATCTACTACATTACAAGTACAAGGATAAGGGATCACAGGAATAAAAGTAGTGTAGGTTGCTCACACTTGCAGATATACTAGTGAACATTTAATCCCTATACTTCAGTAGCATGACTGAATTAGGGATTAACAGTGTCCACTAGTATATCTACAGGTGTAGGTGACCCCCTTGTTTCCCTACTTTTTATTTCTATGATCCCTAAGAATGGCGCCAGAGTTAATGTTTTCGTCCAAACATGCGCCCTAGGTATCAAGTACTGATTTGAAAGTGAAGCTTTGCTATCAGCTACGTTTATACCTGTTATACAGTGCTATAAATGAAGAACAGGCAGAAGAAGTGCCTCTGCAATCAATCCAGTCACCATGACAATTGGCAAATCCCAACTACTCAAAATTGAATGGTGGCCATTACGTTTCGGTTTAATCTATATCAGTCCGTTATATAGTGTTACAAACAAAGAACGAGAAGCATCTCTGCAATCAATCCAGTAGAAAATATGGGAGAGATACCAACACAGCCACAGGGAAGCCACGTAGTGTGCTGGCGTTGTCAGTGAAAAGAACTGGAACACAAAGGAGGACAAAGGCAAGTCCATGATGCGTGTATTGTACGTACCACAGTTGGCAAAAAGGTATATCTCGTGCGAAGTGATGTTAAACAGTGAATAAGTCAAGCTTGTAGCTACATCCATTGTTGAGTTATGCTTGGCTGAAGCATCAATGAGTCAGAATAAGACTCTGTTAAATAGAAAATTATTGAAGGGTTTGGGGTTGGTCTGACCACATTTTTGGGCTTGGCTGTGCCTAACAATATTACCAGGCTGTCATGAAGGGAAATTGAGGCTGGTTTTATGGTGATATTTGTGGCTGAAAAAGCCCAGTTCTGCATGATCCCTAATATACAGTACTACCGTACTGTATGATACTAATAATATACTTGTGATTTGATAAATTACATACTAAATAAGCTAACAAAACAAACATAAACCGTCATCATTTTTACCTGCGTCAGATGCTCTGCATCATCTTCTGGTAGCAGGAATATACCAAAATCTTCCCAATCATTCAACTTTTCAAGATAACGTGCCAGTTTTGGCAAATTGGGTGCTATGAAACAAGCACAATATGAAAACATTGTAGCAGTATAACTGGCAAATAGCATGCAACATCTTGAGAATAATAATTATGTAAATATACAGTAGCTGTAGACTATAGTGAATGAATAGCATGATGCACACTGTGTACGTACAGTCATAATAATGATTAGTTCATTTCCTACTAAAGCTTCATGTGTAGGTGACCACTTTGTATTATAATAATAAATAGTCTGGAAGACTATAAGTTAAAATTAATAGAAACAATTTTCAGCTAATAGCCTTTTGTAGAACACCCCTAAGGATCAGAGTAATACTTGGTTTTTAAAAAATCAATTAGATCTACACAAATATGTGACAAGTGTACATATTGCTTCACCTTTGTTGTAAAAGCTAGGTGGCAAGCTTCCATCACCTGCAGTGAATGTATACATACATGCCAATAGTATATGTACCAATACATCGACCTACATAGTAAAACATGTGTTTAAAGATTGAACGCATACTGATATCCTATTCTATAATGTGTATAATATACTGTACCAAGAAATCTGTTCAAAGTTTGGATGAACTAGTAATACAAATAATGGCATAATGCTGAATTAAAAAGTACACAAAAATTAGGAATTAAAAAAAATTAGAGTTGTACTGATAATCAGATCGGTAATGGGTAGAAGCCGATAATTAGCTGCTTTTACCATAATTGGAACTTGGCTGTTGCCAGTAGATTATTAGTCTACTCAGCTTCAGTAGTTGCAGTACCACTGGAGGGCTGGTGTCAGAGGGTAGTTGGAAAAGGCGGATATGATCAGACGCGGACACGGACATTTTCAAAAAGCACTTTTACATTTATTTTTCATACCTAACATTGTTTTTACAGCAGTCTTCGCTTCCAGACCCGGGCATCAATCTTGTCATAGTGCTTATCCATTTATAAGTACACGTGTGAAGGACTAGACCAGCACTCCACAGAATGCCAAAGATCATACAGTGTTGTACACGTGCTCTAAAGTTTAATACAGAGTTATATAATTGTAGAGATTAGCTTGTATGCCCCATGCAACTTAGCCAGGGCCGCCCACAGGGGGGGGCAACTGGGGCATTTTGCCACGGGCCCCAGCCTGAAAGGGGCCCCAGGAGGCCCCATGAAGGGCCCCCTGAATACCTGTTTAAAGGATCGATATACTCTAATAGAGCAGTCAGATCTAAATACTCTAATAGAGCAGTCACAGTATTCTTCAGAGGAGCAGTGTAGCAAGCTTATAGATAAGGAGATATGGTTGGTGATGGGTAGTTATTGTCATTGCCAGCAGGTTGTGACCTTTTTTTTTTTTTTTTGGTCTTCACCTTACAACTTCGGTCAAGGGCCCCACTTTAACTCTTTGCCCTGGGCCCCTTAATTTCTCTGGGCGGCCCTGAACTTAGCTTAACAGGCTAAATCCACAATCTCACACCTTTTAGTATACGGTGTAGGCGCTTATACCAAGCGTTGAGGGTTTCAAGGACCTGGCCTACGAGATTAGGTTGGGACATGCCAGCTTAATCTCTATGACAGTGAATATAGATTTCTAGAGCACGTGTACAACACTATATGGTCTTTAGAGTGCTTCGCACATGCACTTATAAATGGATAACGCCTGGGTCTGGAAGCGCGAATACTGCTGTAAAAACAACATTAGGTATAAAAATAACTGTTTTGTAAATGTAAAAGTGGTGTCTGTGTCTGCATCCGTGTCCAGCCGTATCCACCTTTCCCAACTACCTGGTGTCAAAGGCTCTGGTAGGTACTTAGGTAATTTGTTTATGTTTTATGGTAACCACAAAGATAAACAGTGATGGTTCAGGCCCTAGCCCACTTGTCTGACTAGCAACTTTGAGTTGAGGTCAGTGTAAAACCTCACAGCATTGGCTCTACTAGCTCTACTTTTAGTGGAGTATGCACAAGTATAACTTGTAGAGACCTACAATTGGGTATTGGGTAAAACAGGGTAAAAATATATCGGATATCGGTTTTCCCTAAAAAGTGGGAATCAGTACAACACTAAAAGAAATGATACAAGTGAGGTCATCTACACCTTATATATATAGATACACTATATAGTGAACATTTAATCCCTAATTCAGTTTATAGTCACAACTGATTAAATATTTACTAGTATATCTAAAGGTGTAGGCAACCTCTTTGTATTACTACCTTTTTATTTCTATAAAATAATGATCCCTAGTCAGCCATACAATACCTATTTTTCCTTGTATTTTTTGTTTATGTACAATTTAAAGAATGACATGAAACATATCATCAAATTAAATACATGCCCAACTATCAATCACTAAAAGGTGAAGTGGCCTTTATGCTTCATTTTGAGGTATTGACACAACTTAAATGAAGAACAGTATGACAAGTGTCTCTGATAGCAATCCTGTCACTATGGAAAAGCAAACAATACCAAACAATTCCCATTATAATATGTGATAGTCAGCACAGTGAAGCCATTATGTATTACCACAAATCCACACCTTGTACAGTCAGCAAAAGAAATGGGACACAAAAAGGACAAACGTTAGTCCATGATGTATGTGCTTTGTGCATTCTGCAGTACACCAAAAAGTACCTGCTGGACTGATCAATATCAAACAGTGAATCAATCAAGCTCATAGTTAATGAAGTTATCCTGGTCTGAAAGCATTAGTCAGATACTCAGTCAGTCAGTAACAAAATTTTACTGATTAGAAATCAAAGTTTTGTGGAAAAATATTGGTTGTACTGAAGGCACTTTTGGGCTTGATTACATCTGATCAATACTGCAAAGGTACTGCAAGACTGGTTTATGGTCTTTGTAGGAAAATGAAAACCTGAATATACAGCACTACTGTACGGTACTGTATGATACATGCAGTACATATAAATTGATGGATTATAAACTGCCATATCTATGTTTATTGTGTATGTAGAGTAAGCTTACCAGAGTCTTTTGCTGCAGAACTAGTGTCAAGGTTAGTTTTGTTTTCTGGTACAACTAACAGTGAAAAGCAGTAGCTAAGTTAATACAATCTCTTCATTTGTACACACTTAGTGCTTTTAACTTGACAAAACAACAAAACAACAACTTATAAATGATATTGATGCTGAAGCTTGAATATGAAACAGCAATCACACCATTGTACTCATATACCATATATAACATCATAGCACATGTGTACAGTTAATATGTACCTGGGTATTGCCTGAGACTCTGATAGTAATCAGGGGCCAATTTTCCTCTGGAGCAGCACAGTGGCATTTGATTAGCTTGGATCTCATCTAACTTCAGATGAAGCTTAGGACACAGGTTACAAGGAATGTAACATTCTGGAGGAGCAGAAGCTGGCATAAATGTTGCCGTAGTTTCCTTGAGCTTGGCACAAAACAACTTAATCAAATTCCATCTATTCTGCAGTCCTACAGCACTGACAACCCCATACTCATCAGGTGTGATTGCTAGTCGTATACTATCCTTCTCATCCGAAAGACTAACATAGTAGTACTGATCAATTCCCAGGACTAGCTTGATCATATGTCTCCTCAGTCTATAAATAAGTACTAATGAAATGCTTTGAATGCATATTAGCACTACTAAGTATCTATACATATGTGACTTAATAAGTTAAGCCTGCTATGATTGGTGAAAACCACTGTTATATATAGTTACTTCCCTGTGCTATTCTTTCCAATGACAATTTTTTCTGTAGCACGGGGCTCTGTAAAACTGTTTTAAACTATGTAAGTTATTGAGTACAAGTTTCTAGGAAACTCAACAATCTGGACACAAGATGTCTTAAAATATTCAGTTTGTGGTGTAATGTGTTACAGCCTTGCATTTGATGATCTACAGTTACTACAATTTAATTTTGCTATTACCAAGTCACATATAATTTATAGACATTAAAATGTACTAGTTAAATTGCAAACTTACTGGCAAAGGTTTTCACTTTGTTCAATATTTCTGTCAATGCAGGCAGCAAGCATCTGGTAGAATACCATGACGGGGATGAAGTTGTCGGGAAATTTGAAGTAAACAATGCAGGCATTTTCATTTTTATCACTAGGCAACTTGGTTTCAGCTTCAGGCAAATTCCAAGGCAACATTGGCGGTACAATAAAAACTTTGCCTTGTCGTTTTGGTGGTTGTAATTCTTCTTCCAAAAAATAGGTGCTACTATTAACTTCAGCAATGAACCCAAACAGCTTTATATACTCAGTGGCTTGGCTACTGGTCAATGGAAAGCCTTGGTCTTCATTAAATTTTTGAACCATGCAGGAGATAAAATCCTCCACCAAAATACCATGATTCCTAAGCCGCTCATATTGCACATCATGGTCACTGGCATCAAATTTATACGGGTGTGCAACAATAACGTAGGCAAACAATTTTGTCAGCCATTTCGGTGAGAGAACTACTAATTCTCTCAATGATTCTGCATTTGGAAAATGCAAAATTGTGCCCTTACTGTGAAAGTGTGCTAATGCACCTTTGAATTCTTCACTACCAATGGCAGCAAAGAAGCCACATTTACTAGCAATGGTGTGGAATTCCTTGGTAGTGATTACAGCCTTGTTGGTTGCAAAGAGCTCCTTCTCAATATTTAGGTAGACAACTGGGTGCTGTTGACTAAGAATATATTGGGAGGCTTCGACCAATTCAGCCTTTAACCGATCTAGTTCCCTGTGGTTCCTAACCTTATTGCTTATAAAGAAGCAATACTTTTCCAAAGCGCTTCTAAGGCCATTCCCAATACCAACTAAATGCTGGGCATAGGGTTTCCCCTTTAGTAAGAGAACCAGCCAATCAATAATTTGCTTTTTTTCTTTGCTCAATGGCCTTCTCGTCTCCTATAGCATCAATGTGGGTTGCAACTAGAAACACTACTGGTACTAGTTTAGATTTTGAACCATGCTTTGTGCCATCTTTGTGGCAAATGGAGTGGATTGCTTTCAGCCAGTAGCAAACAGTTTCAGCACCAGTCGTAGTGGGATTTACAGACTTTTCTGTGTATGGATCTCTAACAACATTTCTACCTTGTGTGGGGTCATGGAGGTTTTGAGAGGCATCAAATACAACCATGGCTACATTGTCCTCTTTGAGGAACATTGAGTGTAGCCCATGATAGACTGACTGGCCAGCAAAGTCCCAGATAACAGCATTAATGCCATTATCATCAACTAGGACTGCTGCCTTAGCCTGTTCCAGATCAGCCTTAACTGCTGCAGGAAGTTCAGGCAAGCTTTGCTGGAGTTCTCGCTTGTTTGATGCAGTGATCATGGGCTCAACATGTTTTGCAGAGATTTTAATCTCAGCCGTTACCTTAAGCTTGGTATGAAATAATTTCTGTAATTTTTTAGGGATTCCTGCCTTATCAATACGAGACCAGTTAGAAGCAAACACAGTGCACACATCCACATCAGCACCACGAGTGGCTATGCGCTCTTCAAATTTGTCTCCTAAGAGAGTGGAGACAAGGCAGGACTTTCCAGCCTTTTCTTGTCCCAGAACATATATGGATATACCAGATGGATTAGCCTCTCCCTTTGCCAATGCCATGGCATAAGCTTTGTTTTCTCTGATGGTTTTTTCGCTGTCATCTGTAGAAACGATATAATTAATATCTATGTAAAATTTACAAGCATGTTATATACAACACATCAACATTTTAATTACACAGTTTAAACAGAGCTATCAAAGTTTGACCAAAAACATCTAACTAAACTTAACAAACATGTTCTTGTTTCACTGGGCAGCAATTAGTTTCTAACATCTTAAGGATCAAGAATGTTATTTGCTGATGAACAATTGTCTATAAAATGCCTAAAAAGTGGCGGCGTCCTTGTTGCAGCTCTAGTGCACAAAGTATCATTGACATAGACACTATTAGGCTTGCTTGAGCATAATAGGCTAGCAAAGCATCAAGCATTATGCCAGTATAACTATAGAAGATATTCAATTAACTTGTGCAGTGTTGATGCCAACACTGTTAAAAAGCCTGAGTGCATTTCATACAAAAAATGTACGCATTTCACATACTGAGCTCCTACACTAGAAGGGTATGAAACATATTCGTGTGCATTACATGCTAAGAATGTTAGCATATCACACGAATATGGTGGTAGGAAATGAAACATACCTGTGAGCATACTGTGACATAATGATGACATCATATCCACAGTGGCTCGAGGATAAGCGCTTCTTAGCTGGAACGTTTATGAATAGGTACTTGCAAGAGCATCAGCATGGTCTGGGAGAGAAATACTCAAAGGAGTAAGGGCTTAGAGACTGAAGGATCATGAAGAAATGAGTCGACTAAATTGTGCACGGACTGATATAGTAACAGGGTGAGTTTTTAGTATTCGATATCTGTGCAACAGGATTAATCTAACATGTGTGGGATTAATATACTACAAGTACACAGAAAAATTTGGAATTTTCAACTAGAGTAGGAACCATAGCACATTGATAAAAATTACTGAAACAAACTGGAGTAGTGCACGATATTAAATCACGGTAAAACAATAAGAAGTGTTATATCCTTACTGTGCCTTTTTATTAGTAGGGATATAACACTTCTTGTTGTTTTACTGTGATTTAATATCATGCACTACTCCAGCTTGTTTCAGTACTTTTTATCGATGTGCTATGGTCCCTACTCTATAGTTGAAAATTCCAAATTTTTCTGTATACTTGTTTGTAAACTTTTTACTGGTGAATCCACGCATACTGCATCTGAAATGGCACCACGTGCCCCAGCTATTCATCTGAAAAGTGAAGTATCCATTATGCTTCGTTGTCAGCTATGTTCAACCCATTACACAGCATGCATTTCGGATCTAGAACTATTCGAAAAGCACCTCTGCAACCCATGCATACCGAAAGAAACGGTGCCACGCACCCCAGTTAAATCAATTATCGTCTGAAAAGTGAACTATCCATTATGCTTTGTTGTCGGCTGTGTTCAACCTGTTACACAGCAGTACAAATCGAGAACTGTTCGAAAAGCACTGCCGCAATCAAAATAGTCACTATGAAAAATACGGATGATTTCCGCTATGAAGGGAAGCCATCATGTGCTATCGCCAAATCGACACTTTTCACTGTCAGCAAAGATGAATGGGACACAAAGGAGGACACTGGTAAGTCCATGAAGAATGTATTGTACATACTGTGGTATGCCAAAAGGCACTTCTCGGGCCGAAGCGACGTCGAACAGTGAAACAATCAAGTCTGTAGCCTTAGCCATTATTGAGTTACGCTTGTCTGGAGGCATCAGTCAGTCAGTCAGGCAGTCAGTAGAAAATTCCATTAAATAAAGTGTTTTTAAAATTCTGTAGCAACTTGTTGAAAGTGTTTCTGGTCAATCTGAAAGCTTGTTTGGACTTAGTTTTACCTAACCAATACTGCCTCATCGTCGTCAGAGAAAATTGAGGCTGGTTTTGGGTGATGTTATTTCGTGGACCACATCTACTCCTTTGTGGTCCCTACTATAACTACTGTTGTAGTGTATGATGCATAAACAAAGATCCTAAGCCTTGTCTTTTAATATAGGCCTTCATCTAGGAAATGACTCAAGGAGGGGGGAGAGGGGCAAAATGAAGAGTAACTTGAGGGGGGAAATAATTAAAGATTCACATGTTTATCTATATGCACATGCCATACAGCATCCACAAGGACTGGTGTATCTTAAGATTCTCGGGGGAATTCTCATGTACCTGAGAATGACCATGCCACTCCAGAAATTTTGTATTTTAGACTCTCTTAGATTGCCTCTGGTGCATTCTCAAGAATCCGAGAGTGATAGCTATGTCCGAAATTTTTGTATTTTGTTGTGATAACATCCTCCTTTTGTAGCAGCAACTTCTCTTCAATCTTTACGTAAAGTAACTGTAAAATTGGAGTAGTTGCTTGATTCACAATATTCTTTAGTTGGGAAATGGTGGATGGACCTCAGTCCTTGTTGCTTATAAATAAACAATACTTCTCTAGAGCAACCTGTAGGCCTTCATGATTTCCAAACAGATGTTTTGCATATGGTTTCCCTTCATTTTGCAAGTTGTAAAATGATTTCCTTTTTAGCTGCTTCAACATCACCCGTGATTTCATCAAGATGGGTTGCAATCAAGACTACAGTAGGTAGCTGTTCAGACTTGTGTTGGGCTTCTCCATCATCATTGCAAACTGAAGTGACAGCCTGAAGCCAGTAATGGATTACTTTAAACTGGCTGGCCTTTGGAACATGTGTAGATTTATTCTGATCACCTGGCCTGGCTTGTAAATTGCAGGAAGCCTTAAAGACAATAAAAACCAGGTTGTTTTCTCACAAATACAGTATGGGTGTTCAAGTATTGGATCTGGCCAGCAAAGTCCCACACAATGGCAGTGAATTCATTTTCACTGGATACCTTTACAATCTTAGCTTGCTTGATTTCTTCTACCTTTACTTCAGGCGTTTGCAATTGTGCTAGCACTGAATTTGAATGTGAACATGGAAGTGAAGACTTTGCCTTTTTCTTTACAGTCACATTTAAACTATGGCAGTATCAGACATGAAGCTTGTCAGCCATATCTTCTGGTTGGTGTACACTCAAGTCTGGCGCCAGCTGTTTGCATAGATGGTACCAATTTGAACATCTACTCCTTTGTTGTTACATTTTCTTGGAACAATTTGTCAGAGAGAGTGCACATGGTGATTAAACAAGTCATCCCAGATGTACATGTGTTATTAAACTCTGTGTTGTGTCAACTTATCATACAGCCCTCCCCCCCTCCCAAACAATAAAATCCCTTACAGAAGAATGGATACTGAAACTGAAGCACTACTATTGTGCAAAACCCTCAGGGAGACTGAATAAACATACGAAGATCCATAGTGCCAGGTGACAACATGTGGATCAGTTTTGCTGCTTTGTCCTGTTTCTATAGCAGGGCTACAATTATCACCTTGGTTAGCACACAAACCAGGAGTATAAAAATGCAATTTGTACCTAATGAACAACTTACAGTAGCTCCGATTTGCACAAAACAAGCAACAACAGCGTAACTTAGTCTTTGTGTGACAACAAGTGGACCTTAGTTCTGTTAGCCTTTATAGCACACTATATTTTTATCATATTATAGGGTTACTGACCACGAGATTTGTGAAGACTCGTTAATTTAAAGCTTGTAGTCTAAATTCAAGGGATATGCAAGAAGCCTGGCCTGAAATGTTGTAGATTGCTGGTAAAATCTGGACAACTCAACAATAATTAAGAAATCTTGACATCTTAAAAAATCTTGTCCCTGGTTTTGTTGAGTTTGTCAAACCCTCGTCTGAATCGGTGGAGTATGGCTAGTTGTAATACACTACTTTGAAAAGGATTTATTGCTATCACTTTGTACATCAAGAGTTCATCAAGTAGTGAGGAGGCCAAGATGAACAGCACATATCACCACAACTTTTGAATAAAGTACTTGCAGAACAATCCACACATTTAACTTATTAAACTCATCAAGAGAAGCCAACAGGCAAATTCACACAGAGCCGCACAAGACAACTACAGTAACCCTAGCCTTGACATCCTGAGGGTTAAATGTCATGGTATTACTAAATATCATGGTATTAATATAAAAGCCATTGGTATTAAAGTAACAGCCATTTACCTAAATAAACCAAATACCTCAAGTACAAATTACCACAGACAAACTTGTTTACATAGTGGCCACATCATCACCTGCCTGTCACATGTCTGGTTACCCACTAAATATGTCATGTCCACAGGGAAGCCATACTGTATGACAAAAAATAGGCAGTATCAAAACTAGAGGTGTACTGATAATTGGATTATCTAAAATATTGGGTAATTTTTACCAACATTGGTATTAGTACAGAACAGAAGGAGAACCGATATTGCTACCGATATTTATAAAGTAACAATAGTTTGTACATAAACAGATTATATATTGGATATCCACTTGGCTGTTTAGTGCCAGTAACTTATTGATTACTCTACAACAAATGCTATGCTACGAGAAGTCATATACCTACACAGGATTCTAGTGTTGGTTGCTAGAAAGCTTATCACAGTCTTTACAAATAAAGCAGTTATATAGTACCTTTGTAATAAAAAGAGGATAACCAAGGAAACTTGTTGTACCAGCTTTCTCACAAGCCATTAAAATGCGAAGTAATGCACTTTAAGGCTTCATGGGAGTATACATAAAAATGTTTGTGGGTGCCTAATTGTCCAGTAGAAAACTGAGCTACCACCACAGGCAGAGTATAGCAATGAATATATGCACATGTTGTAAGTAAATTTACACTTTTGTTTGCTTACAACTGTAATGCAAATATTGGATCAACTATTGATTATTGGCTTCATTTAGTAGCATCAATATCAGATATCGGTACATGCCAAAAACCCATATTGGTACACTTCTAATCAAAACCAGTAGGGTAGTTTACTAACAATACTGGTATATCATTCAGCTCTATTAGTTAGTCAGCTATCTGACTGGGTGACAACTAATTTTTCTCCCCAGTTCATGGATTGTCAACTAATGCAAATCTTGAAAACAGCTATGTTACATGAGTAGAGAGGCAAGCCAGAAATCTAAGTGATCTACAACAAATCTGTGACCAAATCTGGACAAGTTAAGGCCACTTATGTTTCAGATCAAAAAGTTAGCCTAAACCAATGTGGGTGGGTGGCACATTATTTATTATTCATTACATTCTTACAATGTTACATGCACCTGACTGTTCTATGCCTAGCTATGTAAGCAAGTTTGTTTATAACTTCTAATAGTGAAAACTCATAATAATGACCAAATTAGGTGGTGTGCGGGTTGGGGATCTGAAATATAAAATTAACAACAAGTGGCCTAATGATAATTAAGATCTTACTGGAAATCTTGAATTCTTATATTGCCATAACTTTTGAATAAAGTGTTTATGAACAATCCACATGTTTCATTTGTTAAACTCATGAGAAGTATAATGGCACCTTGTTTTACCAAGAGTCCATAATAAGAGGAGAGTGTCTAACTTCAGTTACTCCATCAAAAATGAGCCCGGGTAGTGCCTCCGCATATCTATGTATATTTGCGTAATTTTTAATAGTGTTAAACATTTCATATCAACACGCATGAATGCGAGACAGCTGGTACCACCTACCAGCCGCATGGACTCGGAGTCACGTGAATGAATATTGTTCGATTGTGGATTCAATTAACTGACAATGACGTCCTTGAGTCGGTACTGATGGAGGATAACGTTCGTAGAAGACCTTTACCGCTGTGTTGGCTGTTTGGCGAATGTTTTGACGAGAGCAGCGATTGCCACGGGGTGGTCTCGAAGAAGTCTACTGAGCAAACGGAACCCCTGTCACGCTGCCAGTCAGTGATTGCAGCTGAAGAGCAGTTGGAGATGCACATCGATGCTACCGTCAGTGAATCTCTCCTCGAAGACATCGAGTGTGATACAGCGTCATCCAGTAGGACACACGACAGTGATGCTGCATGTGAGATAACGCTTCGACCAAACACGCAAGTTGAAGGCTCTGAGGAACAAGCCTTGGGAGACAGTTATACTTCATGTGAGCTATTGAACCAGCCAGCAAGTTCAACTACGCCGCTAGAAAAACAGCAGTATCTACAGAACATTGTTGACAGTGTCTCTGGCCATTTTCCTGAACTTGCTTTCATTTTAGCGTTTGATGGACGGGACAAGAGTGTTCCGATTTTGAAAATCTTCCAAAAGAGTCATTTTAGCCATCCTCCACATGGAATGACTTCCCGTGTCCAGATTACAGTGCAATACAAGAGCTACAGCATCTATGTTTTGATGAGGTTATGGAAAGAAGGGCAGCTGGAATCTATTGATGATGTGTTTGAATTGTGTAGTATTTTAGGCAACAAGTCGAAGCATAAGTTTTGTCCTGGAATTGATTTTGATTACTATGAGAGAGAATACTATCAGGCAATTCGGTTTCATATCAAAAGTGTACGTCAGAGCAGCTACCCTTTTTCACGGGTTGATTCTGTGAATTGTAAACTCTTGTTTGTTCCAGCAGCAAATGTAACTGTTGTGGAGAAGGAAGCAAGTGAAGTGAAATGTTCAGCCTGTAAAGGTTTGATTCATTATTTAAACTTGCAAAAGAAAAGAACCCTTGCAGAAAGTCCTGGCAGGAAAATCAAGCGACAACAGCCATCATCCCGAGCACGATTACAGTACATGTCGCCAGCAAGCCAACAGAAACGTAAGCAGTTGGCACAATACGAAAGGTCAAGCAGTATACGGAAGCTAAACAGGTTTGAAGAGAGTGAGGTAGTTTTAAACGATGAGCAGAATGAAGAGATGAGTGTTGTTATGGGTGCAGTACAGGATGAAGAATTGGAAAAACTTTTTCAAGAAGGAGACCAACATGGTGTTGGTAGTCTGATGAAAACCATTTGGTTTACTGACAAAGAACGGCAGAAGAAGGACTTCTCTCAGGATCAAGCTAAGAATGGTAACAGATTTTGTGCATCTTACATAATATTATTTTAGTGATACAGAATTGAGCAATGGTCGCGGCAACCGGTGGAGTATGATCACGATACGTATGGGTGGGTTGAAAATTTAATCTTTTGTTGTTCACAACCTTTTTTTTTTTAGCATTGGCTCTGTACACACGTAGTCCTGCTGCATACAAGGCATTACAAAGTTTTGGAATTCTGAAGCTACCATCGAAATCCACAATGCAAGCATACACGGGAGCTTTTTTGCATTCACCAGGTGCCAATAATGTTTGTATCATTGACCAGGTTGCTCGATACATTGCATTCAAAGAAGAGTGTCGTACAAATGGGAAACAAGAGCCACAAGCAGATGGAGTCATCATATTTGACGAGGTGAAGGTGGCAAGTCAGTTGATGTGGAATTCCCGGAACCATCAACTAATGGGATTGGCCATGATGCAAAAGGACCTGTCCTCACTGAATGACATTTATAGAATCCTTCAAGATCCAACAGTCCATCAAACGTCTTACATACTGCAATTTCTGTGGAGGGACCTGACAAGCAATTATGATATCGTAGGTCCCTATTTTACATGCTCAGCTTCAATGGAAGGCAAATTTGTGTTGGCTTGTATTTTTGAAACAATCAAACTCTTTCAGTACCACAATTTGAAAACAAGTCTGTTGGTGTGTGATGGGGGATCTGCAAATGCTGCTGTCATTAAAGCCAGTCATGGCTGCCATAGTGCCTACTCGGTAAAGGATACCAGTACTCAAGAAGACAAGTTTAAGGTTGAACCTTGGATAATAAATCCATTCAACCCGCCCAATAAAATATTTTGGTTGATCTGCCCTTCTCACCAGGTATGTAATTTGAAGTGTTATATTGTTTATGGTCAGTTCTCTTTCCATAGCTGAAAAATATGATAAATGCTCTGTTTTCCTCGAAAGTTGGTGGCACAAAGCAATTTACACAAGTAAATGGAGTTGAATTTGGTTGGAAAGCCATTACTGACCTGTATAAGCGTGAACTGGTTCGGGTAAGCAAGAATCAAGCAAGAATGGTGCCACGATTAAGGGAAGCGTACTGTTTACGTGACTCATGGACAAAATTGAATGTATTACCAGCTAAGATCATGCAGGTACTGAAATTAATCTATAATAATCTCAAATACGTAAAACAGCTATCTGTTTGCACAATAACATATTGATCTATTCATGTTCCCTCTCTCAGTGACTTTGTTCATCTGTTGATTTGACATAGATGTATAGCTGTGGTTGTTCTGTTTTATGTGACACCTGTTAGAACATGACAGTTATAATTCATTTTGTTCAGTTAGGCATGTTTGTATAAATGCAAACAATCATGTTCAATACAAATATTTTGTGTGCTTATTTAATACATAGCAAGAGCAAGTGCTCGGTGAAATTTACTGGTATGTGAATCAGACCCCTCCACCAAATGATGCCCCTGAAGTATCTGAGACTTTGGCTTACTTGAAAGCTTGCAATTTGCTGTTTGAACAAGGATTTTTGTCACATGATCGTATCAGAAGTATGGACTGTGATACAATGAAGAACATCAATAAGGGTTTTGAGTACTTTTCAGGGTGGTTAAACTCAATATTGGATAAAGGTATGGGCACACACACACACACACACACACACACACTAGAATTGTTGTTACTCATTTTGCAGACCCGAAGTACCCACATACTGCATCAACACAGAAATCATTTCTGTCATGGCAAAGTGAGTATAATTGACATATTTTATATTTTTTAATCTTTACCTTTTCAGCATGGGATCTCCTACGTATTGATGTGTATGGCTTTAAAGCTTTCTGTCAGTGGTTCCTGAAGACTTACCCGACATATTTTGTGTCACCTCTGCGATTGTCCGGGTCAGCAGTGGAAAGCCTGTTTAGTCAATATAAATTCACAGCAGGGGGAAAACTTGATGCTGTAAACTATACAACTGCTCGAGCTGCACACCTCGTCAAGCAGTGTGCTGCTTCCCATCACAGTGGTACAGGCTACAGGGACGAGAAGTTGAATTTTATTGAGACTCCCTTGCAGAGGAAAAGCTACCAACATCATAAACATTAGGCCACAAAGTTCAATAAAATTATGTACACATACCATGATTCTAGTTCAATTTAAAAATGCATTGAAATTCTGTGTTTAGTCAGACTATCATTAAAGAAGTTCATAGTGGCATTTTATTTATTTGTTCACAGCTTTGTTTCTAATTTAGCATGATGTGCTAAAAGTGTAGTTCTCAAATTGACATCCACTGTTGATGCTAGCCCTTTTTTAGTTGCAAATTGTTGTTTCATTGCAGACAAAAATTCCTGTATTCGTGTGTTGCACACTTTTCTAACAAATGTATTAAATACATTGTCAATAGCATCTTTACTGTAGGTTGTGATGTCAGATGGTAACTTAAGGGCTAATATCTCTCGGAACATCTCACATAATCGTGTTTTATCATGTAGTATCCTCTCGTGTGCAACCTGTAGGGGAGCAATAGTTTAGAATTACATACACAGAGAATACTCTAACCTTTACTAAGTTATCCCCCTCTTGTTGAAATCCATCAATACTGACAACATCCTTTAATGATGCATCAATGTCACGTAGAAAAGGCAGAAAAGCTGGATCAGGAAAATACATATAACCACGATCGCGGTATTTAAGGTAATCAGGAATCACGGTTTTGTCCTTCAAATTCATAGCTTGTATTATTGAAATTTCCTGGGACACAAGGTCTCTCTGTTCATCTTTGCATGTTCTAATGTGCTTGTACCGGAGGTGCAACATATCTGATATTGCACTGCCACCAAAGCGATAGAACACGTCATCGCCATCCTCTTCACAGTTGTCGGTAGTGGTGCTATTTTGAGAATTTGTGATAAAGTCAAGTAAAAAGTGGTATATAGCAGAAGAAACTGTGATCATAATTGGATTAGTCTCAGGAACTGGAATACCACCATCTTCACAGAACTTCAACCATGTAAGCCTTGTCTCACTAAGTTCGTGACAGCTGCTTTCCTCCAAATTGATGTCACACAAAGAATATTTGCTGCTTAAAATGAAAGCACTACAGTGTTCATGCGATTTCAACTGAAAATTTAAGAATGGTTCTGGGCCTTTTTGACATTTCTCATATAGACTGGAGAAGTAATGACGATGTGTAGCAATTATTTCTGCAAGAGGCTGTTCATTAGCACAGAGTGCATTAGATATTTCTTTCAAATACTCAGGAATAAACTGCTTATTCAATTTCATGCATACTTCCTTTCTCAGCATCGACTCGTCAACAGAATCCAATAAAGAAAGTAAATCATCTCTTTCTTTCTTGTTTAATTTAGTTTTTCGTCTTTTTGCTGCAGGTTCAGTTGAACTAGATGCTTCAGTCACGGCCAGCTGGTCGGCCTGTTTTGAATCCTGTTTCGTCTTGACCGCGTGTTTCTTTGAGGTATTTTTCTTCTGAGCGATTTTGGGTGCCGTTACAGCACGGCGAGTCTTTGGTTCCACAATTCTTTGCGTAGTTCTTCGTGGACGATCGATTGAAGTCGGTGTCGTGGGTTGATTTGCTTCACACGAGCTTGACGCCATTTCCAACTGCCACACCACGTGACACATAAAACAATTAACGTTACGCGCTGATTTGATGCGTGCGCTAACAGAATATGAAACCCTGTACAGTACGTTTAGCACTAATAATCGCGTCTTTAGTTGAAGCCATGTAGACTCGCTGTACTTACCGGGCTCATCTTTGATGGAGTATACTGAAGTTAGACACTCTCCTCTTATTATGGACTCTTGGTTTTACCCTATGAACAAGGTACACAGTAGTGCTGGGCGATATAGATTTTAGTAGTGCTGGGCGATATAGATTTTTCTTATGTCATATGTCATCAAGCTGTATAATTAGAGCCATGGTTATATATTCTACTGACTGTTTTATTAGAGTATCGCACTGACTGCTCTATTAGAGTATTTCGATCTTTCTACAAATTCATGTAGCTGAAACTTGGCGCTGGTTAATCACAGTGGCTCTTTGAACTACTACTCTTCTCACTGCTTCCTACATGTCCCAACCGTTGCACACAGATCTAAGTAGATAGCGTCTACAAAATAACCAACAGTACTCATGATGCCACACCATTGACGTGGGTGCAGCAGGAGTGATGGCGAAACTGGAGATGCCACCTTACGAGCTCACGTTGTACTGCTTAGATTACGTGAGCTACATCGCGATATAATTTCTAGCTATTGTATCACGATATAAAAACTTATGTCGTGATATGTCGTATGTCGGCTAAAGTGATAACAGAAAATTTGCACAGATCCACAAAAGCCAACTACTGTAACCCTCGGTGCCCCGAGGTATAGAAATCAATATACATATTTCAATATGATTAGTATATGTAATAGCACTATTTTACTCCTTCCTGTTTACAATGCTTGCACTATTAATCCTGAATACCACAACCATCTGTCCTATTGCAAATTAATCCGACAACCATAGCAACTGTTACTAGGCAGAAATTCAAATATATAACCACTGCAAAAGACCAATCACACTTAGCAACTATTGCCTAGCAACCATTGCTATGCTCTCAAAATGATCTTCACCTTAGCAATGGTTACTTAGCAACCATTGCTAAGCAACCATATTGTTGCTATACCATGAGGCATCTATCACTATGGTAACACTAGTTATCAAGTCAGACACTTACTTCCAATAGAAACACACCACACTTTTAGCCAATCAAATTAGTAGTACAGATAATTAGTAGTACAGATTTTTGTCAGAGAAGGTCGGAAACGCTCTAAGCGCCACATTAATATATTGCCCTTAATTGCATTGTTTTATTTGGTAGTTCACGTGACCCTCAATAGTCACAATACAAATTTGAAAAACGATGGGGTTGGCTGGGGTTGATTAGATATACGGATGGTGCTTCACGTAAGCTTCAAGGTGATGTACTTTGTTTAGTAAAAGTGCTTGGTGATTGGGATGAAATTAATAAGTTGCAGTGTGGTGTGTAGAACTTCTCCAGAATTGTCATGTACATATTCTATAATCAGAACAATAATACTTTACTGAGATCGATGCATAAACCTCTTCAATAAAACTAGTTTCGCATAATTTGTTTTAGGGGTGCTTAAATTGTGTCCAACCTTCTCTAGATTTTTGTCAAGGGACCTTGACAAACAAGTGTAATACTAATTTTATTGGCTAATCACTTGATGTATTTCAAAATAATATGTTAAGCTGCTATTGAGAGTATTATATTGTAACACATTCACTTGTCAGATTAAAGTGTCATTAATCAGTATACACTGAATGGTATTTTCGATATTGTGATAATTGCAATATATTACAAATACCGAAAGTAATTACAGGATACCATAGAAATAAACATGATATAGCCTCAATCAAGAGCTCATAATAAAAGTCTGATAGTAACACTAATTTTCATTATGAACTCTTGCCTCAATTAATTATTTTACAGTACTGCTCAAATGCAATGTCATCTCATGAGAGTGCAAGTGATTAAAACACTCGCTAATTATAAGTCGTGGCACCTGTTTTGCTCGTGAGTATTCATCCTGTTTTGTTTGGGATGAATACACACAAGAGAAATGGGTGCCACACCCTTTATTAAGTGAGTTTTTTAATTGCTTGTATGTACTCTCATGAGATGATGTTACATTATTTGAACAGTACCATATACCATATTGATTATTTACGTGAATTCTCAGTACTGCCCATCACTAGTTGATAGGGAAGATGATAATAAAGTTTTCCGAGAGCAGGTACGTAGGTATTTTACTTTAGTTCAATTTACTAGTAAAACAGGTGCATACTTATCAAAACACAACATTATTTTGTAAACAATCACCTTCTTGACTTTCAGCTTGTCTTGCTTCTTCTTGTTCCACCAACTCCTTAATCTTCTGTTGTGTACGCTGTATAGTACAGAAGTGTAACATGTTATAGTTAAAGCACCACCATGTGTGTGTATGGAAACACAACACAAAGGATGTGTCAAGAGGCTAATACAGCATGAGTGCTGTGCTAGTCTCAAGATACCTCCTCAGTGCTGTATTTTTGAAGCAAAATGTAGAAACAATAATTCACCATTTGTTTTTATGACAATTCATATACCATAAATGACTCAAACTATTGCAGAATACTCCGCAATATTTCAAAAACAACTTTAATTCTGTATAGTAATTATCATTAATAACAATACATGATGTAATTTCTCACCTCATCAAATTGTGAAGTGTCAATCTGGTGTTGTTTAACAAACCACCATACTACTCCACTCTCTCTTGCCTCCACTGCATCTTCAAAAGGAGTTCTCCCACCCTACAACACATGATACAGTCATCACATAATCACCAATATGCCACCACACAACAACATTACAAAGGTGACATGTTCTACAAATGCTTGAACAATGAACTTGTGTACATGTGAAATTTGTACAGTACATGAAAAATGTGCCAGTGTATACTAGGTGACATGCAACCATAGCATTTCATGATTATGGATTCTGGTTTGTCAGGACATTGTAGCAGGACAACAGAAAAATTTTATCATAAGCTCTGTGTGTGGCAGCTATGTAAAACAAACCATTGCAGTTGCCTAAATGGACTGGACATGTGGAAGATTTGGCCTATTGTATCCACTATAGACAGTAGAAGGACCTTCTATTGTTATTATGTCACATGTCTTGCTGCAGCTGTTTTGTGGTTACAGTATACCAGAGGGTTGGCAATGGTACATTTGTGGTCACTAACTTCAGGGTAGTTTGAAAAAGTGGATATAGGCAGACGCGGATACGGAAGCAGACAATGGAATTTTTAAAATAGACTTTTACATTTATGCAACAGTCAATTTCATACGTAATGTTGTTCTGCACAATAGTCTTTGTTTCCAGGCTCAGACATGATATTAACGTAGAGCTTATCCGCTTACAAGTGCATGTGCAGAGGATTAGCTAGCACACTACAAGTATTATAGACCATGTGCTGTTGTACACATGCTCTAGGAATCTAATGCAGTGATGTAATTGTAGAGATCCATAATAGTTTATTAAACAGTCCTACATTGTCTGCTTACTGAGCGATGGTCTTCCTGGCTGGTTTTATTGGGATTTAGCTCAGCACATGTGTAAACACATGTATGCACATCACGCCACATTCTTGAAAAATGCTTGACTGTCTTCTTCGGTTATTGCATATAGCACATCAGAAATGATTCAGAGTATTCGAAAACACTAGCATCAACTCAAAGAAACACTCTACTTGACTCTGTTCACAGGAAAAGTTTTACTGGGTTGCATAACAAACCAACAATAGTGCACGAAGGATCCGGCTTTCCTAGAAACGGGACCTCCATAAACACGTGTGTTTCAGCATAGGCACATCGTGCTAACAAATGCACAACACCAGTGTAAGCATGTCAAAATTGTATTCAGTGAGTGTTTTTTATTAGAGCGATCCGTCATATGGCAGTTGCCATTGTGAATGGGTTAATGTCTCAGGGAGATTAAAGACAGAAATGATCAAATTTTTGGGCAAAAATGGCCATAAAGGTCACCAAAGGTCAAACCTGCGATGGCATTATATCAGAAAATTAATGTCATGAGGAATACTACTTATGCGGAAAGTTTCATGGTTTTATGAAAAAGTCCACGATTTTACATTGTGCCACTATACTATGAATCAAAATTTTATCCAAAATGCTTTCAGGAATTTTCCAAAATTTTTTACCTATTGTGCTCTTCAGTGTTCTCACTATGCTCGTAGGTTGTTAGCTAACATTTCTTGCCATAATCTTGTCTTGATCAGTGAATACTCTACTAGAGTATTTAATCTATAAAGTGACTGTTCTATTAGAGAGTATCAATCTAAGGAGCTAAGTACAATGAATGATTGCAGCTTGCATTTTCCACTGACTGCTCTATTAGGGAGTATTGATCAATTAAACTTTATAGTTTGAAATATCCAACCACTCTATAGCCTATTGTGCTGGCATATTTGACACAAGCCTAGTTGCAAGGCTAACCAGCTGAATCTCTGTGAGTATGCATTAAATTTCTAGAGCATGTGTACAAGAGTACACTGACTCTGTAGCCCTCCTCTGAACATGCACTTATAAATGAATAAGCACTACTCAAAGACCTATTGTACTAATGCCTGTATTTGAAGAAACATTACTGTCAAAATATAGTACTGTATAGTAGTATAGTGGATAATTAATCCTCACTTTAGTCATGGATGCACTATTAATGTGCTGTAGTTATGAAAATTAAGCAAGAATTAACTTTCCATATAGTATAGCTGCAGTGACCTTCCTTATTTCATTGCTCTATTTCTAAAATATTCCTTACTCTCAATTGTATATACAATCTTACTTGTATATTAATCCACACAAAACAGCCAAGCTGTGAACACAGGGTGCAGCTTGAGTGAAAAGAGTTGTGAAATCAAAGGTGGAGACAAAGAAATGGCTGCAATCATGTTAATGCCTATAATGTATAGCTGATATTAGCATTAACAGTATTGCAGCTATTTCTTGGTTGCCGCATTTGATTTCACACCCAGGGCCACAACATTTTCCATAGCTTGGCTGTTTTGTGTGGATTTCATTTCTTTTTGTGCTCTACATATAATATTATGGGGTTTGTTTTTATCCGCATTATTTCTTATCTACAGACACAACAATGACTATTGAAGACAGAAGTTATAATTGTATTGTACTATACATCACGCTTTATTTGACTGTTTGTTATCATTATTGCAACACACACATTTTTGAGGACTTCTAAGATGCATGAATATTTTAGAATTTCCAGTAGATCAATGAAATTATAAACTTTCACTATTAAGCTGGAATTTTCATTTTAATTTAAACTAGGTGAGGTGAACAACTGTGATAACAGTGGCTCACTGGTAAGGATTTGGGTGATCAGTATGGAGGTAGCTGGTTTGTACTCTGGCAAGTTTATTTGTACATTTTTCATGCACTTTCTTACCTCCTGTGACTGTTCTATTAGAGTATCTCGAACCTTCGTTTTACACTTATTTGGTTTTGTTTTGTAACTGTAGCTGTTACTGCTTTGTTTTTCAAACCATCAAAAGACACTGCTATGATGGCTAGGCCAATGTACACAAAAATTTCAAGTAATTCCCATAAGTGGTTTACCCTGTAGCCATGACAAAAGTTCAATCTTTATTATGTAAATAAATGTTCAGGTCATAGTGGATATATATTAGATTCATTGCAAAGTTAATAAACAAACTCACCTTTATTATGCTGTTTATCAGTACCACATTTCAACACAATCACAATTACGTGTTTACATTTTATAACTAGTTTTGCAAAATGTACAAGAAGAATAAATCAGCCCCATATACTCTTACAAAGAAAAGAAAAAAATAAACAAAGAAAAACATCGAAACTTTTCTTACAAATGGCTGGGGCAAATTCAATCAAATTTGCTGTGTGGCCTGCTCTACCTGGCAGACAGCTATAATACAACAATGGTGTGCTTTGCAGAAGGGACCATGGAGCTTTGCATGACTGAAAATCATGTTTCTTTCTTCCTGTCAATATTGCATGGTGTGGCGTGTCAGCTTTCTTGGCTGCAAAACACACTACCATGTTTCTTGATACATAAAGTAATGTGATATTACCTACAATAAGCTACACAAGTGCTAATTTTAAAATTTGTTCATACAGTAGCATAGTAAATTGGCTGTATCATGTCATAAATTCACTTCATATTTTTGCGGTGAATAAAGATTTTTTCTAAGCCTCCAGTTTTATTCATAGCAAATTCACTAAACAGCAATGCAGCCACTACACCAGCTAGTACAACTTGGAACAATTGTATCGCTGACAAGAGCTTGCAGCAAACAAGCATTTTAATTACTTAATGGTCTTCACTGAGTTAGTACTGTTGTTTTTGTGGCTACATATATACTATGTACTCAGTGCTGTTGCATTACTTTCCAGCATGCAAGCCATTTACAACCCCATCTACCAGGTTCAAATAGCCTGTTTGTACAAGTAGCTCCATATTAAAATGATTCCAAGTCATTGAGGCAGGCTGTAAGTAAGTTCATATTATTTGTAATTGCTCTGTCATACAATAACGATTCTGCAATAAATTATTAAGTATCATAAATGCTTGTACTATTTGCTCTATGTCCCATTATAAGGGCGACATCATTAGGACACATGATAGTGTGTCGTGCGGCTAAGTACAGCTAGTGTGGATGCACGACAGACAAGTGTGTATTTTACAGGAACCAAGAAAACGCTGTTTCACGCATTCGTAGCTCAATAGTGCCTGAACGGAAACTAATCAGTTTTGCTGCAGAAACTCCCTCAGGGTAGGGCACCACCAATACAAATTTGAGCTGAATCTTCCCAGCCATTGCTGAGATATGAGCCTTCTTATTTTCTTATTTTCGTATTTTTCTTCTTACTTAAATTTTCTTTTCGTACACTTTAGAAAAATTGCAATAACTCATGCGTGCTTTAGTCAATTAACTTCAAATTTGGTGGGCTGTAAGGGCATAATGCAGCACATCAGCAACCAATTTTTTATGCAGATCGAACCATGAATAACAGAATTATGTGCGATTTTGAAAATTACAACAACGATTTGTTGTCATGCCTACGGGTAATCCATTTGACGGAATAACTTGATAATCAGGTTGTACATGAAGCTACTATCATAGTGCAAACCTTTTGTGGTTTGAAAGTACTAAAAGTATTAGCTGAGGAGATATAAAGCAAAACCAAACATGTGAAAATGTGATCAAGATACTCTAATAGAACAGTCACTGATAAGTGAAAAACGTGTGCAAAAATGTCGGAAAAATCTCCAGGGTTTGAACCAGCGGCCTCCACACCTATATACCTATGCCCTTTACTCTGCCACTGCTGTCAGTTGCTCTTCTCACTTAATTTCTACCTTATAAGTGAAAGTTCTGATTTAGTACACTAGAATGATAACTCATAGATCTATCAGTGGAAATTCTATATGCATTGTATTGAAGTGCTCAGAAAAAAAGTGTGCTCTATTAGAGTACTACAAAAATTATGGAAATAGCCTATATCAAGTGTGTCGTGCGGCCAAGTACAGCCAGTGTGGGAGGGTGACAAACTCGTTTTATGGTAGTGTTCTGCATTTTGTGTATCAACATCAATAAACTGTTTGATATGATACTGTATCACGATACTAGTGGTCATGGCTAGTTATGAGCTAACAGTATCCAATCCTTAAAGAGCAGACACTGATCTTACATTCACTTTGATTACAAATTTCTTTATTCAGTGAATGTTGATATACTACAGTACTATACTGATGTGACAAATAGCCTGAGCTAGTGTGTTCTGATATGATTTTTAGTATGGAAATAGAGTTGTTGTTAAAAACACATCTCTCCCTGGTTACCTGCCTCTATTACACCACTCAGACAATTAACTACCACAAACATCTTAAAGAATGCTTCCACAAAGGCTTGTCCGGATTACTCCACATTTTGTTGAGTTGTCAAGATGGCTACAGTAGGTTGTTAATTGCTTAGTTGTGCAGTTCTTTATACTTTAAAGTGTGACAGCTACTGTTTTTAGAAGACCTCATTTCCTTTTGTAATTGGAAGTTCTGAAGCCAGCTTATGGTTGGCCTTGATAATTCCTTTTAACTTTTTCCCTTTACTACAAGAATCCTCAAAGACTCTGTGTGGCTATGAAGAACTTAAACAAGACAAATTTTGAAGGACGTTTTACAAAGCAACAGTTTCCTGAGGTATGATCTTTGTCTGGGATTCGTGGAGTGGCATCACATGGTGTGCAAGGGTTAAAAACTGTCGAGAATTACTCATGAGATAGAATGATTGAGTCAGAGGTTATTGAAAGAAGTTCATACACTGCTGGGACTGATTGCTGGAGTGACTGAAAATACACACAAACTTTTCTTGGCATTTATTGAATATAGTTCCACTGTATAAAGGATTAACATTTTATTGTCTAGTGTCAGTGCTGTACTGGTGTGTTTTATATCCATATTTGGCTATTTGCTCCATCACTAACCAATATACCATTCATGGTTGATATGATGTAATGAATAGTCTAAATGGCTCTGCCACAGGGTGATAACTAATTTATCACACAGTAGCAGAGATGCTCCGTCTAGCTGTATGGTAGTCATCACCAAGCGCGGCACATTGACACTCCCACACCAGTAAAATATTTACTTCTTTGATCACATCCAGTAATGAATTACCATACCAAGTTACTAACTGTGCTTGTTCTAATAGTTTAACTCTGTGTATACTATAACACAACTTGGTGGGAAAATCCCTACATTGGCATGTTAATTTTATTTAATGCCAAGTAGGGATTTTCACACCGAGCTATGCTGTAATACCATCATTCACCTCTTGTTTCACTACTTTTTATTCCTACTTCATAAATTAGTGTTGTTATAGCATACAGCTATACACGTGTGATTGTTCTATTAGGGTGATGACTGCTGTATTAGAGTATCACGAGCCAGCCTTCATCTACCAGGGGGCACGTCACTATTTCATATTTTGACTGCACTAGCTAGCATCATTGATACAGCTAGACCAAAAATAAGGGTGTGTGGTTATTGTGATTGAGCAAAATTATAAAGAGATGTGATCCTCGCGCACAATCGTTATTAATCAACGATCATTAATGGACATTGTCTCAATCCTATCGTGAAGTTACAGGTATCTACTGACCATAAGAGAAGGTGGTGTTGAACTTATTAAAAGCAGCTGTACGAAGTTAATTGGACAGCATGTTTGTGGTAATGCACGAACAAATGCGGAAATCCATAGACCACCAAAGTGTCTCAGTGGACTAACTGGAACAAGCTCTGTCAGACCGTCCAACTACTGTTGTTGATATAACTAACATTATTCACACTTTAAAACTATTAGCTTGTCACAACGCTAATTAATGTGCAATGGCACCAGCAGCCACTGCATGATTACTGTTATATGGAGCACACCTGACTAGCAACACGGTCTCCTTTCTCGCTTAATAACCTTAAAACTATGTTTCACAGACCATCAAAATTTAGTATAGGCATTGGGTAAGCATCACTCTACAATAGCACATGCTTTGAAATTTTGCGATTCGGGCTTGATGGTGTTGTTGGCCAATGTTGTAGTCCACAGGTGTGCATTTTCACTACTTTCCATGTGGTTATCAGTAAAAGGAAAGTGTAGAATGTGAGAAATGGTTGGCACCAGTGGCTTAGCACTTATCCAGCCGCCTGCAAGTGTTTTCTTGTTTTTAATGCTGCATTTGATGTTAGATGGACTAATATTTTTCCATAATAGTGATTTTCATCATGTAAGATGTCTCTACCACTGTACTGTTTGATAGTTGTTAGTCAATAAATCTGTGTGAGGGAAAAGTAGAAATAATAAATCACAGAAATAAAAAGCAATGAAGCAAGGAGGTTATCTACACTTGTAGCCTTACAGGTAGATATTTAATTCCTACATCAGATCAGTACAGGTTGACAATAGGGTTAAATGTCCATTGCAGTATAGCTGCAGGTTTAGATGACCTCCTTTAAGCAATGCGACTATTCCAGTTTGTTTTCAGATATGTTCCACTTGCTGTGCAGTGATACAAATGAGGAACAGTTAAGGAAAGTGCCTCTGCAATTAATTCTGTCACTACAGAAATTACAACTGAACGTGTGCCCTGACTATCTGTTAGTATTACTAAAAGTGAAACATTCCACTTCGTTTTCAGCTATGTTCTATACCCATTATACAATGTTATAATCAAAGAAGGGTATGAGAAGTGCCTTTCCACAATCAATCCACCAACTACAGAATTACAGACAACTCATGTGATAGCCAGCACTGAAGCAATGACACTCCCATGAATCAGTGGCTATCTTACAAGGAGCTTTGGAAGTTCAAATTTGACATTCGTTCCAGCCCTAATGTATAGCTGCACTTAACAAAAGGCACGTCTCAGGTCAAAGCAATGTTGAACAGTGAAGAAATCAAGCCCATACAGTTGAGTTATTTATGCTTGGCTGAATGCATCAGTCTATTAGAAGAAAATTCAGCTAAAATCAAAATTAAAATTCCACAGAAACCCGTTGAAGGTATTTAGAGTTACTAGAAACATTGTGTTAAGAAATCGAAACTTCAGGTTTCCAGAATCTGAAATCTATCATGAAACAGGACACATTTTAAACTTTTATCGTAGTTAAATAATAGTTTCTAACATGATACCAACACTTATAGCATTGTTCTGAATTATAATTTTGCTGAAAAGATCGAGATACTCAATAAAGCAGTCAGGTAATATCAACTACTTTAATATAACAGTCCCTTAACTGCAGCAGAAACCTCTTTTCAAAATTCCTGCATACGCCCCTGGAAAAAAATGGCACTGACAAGACATAAAACACACCCCTGCTATCAACAATTACTGAAAAGCGTTATTGACATTTTGCTTCTTATCAGCTTTTTTTACCTAATACACAGCATTACAAATATAAAACAGTACAAGAAGTGCCTCTGCAATCAATGCAGGAAGTTGTGTGATTAAACGTGCACCTGACTATCAATTAACAGCTATTCCACTTTGTTTTCAGGTATGTTCTACCAGTTACAAACAAAGAACAGTATGAGAAGGGTCTCTGTAACCAATCCAGTTACTATGGAATGATTATCATGACAGCCAGCTGCTGAAGCCATGTTACCCCAAATTAGTGCATAAACGAATGCTAGAATTGAGCATTTGAATGAAAAACTGTGGATTATTTGAATGTTTCTAATATTTAAAACCCACAATCAAAATTTTTAATTCATTGAATAGAAGAAGTAAGACTTATTGTTGTGAGGGTTCTATGCACTTACTTGTTGAAATACTCTTTGACATAGACAGTAAAGTGAGTGTAAACAGTAGCAAAGTAGTAGTTTTATCAATGTAATCAACCTTACACCTGGCATGCTAGCCATCAGGTGTATATAGTATTTTTGGCTTCACATGCACCTGACTGTAGACAACAGGCTGTTAACAAAGTGTAAACAATAGTGAAGTACATGTTAACAACTTGACACCTGGTGTGTGTCATGTCCTGTACTATTTTCAGCTGCATGTGACCTAATTATATACATTGAGTGAGGATTTGAATGTTATGAATTTGTATTCGAATGCTCCCAAACAAACAAACATTTGAATTTCAGAACATTTGTTTACGCACTATCCCAAATCAACACCTACGAATAGTATAGAGAAAGAAATGGCACACAAAGGAGGAAAATAGTAAGTCTGCTGTGACTGTCAAAAAAGCATTTCTCAGACTGAAGCAACATCAAACAGTGAAGAAATCAAGCTGGTAACATCAATAATAATTGAGTTATGCTTGGCAGGAGACATCAGTCAATCAGTCAAGCAGTTAGTCAGATAGAAAAAAAATTTTAAAATATATTTTTAGTAACTTGTTGGGATCACTTTGAAGACATTTATGGGCTGGGTTATACTGAACCAATGTTGCCAAATCATTATGAAGGAGAAGTGAGGCTGGTTTTTACAGTCAGAAAAGTCCAAACCTTGATTATCCTTACTGGTGACTTACACAATACATTGTGAATCAATGACACATAAAGCTGGTGACTTAGAAAATGACATCACATCACACAGTGCTACACACATACATTCTTACAAGCTAATGTCAGAGTACACTCAGACTAGACTATGACATGGTACATGATGTGGTTGTGTCATCACATGTTTTACTCACCTTGTTGATCATTGTTACATTAGCTCCAGAATTCACCAACTCCTTGACAGCTTCAACACTACCCCCTTGTGACGCCCAATGTAAAGGGGTATCACCGTCCTATACAAAGTGAAACATAACATCAAGTACTATATACACATACATTAGAAATTATTGGTGGAAGAGCAACAGGTTATTTATGCCTTTGAAGATGTTAGTTATTTGGTGACAGTTTTTTCTCTTAACAATCCACTTGTGTACATTAACCACATCACTATGACTTTCAACATTGTATAGAGAACAGGAAGAATGATAGCATGTATGAAATGAAAATATTCAAGCAGGTCAGATGATATTAGCATGTAACTACCATTCAATGCATGCAAAAACTGGTGAGTTATCAGTGCGATGGTTAGCTAGATAAATTTTCAGTTCACACACTGAGAACATGTAGTGAATACAATTGTATGGGAATTTTAAGTTTGATTATGGATCATAGAAAAATTAAGGAAACAAGGGACCTTGAGGTTGCTTACACCTGCAGATATACTAGAAGACATTTTCCTTACACTTGTTTGCTAATCTTTTTGTAACATTATTATGACTGGTAAACCCATGCTAACCACATCAAAAGAAAGAATGGCACCAGAGTTAATGTTTTCATCTGAACACACACCCCAGCTATCAATTACAGTTCCACCATTCCAGTAGCCCATTCCACTGTTTACACACTCCCCTCAAAATTGAAGTGGCCATTATGCTTTGTTTTCAGCTATGTTTGGCCCACTACAAATGAAGAACAGTGTAAGTGCCTATCCAATCACTACAGAAATATGACGATTCCTGTTTACAAACGTAGGGACCTTTGGGCTGTCAGCAAAAAGAAATGGAACGCAATGGAGGACAAAGGTAAGTCCATGACGTGTGCATTGTACATACTGCAGTATGCCAAAAGGCATGTCTCGGAAGGAAGTAACGTTGAACAGTGAAAAAAATAAGCTTATAGCCTTAGCTGTTATCGAGCTACGCTTGCCTGAAGACATTAGGCAAGCAGGTAGTTAGTCACTAGAAAATTCCATTGAAATTTTGTAACAATCTAATGGAAGCATTTAGGGTCATATATACTGAAGGCACTTTTGGGCTTGGTTAGAATTTTAATGCTTGGTCCCACATTATGTCCTTAACATAGTGCACATCATATAATACACAGTATGGCAAGTTCTGCATTGTAGGGCAGGTACCAATGTTACGTTATTAAAGTGCAAATGTCTTTTATTGTCATAATATAAGTTACGTGTTATCAAATGATGCTACATGTATAGCCTGCAGAATAGGACAGGTTAGAACCATGCACATCATTGTAAGCGTCACATTACTATAGTTACCTTAGCTTAGCTACTGCAGTTCTGCAGGTTCAGGAGTACCTGCATGTTTCCCATCATTTTGGTATACATGCTGTACTTTGCAGGATGGTGGCGTAAGGCTCATGCACTTTAAAAGTAATATCACCACGCATGCTGCAGGATATGAATGGCACTGATGTTTAATGCTTGGTTGTCACGTGCTCCCTGGCTGCACGTAGGGCAGGTAGCAATACTAAATACAAAGCCACTGTGTGTAGAAAATGCACGTTCACTTTTTGATGCTGAGGTGATCTTGAACAGAACCACAAATCATCATGTTACAAGTGACACTACATACAACACTACTAACCCAACAATAACACAGGTACCTGACCTACAGTACAGCACTTTCCCTATTGTTTATGCTATACACTCCAACTTACAAAAAAGTTAACATTGAAAACCCAAGTTATTAAACATCACTGTCATTTACATGATCAAGATATAGTGCTTTCCCTATATATTCTTCCACAAAGAAGGACTAAGAAATAACAACAGTAAACTTTATTTCTATCACATGCTCTCATCATGTGCCCTTTGCTGTATAGACACTACACAAGAATTTTATTACTCTCCAGAACAGGCAAATCCGATGGTTTATATGTTTTAGTGATTTGAATTTTGTTTTATCACATACTAAAGCAATTAAAATATGCACAAAAATTTTATGTGGCATACCAGTTTATTTTGTTAAATAAATTTTTTTTGCAAAACAGCGTGTTATTGCTTAACCAGTTGCACATACAAGAAGTACAATATACACAGTCACTGGCTACTTTACAATAACGAGTCACAGGTACAGATTGTGAATTAGACGTTTAAATCTTCACAACATTTACATCAGACATCTTCTAGCATAGAGTACTATAGGTGGATAGTCCTGGCAAATAAGGAGTGTTGATAGGTCACCGTGTTACATGTAGTTGTTGAAACGTTGGTGGTGTCCCCTAATTATAGAGTCAGTGCAATTAGTTCAATGTCAGGAATTTGAATCAAATGATGAGTAATTTTAAAGTAAAAGTATCTCACAAACCACTTCACATATCAAAGTGGTTTTAGTGTCAAATGAAATGCTCATGATCTGGCTTTACCAAGTTTGCTAAAAGAAATTCCCATATAAACAAGTTGTCTATGGCACATCACTAGAATTCCTTGTGTAATTTACATGATGAACTAACTGAACTCACAATTGTGTGTGATGTATGGCTCAGTGGTTATGACAAGTGCCTTCTAAAGATGAGATGGTGAGAGAAATTCCTTGATGTTACCTAACTTTTTGTACTCTATGCAGATTTTGAACCTTTTAGTGCAACCATCGTTACTGGCACTTCTACCTAACTACATTTGTAACTTTTCATTTTATACCTTTATTCTTTCTACCTAACTGTTCCTAAACACTAACACTGTAAAGTGTTTTGTACTTACAAAGTAACTAATTTTACAAGGAAGGTGATGACAGCTATTGATTGTAACGTAGTATAGGAGCAAGAAGGCAGGTATTGTATTAGTACAACATATAAGCTAATCAGATACACGTTAGTAGATAGTTTAATGCTCATCAGCTTTTTATGTATGTAACTTCTATATAAGACAATAAAGTTCTGCACGTAGGGCACGCATAGTTACCAGTCATAATCTATCACCCTACTTGAATGAATAACATACTTACTAGGAGAACTCCACCAATGTTAGTATACACATATGACAATCACTACTACACCAGACACATAATTAACACAACATAGTATTCAAGATTTATTTTTTGAGCATTACTATTGCAATTTGAATTTTAATGAAAGCAAAATTGGACGATAACAATTTCCCACAGAGTAACATGGACCAGTGAGATGTCATCTCATACACATCACTACATATACCACACAATCAATACTACACCAGACACATACACACATACACACATGATCATAGAGGTCATAACTCTACACATCATTTAATGCTACACACTCAGACAACAATACTACTTGTTTAAATGAAGTTTAAAGACTTTAAACATAGTTAATGGTGGGAGCAAACACCACACACACCTTTGCTAGCTAAAGGAGAGCATTATCTAAAAAACAGCATTATTTGGAGTAACAACGCATGCGCAGCAAGTACGTAACACACGGTCAGTCCATCACCTACTCAAGAGTGCTACCCATATCTCTCCCACCACTTCACTAGCTAGGTAATATGGCTATAGAGGTATAAGCACACAGCCACAAGTATACAATTTATTTCAACGGCCAATGGGTTGCTGTAAGCATGCAGACAGATTTGTTCCTATATACTTGTATAAATTCACCCAACAGATTACCTCACAAGACAGACGTTCAATCACATGCTAAAATTACATTGAATCACATACCCTTGTACATGTGTGTGAATATACTGAATGTGTAAACACTATATGTGCAGGGAATGTTTGACAACCAGACAACCTCTGGTCAATATGTATTAGTGTCCAGACCACTACTGCTGGAGAGCAGCCTGTATGGTGCATAGCTACTGCACTGTACACATACATAATGGCAAGTCACATAGCACAGCTCACTACACTATAGTTACTGCTTTGCTGTATGTGTGTTCCTTGCTGTGTGTTATTCTCTACCAATGCAGATGGTGCTGTCAGACATCCAGTCCACAGATCACATAATTGAAATTGCTGGTCCACCACCGTGATCAGACTACCACAGCCACTGGTCATAACACGTAGCTAATGCTAACCCCTTAAAGGGACATGAATGCTACCAGAAGTCAGCACGCCGCAAAAGCCAGTAAATGCTATTCCTCTCACACTGGGAGTACCAACATGCCTATAGCTTGATGGGCACATATTTGGAGTACCAACATGCCACCTGCTTTATTGGCACATGTTTGCTACAAGGCCAAAGGAGGTGCACCTGTATTCTGGTACACTGTTGTCATTGCAGGCTTGTGCCTCTTTCTGTGCCATCACAAACAGAACAATACTAGCTCTGGTTGCTATGCAGCACCTCCATTCCTTATAGAGGGACTGTGATAGTATGAGGTCTCACCTAGGATGGCTTCTGCATATCACGTAGGCATAAATTGTACCCATCATCATGCTTGGGTATGAAGAACTTGGTGGTGCGAAAACAATTCCTGACACCAAATTCTTCCTTATACCCAAGTATCTGTTGCCTCAGATTAAAGCCCATTTTTTCCCATTGGCCTTGAGTAGAGTTGGAGGTTTATCCCAAAAGGAAGCCAAGACTCTGTACAGATACCAAACCACCCCCACAATCATTAGCTTGTGGGAGGAGAAGCAACAGACAACTGATAATCAACTAGGCTAGAGAATAACAAGTAAGTGACCAACATTAACAGTTAACATGTACACAACAGTTACTATCAACATCTCATTACTATACTAGCTTACATTATTGATGGCATTAACATCCAGTCCTGACTTGATACACTCCTTCACTATGGCAGTATCTCCACCATAGGCAGCATGATGGAGTGTGGTCCAATTATCCTACAACAACATAAATCATGAAGAAGTGAATGAGTAGTTTAAGTTGTCATGTTTGTACAATGTACATAGCTACAACATAAAGTTACTATCAAACTTGATCATTTTGCACAATATATCCTGAAACTAATATACCAACAACAATCATTACAACATGTTACTATTAACTTTATTACAGTACATGGGCAGGTGCTGCTGGCCACATATCCTGATTTCTGGTGACTACCCAATTAAACAGTTTTAATTGTTATTCAATACCATATTTACCTGCATAGACACCCGAGTGTTTATATTTACTTTTAACCCACAAGCCTTTGTTCTCAAAGTGTACCAAAGCTCAAGACAATCGAGCTACACATTCCCATTTTATAATGGTTTTTGTTAGGTGTGCAAAAAGAATAATCTAAGCCCCCCAAACGAAGAAGAAAAAACAAAGAAATTAAGCAGATTTTGAAGGCTTCTATTTCACGGTGGCATTTGCCAATGTTGCTCAAATTTGGTATGTGGGGTGCTGAAGGTGAGGGTCATCTGCAGTATACAAATGATTCCAATTCGTGAAGGAAACACAGAGCTACGTATGCGTGAAAATAGTGCTTTGTTTCTTCCAATAATTATACTCACAATGTGGCATGCCGGCTTTCTTGCCGCACGACACACTACCGTGTGTCTTGATCATTGTTATGTGTTCCTACAGTAAAGGGCATGCAAATTATGGGAATTTATTTACAGCACAGTAGAAACTTCACCATTGTTACTTCTTTCTTGGAAACGCTTTCATTTTCTATACACTAAGGAGTATAGGGAAAGCTTTAACATTATTCAAACTGAATCATGACATATAAAAGTCATGTGAGTAAAATAATTACTTATTTTTAAAGTTTAGAATTAACAATTTTACAATGTACTTTCTGATTGAGCAATTGTGAAAATTTATTTTACTGGCACATATTACACTCTGCAGCACTTGAAATATCATCCAGTGTGTAGAAGGATAAGGTGTCATACATGTTTATGTGGTGAACCAGACTGGAAGGTAGGCAGGAAAAAGCAGTAATGATAATTTCTCTTTCTCTTTTGTGTGGACTGTTAACAACGTGTCCATGTATAGGGCCACACCTAGGGACCTGCCGATTATGCTGGCATAATAGGTGCTTGAAAGCATTGAGCATAATGCTAGCATAATAGGCAGGACACTTGTGCATTACCATAAATTCTTGCTTATCAAAATACATATCACAGAAAAAGATCGATATACTTTAATACAACAGTCAGAGAATAATCAGATAGCTGACTGTTCTATTAGAGTATATTGATCTTTTCTATGACATACATTTTGACAAGCAAGGATTTAGAGTCTGTGCTTCAGCGACTTACTGTTTTCCCATAAAGTGCAAATTTACTACAAAAACTGGTATAAATATTGAGCATAATAAGGTAAATATTGAGCATTAATTTAAGCATACGTAATAGGCAAATTTTGAGCAGTGCAGCATAGCATAATAGATAAAAATAATTGGCGGGTCCCTAGCCACACCACACAATACTAGTCTAGGCCACACTCACAATAACCAAATATGGTAACACAGTTAGTTCTGTCACTGTGGAATATGGTCACTGTACAAACCATGTATAGTGACTTGTCACAACTACTCAATAAAGTTCACATATTTTGTCTAACAGGTGACTGGATTTGTACTAGTTTAACTGTATTAGTAGATGTAATAGGATTGCTTGTTGTAGTACAGTAGACCATCAGTTATCCAAACTACAATGGTCTCAGGCTATGATAAAAAGTGTTCAGATAAGTTAACTGTTCAGCCCATTCATTTATATACAGAGCTTTGTTCACATACTCCAATAGAACACACCCTTACTCTAATAAACCATCTACAAACAAAATACTCTAATAGAACAGTCATTATCAATTTTAGATAAATGATGGTACAGGCGGATAAGTGAGGGACTACCGTATATTGGATTAATAGTTCTCACTTTGTAAACAAGAAGAAGCCATGTTCAGCTATATGATGGACTATTTTACCCTTCCTGTTTACAATTCTCGTACCATTAATCCCATATACTACATCTATGGTCAGACTGGTCTCACTGACTCATTCTGTTCAGCTGATTCACAAAGCAAAAAATTACTTTTCATTGTAGTTCTCTGTTTATGTTTGATAAAAATCAATCCGATAACCATAGCAACTGTTATGCAATCAACAATTACTGTTACAGAGTGATCAAACTTAGCAGCCATTCCTATAGCACCAAAGGGATGATACCTTAGTAATGTTTGCAGTGTTGCCAAGCAACTATCATTTTACTCCACAATGGAGACATCTATCACTATGGTTACACTATATAGTTGTCATGTTTTTAATACAATAGCCATGCTAATAGAATGGGTAGCTATTTCACTTTTTTGCAAGGGACCTTAAGGTTACGGGGTAGGCGCTTAATAATACGTTATTTTTCGATGCACGATAATGGATGGTGCAATATCAGCACAAAACTCAAGCAGGTGTTAATGATAAGGTTGTTAACTTCAAAGCGTTGTATAGCCACGTGATAATAGCGGAGGAATCATACAAAGTGAGTGTTAATAATTTACTACGGAAGGCAGTCAAGAGTAAAATTAAGTCCCCGCAATATGGTTGAACCAGCTGAACCAGTGTTAGCGTTACTCAGTGCTTAATGTGGTTATTATTCATCAAAAATAGCAGCTGTCAGCCAATTAGTACTAATTTTTTAGGGCAGTATCAATGGGTGGTTATATTATCTAGGTCCTGTCGAGGAGACTTTGTGGGAAAACTGACCAGAGGCTGGTTAATTATCGTATCTTTCAAGGATAATGGTGAGTAGTTCTGCTACGGAAATACCACGAGTCCACTACTGGGCTGTTACAATTGGATAACAACTCAATTCATTCGTGAGGACCTAGAAATCACTAAGTAATAGCTTATTAATGCTAAATATCACGATGTGGCTTCCCATGAAACCTGGTATTTGATGAATAGCAACTCAACAGTTTCACTGTTTAGTGCTTGCATTTCTGTACAAATGCTTCCCTTGTTGAGTGTATTACTGCTTATGGTATTACTTGTACAGTACGTTAATATTCATGTAATTTTAGTGAGTTCTTCCAAGCAAAACGGTTAAAACAGAACTATAAACAAAGCTCCTGCAAAATTATTTATCTGGTAACCCGTAACCTTAACAAAACAAGTCCAATACTCATTTCACTGGATAATATAACATACAGTATTTCTAATACCACAAAGCGGGATTCTTTTGAGGGAGAAAGTTCTTGCAGATTGCCACCATCCAAAATTTCAAGGAGGGATTTTTTTTTTTAATGTGTTGACAAATCTCAAACAAAGCCATTTTGATCAAGGCTGCAATTTTGAGGAGAAATTTTTGCCTGGTTTTGAATAAACACCTGGTCTCAAATGAATATATTATAAATGATGAAGGGAAGAATGTTTTATAGAGTTCCTATATAACTTGAATCTGTGACACATGATTAAGTATGAAGACATCAAGGAGAGTACAATACTGAGGTATAAGTTGGCTCATGAATGATGGTCACGTATATAAATGCCGGTATAGTATAGTGCGGGGTAAGAGTTGCTTAAAATGCCTGGCCATAATTCAACACAATATGGCACATTATATAACAGATTAAGGTGGCGGTCAAATGATCAGTCATGATTATATATAATTGTTCAGTGGACATTTCTATTCTACAATAAGCCGTACTGGGGGATGCTGCAATACTATTACCATAAGTCCTCAAAAAATTCGGCATATTTTTAAATCAATAGTTTTCGTCTCGCCGAATTTTGGCCTATAATTAGATAGAAATCACCACTAATTTTAGTTGATCGACCACTCGTCACAGTATAATTGGTATCGTTGATATTAAGGCTAGATAACTCTGACGTTCTCGTCACTATCAGCATCCATCGCAAAAATAGCAAATGTGCCGATTTTTTTATTAGGGGAAATTATTTCACTGTTAGAATACGGGTACCGAATAAATAGAGGGGGCTGAAAAATTTTAGAGAGAACTTATGGTATCTACACATGATCACCTCAACAAGAACTAACAGCATTGTCATGACTAAGTTAACTAGTTTAAGATAATCCCACACAGCTACTCTAACTATACATATTATTACACAACAGATGGTTTCATAGGGTATAAAGTTTATTGTAGCAAGGGCTCCTCTTATCCACTTGACAGCCATCTTAATTTGTGTGATTACTACACTAATACTATACCACTATACACATAACCTCATTATTAATAAATTATGATCACTAACTTCATCAACCATATCCAGTTTAGCTCCTGCTTTGAGTAGAAGTTGGAAAACTTCATGGTGTCCCCATTGGGCTGCAATATGTAGGGGTGTCCATTGATACTATAGTGAATTATATTTGATGACAATTAACTTCACAACATACTAGCTACACTACTACACATCAACAATAATACAGTCGAGAGTCAATTATCCAAACTAATATGGAGGAGTGTGTATGATAACATTTGAAGTTATTGACCACAAATAGTGAATGTGTAGCCAGTAATCACATCACCTAACAAAGTGTTTATAACTTCAACATAACTACCAGTGTACGACCATCACTCTACCATAAATATCATCCAATAAAAATTGTACACCTACTAAACAGGACCACACCACACTAGTATGGCTGCTATCACATGATCTACTATAACTCAAACAACAAGACTGTTTTCATTTATAATTCTAAACCAGTTGAGTGTGGTCAACTTGTCTGATCAATTTAATGATGGTGGACACTCCTACTAAACCTGTATATGAGCACATTACACTGTAATAATGAAATTCTATTACACCATCAAACTATACCACTACACAATTCGGTCACAATCTACACACAACATGTATAGTCTCACAATACACTGTTACCATGGTTACTATTTTGTTAACACAAACCTGACGCCTGCCTATAATATGCACTTACACAGGGGTTTACCGCTCTATTTTACTAGAAATTCTTTTGATGTGGTAAAAAGAATATAATTAAAATTTTGACTTTGATGTTGGTAGCAAATTGACATTTTTACTGATCTACTTTATTTCACTAGGGAAAGCTCTGTAACACATTATTTCATGTTCAAGATTAATTCCAGATTTGAAGGGTTAAGCAATTAAGTGACAAACCAAACCATGAAATGTTCTGAACCTGTCTATAATATGTTTGCTATTGTCTAAACAATTTGATTATACAGCTACTTCAGTCTTGTTCATAATGGGAACCACAAGAATGTTATAAACCATAAATCGTAAAAATTGATTTGTGAGCATGTTCAACCATTAGTAAACATTGTTCTGATGTTCCTTACAATACAATAAACATTGTTAGTCTGTTTATAATTGAAGCAATACAAGTTAAGACTGGCTATTAGGTGCTTTCACAACTACAACCACATGTGCGTAAACACACACATGGCCTAAAATCCATCTCACAAAATAATTGCATTACAAAATCATAACCTTCCCTACTGTACATGATAACAGGTGATTATGTAACATTACTAGCAATAGCTAGTACATCAAGGATTTGATTACCCATGTTCCAGTGTTTTGTTGGTTTAGTGCATGAAGAATGCTATAGTGTATAAATCTCTATCACTGTCGGGTTTATAGTCTGAGGACACCATATATGGCATCCTTAGCAGTTAAAGGGTTTTAACATGAATACTCAGCAAGGTGAAGAATATTGGTCCTTCATTACCGAGATTACTCAGTATAAGATATTATTACTCAACACCACTATGTCATGGTGGAGTAGATGTTAACCTCTTGTGGAGTGACATCAGTATGGCTAGTGATAAGGAGAATAGATGTCACAGTGACATTACTGTACTAGACCATTATAGGAAACTCACTAAGAGTACAGCATGATGTGGTGATGCCAAATAATCCCACCAGGAGAAACCAGACTAAAGTTTTGATATGGATACAAAACTGTGCACGTTTGTCTTTTAAGTAAGTATATAGGTGATTCTGTGACTTTACTAGAAGCCACATACTAACCCACATATACTAAAAACTTTCCTGCTTGAGGAGACTGGGCATCCAAAAATTTCTGTGAATATATTAGAAATGGTCTTTACAGAAGGTTTTAAGAATAATTGAAAGTTCAGGTTAGTATGCGGCTTCTAGGAAGTATGCCTTACCTTGCCCTTGCTGCTGTACATAAACGTTATTATAACAAAACACTATTTCTCTCAATGCAACCCTGTACAAAATTTCCACACTATCACTGTCTTTTTTATGCTGTGACGTCAAAGTGGATAAGGTCCATACCACTCTAGTTTACTACACTACTGTTATTAGGCCAAACATGTTCCAGATCAGGAAAGTTAACCTAAACCAATGTGGGATGGTGGCTCATTATATTATAATCTGACTATTTATTATAGCAAGCTGAATGCTCTATTAGAGCATATCAATCTCCTGGCTTTTAGGTGATTCTTTAGCCCATCTAGCTTGTTTTCCTCTATGCCTATGTAAGTGAATTGGTTTACTACTCCCATACAATCACTGAGATGATGGAATAATGGCGGACACTCCTGCGATGTCATAATAATGAACAAATTTACACAGGCACTAAGATATGTATAACAACACAGCCCTGGGGGATCTGTAACATAAAATCAACAACAAGTGACCTTATTACAATAGTAACTTTACTATCATGTCATGTACTATATCGGCTATCATTTCTGTATCAGCAAAAATTTTGCGCCTTCAACCTTTGTATCACAATTTGAATTTTGATAAAGCAAACTTGGAGGATGACAATTTCCCACAGAGTAACACAGACCAGTGAGATGTCATCCCATACACATCACTACATATACCACACAATCAATACTCCACCAGACACATAACACACATACGCACATGATCATAGAGGTCACCAATGTACATGATAACTCTACACATCATTTAATGCTACACACTCCTACAACAATACTACTTGTTTAACAGTTAACATGTACACAACAGTTACTACCAACATCTCATTACTATACTAGCTTACCTTATTGATGGCATTAACATCCAGTCCTAACTTGATCAACTCCTTCACTATGGTACTATCTCCACCAAAGGCAGCACAATGGAGTGCTGTACCATCATGCTAAAACAACACAAACACATCATCACTACAACAATCATCATAACACTAGACTAAAAATTGTTAACAATTATCAACATACATTACTACCCCAACTATGCTATAATCTGCTATATACCCATCCAGCTACACTACTAGTTACACATACACTGTAGTGTTATCTGTTGTGTAACTATCATATAGCTAACTGGAAATCTCTCACAGAACACATTTACAAGTGCACAGGGTGCAATACAGTGTGGATTATAAAATACTATGTGTGATCCATTGAACAAAAACTAGACTTGTAGAAATATGTACCTAGTGCATAGCTGCATGGATCTAGTAATGAGATGACGGTGAGGCCATCTGAGTAGCTGTAACTACCATTGTGAAAAATAGACTTATCCCCTTCCCCCATACACAGAAAATTCGAGATTTTAAATGGTACATGAAATTTAATGGCACTACAGTGTATAGTACTGATCAAATGCAATGCCATCTCTCCACAGTGGGAGTAATTTAAAAGCTCGCTAAGTAAAGGGCGTGGCGCTCACAAGTATTCATCCCGTTTAGTTTGAGATGAATACTGGAAGCAAAATGAGTGCCACGCCCTTTAATTAGTGAGTCTTTTAATTGCTTACACTCTCGTGAGACGATGTTGCGTTTGAGCTGTACCATACATCATTGATAGTTTAAAATTCCATTCATATTTAACACAGTAAAAAAATCATATCACATAGTTACAGGCTGCATATAGCATTTCATCACTTGCAGACAGCTGGTTATAAGTCAATTATAATGCCCACACTCAGTGATGTTAGTATTGTTTATAGTGTCATAATCATTATGTAATGCTGACTGCTCTATTAGAGTATTTTGATATCGATCTCTTTAGCAGATTTTAGTGAGATATTTTCTTCTACTCTCCCTCTCTGACCAATGCTGATGAAGGATTTTGAGAGTTGCTATATGTTTGAGTATTCAGAGCAAACCATACCAGCCATACTACTAAATCCATCCTTGTGGTGATTTGAAGTTTTGGAGCAATTGTAACTTGCCACTAGCTTGTACAATACACACCATAATACATCATGTATAAAGCTGTAAGTAGGACTCACTTTGTATTTTGCATTTGTCAATTCATTAATAAAAAATACAACAATGAAATGTACAGTCAATTTCAGGCTGCTTGCGAATGCATTTGAACGTGATTACTTGGACACGCGAGCTGTTTTCTTTCAACCAAGCTCCTTTTAACCCCTTTCACTGCCAAGTTTGTAGAGGCTCTGATCTACTGCTTCTAAACTGCTGTAACTTACACACCATGCCATATAATCCTATAAAACTATATATTAAATTACTCGCTATAGAGCAAGGAATTCGATTATGAAGTTGTTGTTTACAAAAGTGCAACCACAAATCCATTATATAACTTTAAAGTACGAAAATTGATCTAAGTGAAACCAAACGTGAAATTTCACTACTTTACTGGCTAGCACTGTTTATAATAACACAATAAACATCACTAACCTGTTTACAGTTAAAGTGATTATCTCTAGGTCAGGTTTTCCAGCATTTGAGCAAGTGCGCATCTGCATACAAGCACGAGGTCACTGTTTTGAGGCATACAAAAGTAGCAATACGTCACTCCAACCTATATAATCCCTCTCCTTACTGTTTCTCTTTATTAGTAGTGCCATTATCACATTGAAGAATCGTCTACAATGCTTGTTATCGACGTTCCGAAAGTACATGATTGCATCATCTAACCGCACAATAGTGCACAAGTAACGAAGTTACTAATCTCGTTACTAATCCACTAAGTAATGCCTAGCCACAACGAAGTAACGAAGCCTACTGAATGAAGCTTATTCACCAGCTTCTTGCTTATAACCAAGATTTGCACATTGTCCAACAACGCAATCATGTCACATGATAAGGTGGTAGTTTCACACGTGACAGCTTAAGGCTGTGGACACAAAGTAATATAATATGTAATATTATTATAGTTACTTTAGTAATATGTAACTGTAACTAAATAGTTCAGTTGCAAGTAATATGTAACTAGTTACTTTTAAAAAGTAATTGCCCCAACACTGCCAATTGATCATTTGATTAATCACAATTGATTCATAGCCCTACTCCTTGTATTTTGATCTGACACAAATTTTATTATTATCAACAAGTTACAACAAACCAAGTGTCTTAGCTACTTGGACTGTCTAGTGGTAGTTACATTATACATGGTATTTAAAAATATCGATATTATTAGACAAATTAGTAAGATCATTAATATGTCTAGTAAGACTACAATTAGGCCATACCAAATTAATCATATGTTTCCCGGATTGTTTGCCCTCTAGTAGTGACCCGGCCAGGTCGAAAAGTAAATAATGTAAACCACAACTGACTGTTTTGCTGGAGTTTACATGACTGCTCTATTAGAGTATCCCTATCTTGACAGGTGCAAAAGCTAAAGTCCTTCTGATGGAGCTCCATTTTCTACCCCTTGCTATTACACTATTACTGCTTGCACATTATTACAGAATCTATAGCCATATTAGCAATTATTTTAAGAGATCACGTGATTTGCATTTATTTTGGGTTTTCCAAAACATTTATCCGCTGCATCCATGAAACATAACATTAATTTGTCATGGCCTTAGTTCATCACCTCTGGTAATGGACAAGCCACACCCACCAACAGTAATTACACATTATAATAATCACCTTATCCTTAGCATGAATATTTGCTCCTTTGGTGAGTAGGAGCTTAAATGCTTTTGACCGTGCATATTGTGCGGTGATCAGTAGCAACGTCATGTTGTACTATAGTAATAGACAATGACATGTAATAAGACATCACGTAGTGACTATAGTGACACAGATGAGGTCACTATACTGTACCACTTCTATTGTACTGAATACGGTGGATGGTAATGTACCAAAATTAAGGATTAACATAAGGGTATACCTTATATGGTTATTGAGCACTATAAATTAACTACTACCTCACTAGAGACACAAATACTGAATATCATGAAGGGTGTAGTCATGATCTTGACATTCCAAGGTAGATTAAAAGTTTAGAGTAGGGACAACAAACTAACAAAAAATGTAGTTCAGGACTACTAACCATGACTGGATGATCATTTATGCTACCATGGAAACCCACCCCACTATGTGTGTGTGTATAACATGTAACACAATATACCTCATATTGTGCCATATCGTAGAGTTGGGTTGTTAATCGCATTTGTCAATTAAGCATATTATTTGTTAAGCGCATACACATTTCTTGTGATTAACCATATGGCTGATAAGCACATGTGGGAAAATGCAAGGCTCGACACACGACAAAGCTACATACAGGAAGAAACGCTGGAAAGTGAATGTCTCCTTGAGCGCTTAAGTCTCCCTTGAGGTCTCCCTTCACTGTGTACACAGCAAATCAGCCATCTGGATTACAATATTCTTGTTCATTACGAAGGATGTCACCCAGAAATAGAGCTAAATATCCTTACACATTGGCATGGTGACTGGCACGAACTACTAACTCCTCTATTGCAACACAGTGATTCCATGTAAACACAACATAATTGTTTATTAGGCATATGCCCCTAACAGATAGTATGATTTTTATAAAAGTTTTCTCTGAAAATTATAAGCGCATGTGCTTAACAACCCGTCTCTACGGTATCTACAAAAAAAGGAAAAGTATACAAAGTGTGAAACAATTGAAATTGAAGTGGCTTAGTGATGGGTTGTTCATTGTAACTGGCCAAGTTATTGATGCAATTAGCTTGTAACTTCATAATTAGATGATCGTAAAATAAAGTTGTGTTATTTCACAAGCTACACTGTACTACATCATCTCAAGCTATCAAAACCTTTCAAAATTAATCAAGTAGTACACGCTATCTGAGATTTGGGGTCATCCTATAATAGCTCATTAAACATGAGGGTTGTATTTAATTTGTTGTGTGTTCAGTTCCATCTTAAGCGTGAGCCCAATATGTCCATTGTACTATAGCTCTCTATTGCATACCACCTGCAACAAACATTTCACTATAGAAGCTTTACTCCCCTGGAATAGTTGTTTAAATGAAGTTTCTGTAATGAACAACTTGACAGCAGTCAAATAGTGCACTCAACATGAAGGCCAAACAAGTGACCCATCAATGTCCCATTCCAGACCCTAATTTTTGTATTAAGTAAGTGTTGTGACTCACACAGCTCAGAGAAACCATATTCCTTAAAGGTATAGTGACTTATTTGATGATATATAATTTACTGGGATTATAATTTCCACCAGAAAATGAAACAAATGGCAATCAAAAATAATTTCAAACTGAAATTTCTTATACAAAAAATTGTATACATCTGTAATAAACACACTACTCACTCTACACAACACTACACTATAGACAACTATACCAACTACAACTCACCCATGGACGATCATTAGGACCTCTTGTATTCACATCCCACTTCTTGTCCTCCAATAGGTAATGTAGGTCACTTATATTACCATCTTTGGCTGCCTTTAGTAGCCGATCCAGTTTCTCCTGTAAAGTATCACCATGGTGACTGATTAGTGAAACCATAACACCTCACATGATCCAATAATACTAGGATACACCAAAATGCATGTCATAGAGTGGGTTATTATATCTGAAATTTCTGCAGCGGGAAATTTAGCAACAGAAGGTCATTGCTAAAATTTAAATCTTGCTGTTAGTTAAGATATGTGCAATAAAGTAAGGGGTAGTCACTTCCATACTGCCATGCAGTTGATACACTAGCGATCAAGAATTTTGATTGTCTAAATTTTGTTTTGATTGTTTGATTTCATCTGTAAAAGAGCCTTGATCTCTTGATCAACCGTAAAAGCCTAGTAAATTCTTAGTGTTGCTAAAAGTTCACTTTCAAAAGTTCTTGATCACCACTTTTGTGGATGCCTTGATCACTTGATTCACTGTGCACAAGCCCTTTGATTGAATCTTGATCCCAGCTGTGTTTCAACAGACAGTATAGAAGTGTCTACCCCTTGAAAAGGCAATGTGGCAACATTTGTAACAATCAACTATTTCTGTTACTAGCAGAGTTAAAGCAAAAACACCTGTCCAGTGTTGTATATACAACTGTTACATCATTTTTCCCCTGCTGTCTTTCATGTCTCCATTGTTTAACTAGCCTGATGGGCTCGGAGAAAGCTTTAATAAAGAGCTGGACCCTTGCTAGCAAGCTAAGCCTGCAGGCAATCATTTTTTCCTTGAGCAAAGATTGTTAGCTCGAGTCACATACACCTTTTCTTATGCACTTTTTGCTTCAACTTTCTTTTACAGTACACAACTTTGGTTGGGAAAATATATCTTTCCAGATAGCTTAATGATGAAGCTTTCAACAGCATGTGACCTTTGCAAAATCATGTTATCATGGCGGCAAAATTCTCGCAAATTTAACAAATGCTAGAAGTAATGTCTTGCAATAAAAACCTGCTATATGGTAAATACCACAACCCAACCGATAGGCCACTAGATGGGCCATTACTGTGCGGTATATATTATACTTTGCGTGAAAGGATCAAAGTGATGCTGCGTAGTGTATTGTTCATACAGTACTTATTAGCTGCATAACTGTACTGTATGATTCATACAGAACAGTTATGCACTTAATTGGGCAAATACAGCACACTTGCAAATACTGTGCAGTTATGCAGAGAATTCTTTTTACAGAATGTTATGAAAACAACACACTGTAAATTGCTAAACCAGCCAAAGAGATCCTACCAGTTCGTTCTATGGCTAGAAACATACTGTATAAACACTTACTGATCATCTGATCACGAACCTATTTAAACACGACTCCACTAAGACAGCACGATTGATCATGTGCGTAACATTGTAAATCGCTAAAACTAGCCTAACTAATCCTATTAGTTCATTCTACAACTAGAAATAGATTATATAAACACTTACTGATATCCTGAAAACGAAAATCGCAGCGGTTTGAGTACTAGAGTAAATCGCTCCGAACCAGATGACCAGGAAGTACAATATAACACTTAAAGCACCGCCTATGCTTGTGTGTACAAAAAACAGCACTCGGGGGGTGTCTTGAGGCAAATACAGCACTCAGCTTAGCCTCGTGCTGTATTAGCTTCTTGACACGCCCCCTTGTGCTGTATTTTCCATACACACATGTGGTGGTGCTTTAACTATAACATAAAAGCTGCTGAAGTACCCCCTGGACACCAAAATGTCTTGTACTGGGATATTTTGGTGTCTTATGGACACATCAGTTTTACAGTGTATTCACAAAAACATTATGGTAGTTTTGTGATCACCAAATTTAATCATGCTTGATCACTTGATGTACCCTAAATCAGACCCTTGATCACATTAGATCAAGCACTGCCACTAAACTGATGGAAGTGACTACCACTTGCTTTAACACTAACAGCAAGTACTCAACTAATACCAGTCAATTCTTAGTGTACAATAATGGACTTGTGAGTAGTTAGTTATGTAACTGGGTCCTGAGACATGTAACTGAGGTGGAACCACAAATAATAGACTCACCTACTAAATACATTGTCTATTATCTATGGGGAAGTATGAATAGTGGACCCAGGGACCCACAAAGATCCAGCTTTTTTGGAATTTGATACACTTCACAATATTTTATACTTGTACTAGGTACCTCTGCAAGTAGTCTTGCATGGCCAATACGCTTTTTCCCCATCACAGTGTCTCACATGATGTTTATACCAACTAGAAAATATAAGCGTCTCTAAAAAATAATATCTGGCAAAATTCTGATTACTAGCTAAGCAAGTTTCAGTCCAGCAGCTTGAAAACCAGACTTCACACCATTTGCACAATGTTTCTAAACTTTAGTAGCTAGGGGATATATGTAATAGACTAGTATGCTCATTGTGCAGCAGGCAGCTGGCCTATAAATGCAGTCACCTTCAGAAGCATATTAAAACTAGCCATTGGGATTGTGAACCTAATAAAATTTACTGATTTTAGCGGAATTCTGCATATCTACTGACATGGTAAGGTCAAAAACATACGAGAATCCCACTAAAAGTTGGCTTAGGAAACATGGTGTCTGTTTATATAGGCCTACAGAAACTAAAACAAAGCTATTCTAAACTAAGTTACTCACGCGGCACTTTCTCGAAGCGGCTTTCCTTAATTTTTGTCTTTAAACTGAATGGCCCGCTCAAGGGCAACAACTCTTCATACAATTCCTTAAAAGTACAAAAGTACTCTAATCATGTACAAAATGTTCCAGACCATTTTTTGTGTTTAGACTAATTAGTTTAAGGAAAATTCCCACAGTCTTGGTAACAGGTGAATCCCACAATACATTACGCATTGGGTAAATGACAAACCGGATTCAGAAACTTAGCTGGGCCCACTTATCTACTGTAGCTACAGTCTTGAAAAGAAGGTGGCGTATTCCTTAGAGGTATGTGAATAATTAGCAGACCGTTTTTTGTTGTGGGTCCTTCAAAAATTTACGAAAATCACTGTGTTTTTACACCATTTTAAGCATTTTACGTAGTTTTGGGGGGTGTCCCTTTCAATATTAATATATTGATTATTAACGAAATAAATTCAATATGGCACTTATAAATTCTAATTGGTTTAAACAACATCGTGATGAGGGAAAACTGGACTGGCCATGCAAGACTACTTGCAGAGGTGCATAGTACTAGTATCGAGTGGCCAGACAGCTTTTTTCTCTTTGTCATTGAGTAGGGAGATAAAAGGGTCTGGAACAGTTCGAATCCCACACTCATCTTGGCACTCCCCAGATAATTGGGGGGTGTTAACCAAAGAAACGTAATGTGTTTTCAAATAGTAGCCGCTTGCGTCAATCAATTGCAAGCGCATATTTATAAACCGATCAGCATCTAAAGCTGCCTTTGAGGCGATAATAGATTGAATTGATTGTTAGTTCTTTAACTAAGTTAAATCTTTGTTTATTGTTGTGCTGTGACATTCTTGTTACAATAGAGTTTAAGCACATGGGTTGCATACTTATGACGTAGCCTCGTGACGTGTCAAGACGATTGTGGGATTCAAACTGTTCCAGACCCTTTTTTCTCCCTACCCAATGACAAAGAGAAAAAAGCGGTCTGGCCACGCGAGACTAGCATAGTACAAGTATAGAATTCCAAAACCTTTGCATTGTCACAGAATTGGGCAGAATTTGTTTTTCTGCCCCTTCTTGCTCTGCCCACAGTTTAAACATGATCAAGAGTATACTGACTACAAACAATAGTAACCACAACCAGGCCTGCCAACCTGGAAAGTAAAAAAATCTTGAGATTTCTGTACCTTTATTGTAGTATTGCAGTGTGTAGTAAAAAAAACTGGTAGATGCTATGCTGAGACCAAAAAAAAAAAAAAAAAAAAAAAAAAAGGTCTCGACTTTTCTCAAAAACCGTGAGATTCGATCTGCTGCCCTTGAGCAGGGTAGTGAAACCGTGAGACTCACGGTAAACCCGTGAGAGTTGGCAGGCCTGCACAACACTATCTGCCTATTATAATACTCTTGATAATATGGATTACAAGTTATGACCTACTAATGCAGTATTTAATCATCTGGATTATAGATTAATTCGGCTATTAATCAAAACTTACTTTACTTGGTGACGGCTCCGACATTTCCTTGCTCACCTCCCTCCACCACTTAAGGTATACTAACGATCGCTCGAGCAGGGGCGGATCCAGAGTTTGGAAAGAGGGGGGGCACCTTTCTGAAAAACAGTTGAAGACCAAAAAAACTTGCTGAAAACCAGTTGAAGATCAAAAAAAAAAAAAAAAAAAAAAAAAAAAAGGTCACGACAATAATAGCTAGTTATCCTTACCAACTATATCACGTCTGTTATGTAAAATAAAATCCTATTTATAGCTTCATAGGTAAGCTACACTGCCTCATGAACATTGTGACTGCTTTATTAGAGTAATTGACTGCTCTATTAGAGTATCTCGATCTTGTATGCAATTTCTTGAAGGGGGGGCATTTGCCCCAAATGCCCCATTCTGGATCCGCCACTGCTCGAGTACCCTCGATTTTCAGTTCTAAAGTGTTATGCACGTTCCAGGCACCTTGCTTTAGTCATGTGATGCCCCTTTTGCCATGACAACCTCACGAGATTAACATCGGTCATAGATAATAGACTATATGCATCGATCAATCAGCTTAGGATGAAGAGGACCTGAGCATATAGTCTGGTCAATCTTAGCTACGTGAGTGTGTGATTGTTTGCAGTGCATAACTGAATTGTTGTCTAAACAATTTTAGTATTATTGGTTGTTGCAGCAAGGCTGTGAACACTGGTAGACCCTCAGCCCATACTACATGAACATAAAATATGATTCTATAAAGTCAATGCTAGGAGCGGATCTAGGATTTCCCAAGAGGGGGCTAAAAATGTGGCAACTGGATATACGGTACTGGTTGATACAACTTATTTATTGTTAATCAGCAGGACCCTCCAGGGGTATAATGCTGATGTGCAATTACATGTTTACAATTTCCATTAGTTACTTAACTATATAAATATGTACAATTACGACAAGTTACTTAATTATATACATATGTACAATTACAATAATAAACTATAAAAATATATACAATTACGATAAGTTACTTAACTATATACATAGAAGGGGCTAATTTTTGCTTAAATTCTTCAACACACTCAGTCTCAATAATCTCATCATCTAATCTATTCCATTCTGGTACAGTTCTTGGGAGGAAGGAATATTTATATACATCAATTCTTGGTTGGTAAGGTACTAGTTTAAAGTTGTGTGAGTGTCGGGTCCGTAATACAGACTAGTAGTGCAGTTTGTGTTGTACTGTAACAGTTTTATTTTTATAGCTTCCTTGCCATATCTGTAATTGTATGTGTTGTTGACATCTTAATGATGGTTTACTCTCTATGAGAAGCACACTCAGTATGAGGAGCATGCTTTATCTGAGGGGTCTGGGGGCATACCATCACAGAAAATTTTTAACTTTCTGAGATCGAATATAATTGTGTTGTTTGAATCTCATTGAATAAACATTGTGAGCCACTTTAACTTTGGTAACTAGCTTTCATATAAAGACACACCATAGATGATGCAGTATGGTTTGAGTTCAAGATGAAGATCAAGGCATCTAGCAGTTGGTCTTTGTTCTTTATAGTTTAAAGAATTTTAATGATGGATGTTCTATTAGAATAGTTGACTGTCTATTTGAGTTTTTGTTGTTTTTTTGATGGTTAATTAACAGCTTTTTGCAGTTTTATCCCTGAAATACAAAATAATTCGATTCCCTTTTGTTGATTCCTAGAAGAAATTAGCTCTTCTCTTCTCACTCTTCATTGCCCATGTATATGCTTTAGAGACAACTACACCTGTACTGTAGCTCAATGGCGGATCCAGGATGGGGCATTTGCCCCCCCCTTCAAGAAATTGCTCTGGATCCACCCCTGTAGCTTCTACTATCTTTCTAGTTATATAGCATATAAGTAAATTTTGGAGGGGGTGTTTCAGCCCCCATGCACCCCCTAAATCTTCTCTTGGTGTAATGCCTTTAGCTAGCGACATACTGTACAAACATGTTAGGGTCTGGTGTAGCTCCATGTTAGTGTTGATTTAGTTATGGATGACTTTTAATGTTAAAATGTAGTTATAAGGGATAGGAAATGCAATAATGTGATGTCACAGTTTCCATTGGAAGTCTGCATAGCTAACCACTCACGGGCTGAATCCATTGTTATGCACTGCAGAGTCACAGAATTGACTGGTATTAGTTGAGTGCTTGCTGTTAGTATTAATTATAAAACAAGTGGTAGTCACTACCATCAGTTTAGTGGCAGTTTTTGATCTAATGTGATCAAGGGTTTGATTTAGGGTACATCAAGTGATCAAGCACTGTTAAAATTGGTGATTAAACAATATTTAAGAACTTTTCTAGGAATTATAGTTAAATATCAAGGAATCAAAATTTTGACTGAGCTGTAGCAATCAAGTATTATTTTGATCCTGATCATAATCACTACCATATTATGTCTTAGTGACTATACTCTGTAAAAACTGAAGAGTTCACAGGACACTAAAATGTCCCAATACGGACCATATTAGGACATTTTAGTGTGCAGGGGGTCAAGCAGGACTTCAATTTTTACAGGTATGTACTGGGGCATTTTAGTGTCCTGTGAACACTTCAGTTTTAACATTGCATGTATTATGTCACTAGTATCCTTGTTACATCTGTTGTACTTGTTTTATATAAACAAATTGTAACCACAAGGTTTCATGACCAGTGATTATGAAACTTCACTCAAGCAAATCAGTGTTATGAGAAAAACGGCACAAAATGTTCATAACTCTCTTCACATTTGAGATTACAAGATGTTTGATAACACTGTGACCAACCTCCATTGTGTTAAGAGCAAACAATTCTTGTGTGGCTGATTACTCAAAGTACACCACAAGTGATCACATGACCACAAGAGTTGTTTACAGGATGTGTTGTGTGGTGTATGGTTATTGTAGGATAGTTCCAGTTCTGGTAAATAGCACCACTCGCCTTTAGGCTGATCAGATCATTAATAATGTGTTGTTGTACTCTATCCTATACATGGGGAGATGTTGTTAGAGAATGACAATACCTGGCTAAGCTGGTCACCTTCACATCAAAATTTCTTCTTTTGCAACACACAGGTGGTTACATTAGACAGGTGGACTATTAGCTCACATTTCTTACTTGAGGGAAAATTACCCAGTTAGGAGAAATGGCCACTAAGACAGATTCCACTGTACTATTGGCAATTGTTCTGTATACCATAGACCATGTATGATCTAGGGTGGGCACTCTATAATGTGAACAATAAGACAGTATTTCAAGATGCTCTACACTAGGAAAATTATTAAATTGCAAAGAAATCATACTGGAAGATACAGTATAACACAAGTTACTAGCTAATAGTCAGTGTTGGGCAAGTTACTTGGTAAAATAACTAGTTACATATTACTTGCAACTGAACTATTTAGTTACAGTTACATATTACCCATAAAATAAAGTAACTATAATATTACATACTATATTACCAAGAGTTAATAATATTACTTTGTGTCCACAGCCTTAAGCTGTCACTTGTAAAACTACCGCCTTATCACGCGACATGATTGTGTTGTTGGATAATGTGCAAATCTTGGTTATAAGTAAGAAGCTGGTGAATAAACTTCATTCAGTAGGTTTCATTACTTCATTGTGGCTAGGGGTTACTCAGTGGATTACTAATGAGATTAGTGACTTCGTTACTTGTAGTAATAATATTACATAATATTAGATTCGTAACTATATTACTTAGGTAACACGTTACATTTGTAAGTAAAGTAACTTGAGTTACATTACCTGTTTTTATAGCGTATTTCGTTATATTACTTAGTTATCACAAAAGTAATAATATTACGTAACGCGTTACTCCCAACACTGCTAATAGTATACAACACACTTAGGGATGGTAATTTTAGCTATAGAATGCTCAATGCTTTGTGCCCTCAAAAACATCACGAAATCCAACGTTGTAGCAACTTTATGCAAGCCACACCTTAGACCACACATGATCCATAAGAACACCTATCAGTGTCACTATGGTGTGTGTTGTACATGTGATGTGTGTGAAATATGAAGTGTGGAGGAATATTACACATCATGTAGTACTTCCACTAAATGATAGAGTTTAAACACTAAACGTTTTACTTGTTCAGTGATTCAAATCTTGTATATACACCCTGTACATATCCATTATAATTCCAATAGAAATTAATACAATGATATAGAGTGGGGAGAATGTGTCATGTAGTACCCCACCAACTAGTTGATTAACTGGACCTGTAGTGGGTAGGAGCTCACATGACATCACATGATCATCACTGACCTCATGTGGACTGAAGTGTAACACGGTTGCTATGGCATTGATCATGTGATCCTTGCCAACATTGGCACTACACATATAATGCAAAATTATATTTTTCAGATACTCCAGGTTAGCTGTCTCCCGTGATCTGTTCACAGTAAAGGTACATTATGTGTATAACACATGTAACATAGATAGCAGCTACCTGCTTCTTTCTAGTCTTCTGATCTCTTCCTTCAACACAGTGGACTGTTCTATTAACTTCTCTTCCCTGCATAGATAGTAACAATAATGTCATGTACAGCAGATCCTCGGTTATCTGAACCCAAATGTCCCTCAGGCAATGGTAAAAGTGTTCAGATAAGTGAATTGTTTGAATAACTAAAGCCCGTACTTTTATACACAGAACACTCTTGAAATACAGTAGATTTTTGGTTATCTGACCCACATTTATATGAAATTGGAAATGACTGTGCTATTAGGAACATACAGTATGATAGTACTGTATAGTAGGGACCACAAAGGTTTGTGACATGACAAAACATCACCAAAACCAGCCTCACTTTTCCCTGATGACAATGAGGCAGTATTGGATAGGTAAAACTAAACCCAAACAAGCCTTATTGACCTGACACACTTTCAACAAGTTATTAAAATAATTCATTAAACATAAGTTTCTGACTGACAGACAAGCGTAACTCCATAACAGCTAAGGCTATGGGCTTGACTGTTTCACTGTTCAACGTCGCTTCAGCCAGATACAGTACATGCCTTTTGGCATACTGCAGTACATACAATACATTCTTCATGGACTTACCAGTGTCCTCATTTGTGTCCCATTTATCTTTGCTGACAGCGAAAGGTGTTGGTTTGATGGTAGCATGTGACAGCTTCCCTTCGTAACAAATTGTCCATATTTTTCATAGTGGCTACTTTGATTGCAGAGGTACTTTTCACACAGTTCTTGATTCATAGTGCTGTGTAACCAGTTGAACATAGTTGGCAATGAAGTGTAATGGATGCTTCACTTTTCAGATGATAATTGATAGCTGGGGTGTGCAGTGCCGTTTCTTTCTTTTGATGCAGTATGCATGGGTTTACCAGTCATGATAATTTTATTTTACAGAAAAGTAGTTACAAAAAGTTGACAAACAAGTATACAAAAAATTGAAATTTTCAACTAGAGTAGGGACCATAGCACATCGATAAAAAGTACTGAAACAAGCTGGAGTAGTGCACAACATTAAATCACAGCAAAACAATAAAAAGTGTTACTGTGGAACCTCTCTTATCTGACCCCTATTATCAGGACACCTCCATTGTCTGGACAGCCTAAATTAGTCAAGTGGTTCGTAGTTTATTGACCATAATGAGATGAAAGCACAAGGAGGGAGCCTAAAGGTTACTGTTTACCCGTTTGGTGGGTAGGTAAAATCAGTGGACCAGGGGACCAAGGACCCGGGACCAGGGGACCCACGGAAATCCAACTTTTCTTGGAACTTTTTACACTTCACAGTATTCTATACTTGTACTAGGTACCTCTGCAAGCAGTCTTGCATGGCCAATCCACTTTTCCCCCCTCGTGGCATCTCGCACGATGTTTACACCAATTAGAAATTATAAGCGCCTCTGAAAAGTGTCTGAAGCTGACTGCATTAATTACAGGTCACTCGCTATTTTCCCAGAGTATTTGTTTGCACAATGTTTCTAAACTTTAGTAGTTAGGTGACATAATAGGCTAGCATGCTCACTGTGCACAAGATGAATAATTATCAGCTAAGCCAAGCTAAGCAAGTTCCAGCAGCTCTTCATACGTCATGGTGCATTTGCACAATGCTCCTAAACTACTCTAGTAGCTAGGCGGCATAATAGACTAATATGCTTACTGTGCAGCAGGCAGTGGCCTATAAATGTGGTCAGCTTCAGACACTTTTTAGAGGCGCTTATAATATCTAATTGGTGTAAACATCATGCGAGACGCCGTGAGGGGAACAGGGGTTAATCTAGGGGGGGAGGGGGCACAGGCCCCCCCTGGGTTAGCTATTGCCCCCCCCTAGGTTTATACCTAAAGCCTTGAGAAATGGAAAGGTTTAATTGATCCCAAAGTTGTATAATCCAATGGTCAATATTCAATGGCATCACAGTAAAATTTCACCAAATTGAGTATATTTACACCTAAATTTTCAAAATTTTCCTGGGGGAGCATGCCCCCAGACCCCCTAGAATCCAAAGCGACTTACTTTGCCCCCTCTAGGTTAATATTCTGGGTTGAGCCCTGGGGAGAAAAAGTGGATATGCCATGCAAGACTACTTGCAAAGGTACCTAGTACAAGCATAGAATACTGTGAGGTATATAAAATTCAAGCAGAGTTGGATTTCCGTGGGCCCCCGGGTCCACTGTTTTTACCTACCCCTGTTGGGTGGCTTGTTTAATAGCTACCAGTTGGTTGCTAGGTGATAATGCATTTTTACAGTCCAGGGGAGTGACCATGAAGGCTCTGTAGTGACTTCTCCTCTGCCCACTAAACTGTATAGCACTAACTGATAGCAATAATGACAATATTTGTTTTTTAAATTAGTCACTTTAGCATAATAGCATGCTATTCTTAGTTACGGACATTTCTGAGATACGGACAGTAGTATGTACCAGATCGTCCGGATAAGAGAGGTTGCACTGTGTATCCCTACTGTGCATTTCTATTATGGTATCTTATGCAGGGGCGTAGGAACCGGTCCGGCTGGTCCGGTTTTGGCTGGACCACTTTTCACTGCCTTTTTTATTAAAAAATGCATTCATAATGTAGCTACCCAGGTCAGCAACAAGTGCACGCGCATGACTTAATAATGAACTCACTTAATAATTACACGTGTTTAGGTGTTAAAATGGCGACTCAATCTGCGACTTTGTCGACAGCTGTCAGTGAGCCTTTTAGAGCTTTGAACAAGCCTCATCAACCGAGAAGCTTTAACTATCCTACCAGAACGTTTCGTAATAAGAACCCAGTAAAATGAGCGTTTACAGCTGCGTGGTTTGAAAGATGGAGCTGGCTGCATTACGATGAAGCTTCAGACCTGGCGTTTTGTTTCTTATGTCGTAAAGCAGAGACAGAAGGAAAGCTAAAAGCTGCTAATAAGGATCTATCATTCATTAGCAAGGGTTTTTCGAACTGAAAAGATGCCACTGAAGCATTCAGAACGCACGAAAAGAGCAAATGCCACCAAGATGCAAACCAAACGATGGTTATATTGCCAGTGACGACAAAGGATATTGGTGAGTGCTGTTCTACCGTACATGCATAGCAAAAGTCCGAGAACAGATCAATGCTATTAAAAATCCTGCAGAATATTCGTTTCTTAGGCAGGCAAGGCATTGCATTGAGGGGCCATAGCAATTTAGAGAGCAATTTTATACAGCTGCTAAACTTGCGAGCTTGTGAAGATCAGAAAATAGTTAACTGGCTTAAAAAGAAGTCAGACAAATAGACAAGCCCAGAAATCCAAAACGAAATGTTGCAAATCATGGCTTTAGAAATACTTCGAGATATTGCAGCAGTGAATCTTCAGAATGCTTCTTTTTTTACCATTATGGCTGATGAATCAACAGACAGTGCTAACAAGGAGGAACTTGTGCTGTGTTTTCGGTGGGTAGACGATAGTTTAGAAGTACATGAAGAGTTCATTGGCCTCTACCAATTATCTGACACATCTGCTGCTACAGTTGTAAGGGTTATCAAGGATACTCCGGTTCGTATGAACTTGAACATCAACAGATGCAGAGGGCAATGCTATGATGGGGCAGGAACAATGGCAGGTGCAATCAGAGGTGTTGCTGCTCAGATAATTTCTGAAGAGCCAAGGGCACTGTTCACACAATGCTATGGGCATGCCCTTAACTTGGCTGCATCCGATTCCATTAAGAAATGTAAAGTTGTTCAGGATTCAATGGATGCTACATTTGAAATCAGCAAATTAATCAGATACTCGCCAAAGCGTGATGCTATGTTTCTTAAATTGAAAAGTGAGTTATCTCCGGACTCACCTGGCTTTAGAGTTTTGTGTCCTACATGATGGACTGTAAGAGCTGATAGTCTTCATAGTGTGCTTGACAACTACACTGCTTTGCAGCACTTGTGGGACGAGTGTCTTGAAATAAAATAGAATGTTTCCATTTGGAATAAAATCTCAAATGGAAACATTCCAGTATTATTTCGGTGTATGTCTTGGAGAGTGTGTTCTAAGGCATGCAGATAACCTATCCAGGACTTTACAAAGCAGCAGCATGTCTGCAGCTGGCAGCCAAAAAATTGCTGCTTTTACTGTAAAGACACTTGAGAGCATCAGAAGTGCTGAAAATTTTGATTGTTCTGGAAAGTATTGTTGTTGAAATCTCACCCACTTGGCATTTCAGAGCCTGAATTGCCTAGACGAAGAAAAGCCCCCAGAAGATATGAAGTAGGAGGGGGGGGAATCACACTTTCCAACATCAGTCGAGGAACATTATCGCAGGCTTTACTTTGAGGCTTTAGATCTTGCTATAAACTCCATCAAGCAACGTTTTGATCAACCTGGATACAGAATGTATCAACATTTGGAAAGTTTGCTTTTAAAGAGTACAAATAGGGAAGCTTGTGAAGAAGATATAGAAGAAGTTGCAGCTTTTTATGACGCTGATATTGACAAAGCTAGGTTACGTGTTCAATTATTAACACTAACTACTAACTTGAAAGATGCAGATGTAACTCTGCAAGATGTTGTTGCCTACTTCAAGGATCTTTCTCCTCCCCAACGTCAGATTTACAGTGAAGTACTTACTGCGCTGAATTTGATCCTTGTAAATCCATCCACAAATGCGATAAGTGAGAGATCTTTCTCAGCAGTGAGGCATATTAAGACTTACCTGAGATCCACAATGAGTCAGGTGAGGGTCAACAACCTCATGGTCCTTCACATACACAAGGAAAAGACTGACAATCTGTCGATGGTTGATGTGGCAAACAAATTTGTCAATAGTGAGCACAGGATGTCTTGCTTTGGAAAGTTCACTTGATTATTCAAAGAATCATACATTTTTGAAAGTATGTAGGCACTACAGTAATGTAGCTATGTAGGCAGTTATTGTAAAATTTTATGTTCAACTAGACCGTTATGTGTTATTGTGTATGTATACCCTATAGCTAGTACTTACTTTACTCTTATTATAGTGTGTAACTCCTTCGCTTTTAAATTATTTGTTGTACAGTTACAGTATTATAAATTTTAATCCTACGTCTTCATATGCACTGTGCATGATGTGCGATGCTATAACATGTAGGTGAAATGTCATTAAAATTGCATATCCGAGCACCTTTTTTTCAAAATTTTCCTGGGGGGGCATGCCCCCAGAAGGCTCATGCTTCGCATTTCGCTTAGTGTGCTTTGCACACTGCATTTCCTAGCATCCATCCTGTCCCAGGTCCCTCACAGGGAGAACCAGACCAGTAGCAAATAGCTTCCTACGCCCCTGTTAATCACAGTACCTACGTAGGAATATAACAAGCATAATGGGAACACTGAAGAACATAATAGGTGAAAATTTTGGGAATTCCTGAAAGCATTTTGAATTTTAAGCAGTAGGGATAAAACACTTCTTATTGTTTCACTGTAATTTAATATCGTGCACTATTCCAGCTTGTTGCAGTACTTTTTATCAAACTGCTATGGTCCCTACTCTAGTTGAAAATTCCAATTTTTTTGGCATACTTGTAATTATTTTGAGTATAGGTGTATGTTTAATTTAACAGAATGTATGGGGTCACTCTGAAAGATCATACACTCTAAAAATCATACAGTTGTACTTAAAATACTCTAATAGAACATTCATTTCAATAGCCCATTTTCACACAAGGGCTAGGGAATGTGGTGGTTAATAACTGCAACTGCACAACATCCGGTGTCCTTTAAAATGTATTGAAGCCTATGGGGGTGAAGTAAGAAATCTTCACAGGAGCCTAAACTATACCATTTATTCTTATTATGAGTACGAAATTGTAATCTTCAGGTTGTTAGCATCACGATGGTATATAGTTTGAGAAGATTCGCTGTGTTGTGAAGCGGAAAGAAGCGACTTTAGCATGGCAGAAGACTCTAGTGACTTTATTTTCAGCATCTAGAAAGTCTACTTCGTGATTTATTACTACGTTTCTACAAAGCTGGGAACAATGCTATATGCAAAATTTTATCGCAAAAATAGGCGATCTTTCATCACTGTGATTCTATCAATACTAGGCGATTATTTCACCCATTACAGTAGGTTTAGTGGCCATGTTTTGCTGCCTAACGATTCTCTATATTTATAAGAGTAAAAATACCTCGCTTAGGCAAGATGCAGCCTTTAAACCTTAACCATTTGACACAAGATCGCTGATTTCTCGATCACAACACAGTGTATCTTTCCAATTTTCACGTCATTGTTGTAGTATAGTAGCTGCTATAAAAGTACGTTCTTATAATAAGAATAAACGGTATGGTTTGGGCTCCTGTGAAGTGCAGAGGAGGTTGGTCACACATCATAGCCCTATGATGTATTGATGCGTGTTATTGCACAATCAAAAATGGCATTTGAAATAGGTGTTGGCATTTTCTTCCCTTTACATCACATCCACGTGAAGTATTCATGATGTATCCTTTGTTTCTTGGCTAAGAAAACCACACAGCATGCTTCGTGGCTGAACGAAGGGCACTGGGAGCCATAATTTATCGATACTAATTCGTGCATTAGAATACTTGATATCGATACTGAGGTGTTGGGGTTGAATGGGTTCAACTTTTCTTTGAGATCAAGAGATGTTTAAGACGCGTGACCAACCTCCTCTGCGTGAAGTGTAAAGATCTTAGTCCCATAGGTTTCAATACATTTTAAGGTCTCCCAAAGGACACCGGATGTTGTGCAATGTGTAATAAATTAGTATTCATTACCATACCGTGAATACTGTAGCTTGCATGGAAATGGACTATTTAGAGGGTCAGACAGCTGAGGGTTTACTGTCACACACACAGAGCTAGCCACACCCACAACACACAGAGCTAGCCACACACCTTTCATGGTAGTCACTAATAGTTTCTTCTAGTTCAATACATTTCCTTCTAGCCAATGAAATCTCAGCATCCCTCCTAGCTTGTTCCTGTATGAAGTGTAGTAGTTTCACCTCCTCATCAGCCACTGGCTGTAGTGATAGAATAGTACAATGTACCAATACAGTGTGGTCCCTTTACTTTACTGGGGATCATGTGTAGTGTATCATCAGAACATGTTCTTAGTTTGATGACAAACATATTCTGATAAATGAGCTCATTCATTAATAAAAAGAACTACATTAACTATACTAATAGAATACTCTAATGGCTGACATACAATCATTTTACATGTGTATAAATATTAACAAAAACTGTTTGGTATGATCAAGAACAAACGTCCCATACATTTAGTATTGGGTGAATCTAGGTAGGAGCAAATGTTGTTTAAATGATAGGATAGACTGAATGAACCATTGGAGACAGGACACTTGTTCACTTCATTGACTTTCATGAGAACACAAACAGACACTACACCATACACCTGTATGTGTGTATAACACTTTATACAGTGTAGACTACACACCTTGTTGAGGATTGCCTTTACTGCTGACATTGCCTCATTTTTCTATAATGAACAACAACTCATCTTAATGGTAACTACAGTATACAATATACTCAGAATAGTTCACAGTAAGAACTTGTTCTTACATACACACACCACACACCTTTGATGTTCTTGATGGTAGTAATCTGTGTGAATGAGAACTAGCAGCTTCTTCATCTGATAATGCACTGTTGTCTCCTATAAGACAACAATATCATAACAAGTGTGTCAACAGTGTAGCCACACTAGCAAACAAGAACACCTCACTACACATTAGTGACCATGACCAGTACTTCATGACCTCATTAGTAAGACCATCTCATTATAGTGACCATGTCAAGTAGGTCCCAAACATAGCAAAGGTGTACTTCATGACCTCATTAATAAGACCATGTCACTATAATGTAGCGACCATGTTACTTCATTATAGCGACCATGTCACTATACTATTACCACTAATGGAGCCATTACTCACAGTTCCACAGCTGGTCCTCATAACGAAGTTCTATAGTGACCAGTTCACACACCTGACTGATTATCATCTGATACAGGAGGTACTAGTACACTAGTGGATGGAGTGGAGACAATATTACTAAATGATGATCGACTGGTAGTGATCCTCTTGTTGACTGATGTAGTAACTCGGCTGGATGACAACTCTAACTTTAGTCGGTTAATTTCTGTATCTTTGTCTTGTAGAAGTGTTGAAGTTCTCTCTCTCGTGGACTGTACTCTCAACTGTAACTCCGGAGACTTTTGCTGCACATTGTTATAAATGTGAGGTGAATGTTTTGTAATTGATCTACATCAGAAATTTTGACAAAAGGAAAAGTAGACAAATTTGATGAACCAGTTAAATCCATCAACTTTTAGTTTGTCACTACCGCCCAAAGCACCTTTAAAAGTACAAGTTTAGATTGATCATTTCTTGACTTTTGTCAACATTTAATCCATGAAAACTGATGAAGTGTGATTCATCACCTTTTCCTTTGTCAAAATTCCCTGTCGTATGGTACATAATTTACACACACGCGTGCACGCACCAACACGGCACTCACACGCACGCACCAACACGGCACCCGCACGCACACACATACAAACACATGCACACACACACACATGCACGCATGCACACTTTGTAGCCATTTTCTGCTTGTCCAATTTTATTCTGGTACTCCTCATGTTGGGACCTCACGTCCTCTCTCAGTTGTGACTCTTTTTCAAACTCTGCTCCATTTCATGTTCATGGTGTGCTTGTTGTTCAGCTGGTTGTTGCTTCAACTCAGCATTCTCCTCAAATAACCCCTTACCTCCTGATTAGTGCCCACCACCAATTCCTATAGTGAAAGGTTACACAGTAAGTTTATTGACACTGTATTTTATTGGTACCAAGTAATATGAGGTGGTAAACATGGTCACTATAATGAAGTGATATTAATGAGGTGACTGGTAAGTGAGACTGTTAGCTGGTACAGGGATCCCCCACAACAAAATGGAATGCTGTCTTCAAAAATCATCATAAATACCTTACACGATGAAAAGTACGATAATGGTTTCCCTGTGGTTGTGTTGACTAGCTATATACATATCACCCTAAACACACATATTGTCCATAGTAATTGGATTGATTGTAGAGACACTTCTCATAGTGTTCTTTGTATGTAATGCTGTTTAACAGGCAGAACATAGCTGAATACAAATCCACTTCACTTTTCAATAATTTGATTGTTGGGGCATACACATTCAAATGTCCATTAGTATATCTGCAGGTACAGACAATTAGTGCTCTGCGATATACCGGTAAGACCGTTTATCATGATACACTGTAAATTATCATAACCGAATATCATACCGTGACATCTTTGATAACCGATATATCGAAATACCAGTATATTGATGAATACCAGTATACTTTTAACCCAGCTAGCCTTTGGTGTTTAATTACCCAATTTGTTGATGATTTAGCAGACACACCCTAAACAAAAACGTGAGGTTGTCACATTACAACACATGCCTACTTGTACTGAACTATATATTTTTGGTTTTTGGGATGCACACTGCTTCATACTAGGCCCAAGAAATGATGCAATATTTACAATAACAAGCTAACTATATATCGATATACCACAATATTTTCCTGTTACTAATACCGTGCATTCAAATTTCAATACCGCCGAGCACTACAGACAACCACTCTCGTTCACTATATTTAGCCATTCCCTTGTTTCACCACTTTCTAACTTTGATCCCTAATCTAAGTTTAAAAATTATTTTCCTTCTACTTGTAACGTTACCTCACCAGATATCAAGGCCATGGTTTAACTAAAATAAACCATATGGCCAGCCATGGTTTAACTTAAATGTACCATGGCAAGCCAGGGTTTATGAGATATGTACCCTTTGAAGGTAGGTGGTTTCATGGTACATTACAACTAAGGACACCTGTGACTTGTCACAAGGATGTCAACAGTGCACTGATCTACAAGATGTTTCAGCTGGTTCACCTGTGGGTTACATCTTAGCCCATGCACTAGTGTTTACCTAGTCTAACTAAATTGGTTGATACTTAATATGCCACTCCTACCCCAACAGAACAAAAGGTCAAAAAATGAAGGTCCCAAAGTGTGCATTATTTAGAACCTAAGCTTCAGATAAACAATTCATATATAACATGTACAGGATGTATACCAGAACACACAGCCACATACAACAAGAGCTTAAAGAGATCAAAGTTTTCACTCCCATGTCTACAACTCAGTGACTATTCTATTAGAGTAATCCCATATAGTCTGACTGTTGTAAGAGAGTAATCATCACCTTGTACATTACTACCATTAGCAGTTTGAAACACTTTCAACAAGTAGCAAACATCAGCACATTCTAGTTCAGTATTCCTACAAATGGTTCTCATATACTATGAGCAGGGGTATAGCCAGACTTTTGATGATGTCACAATCTATAGTATGTACTAGTGCTGAAACAATTATTCGGTTATTTGACTATTCAGTCGGCATGACACTATTCGATTCGTTAACACACTATTCGAGTAATCGTTAGCACTTTGTACACTGCATTCAGATGGAAAAGCCAGCCTTGAAACTTAAGATTGTGAATGAAATGATGTAAAATTCTATTTTATAAATAGTTAAGGCTTAGCCTTGCTCCCTAACAATAAGGTCTCAGTACTTATTCAGTAGAAGTAGAAGTTTATACAATAATCGAATATTCGGTCGTTTTGTTCACAACTATTCGGATAATAAAAATTACTATTTGTTTCAGCACTAGTATGTACAAGTTGAGTTGGATCCTGAAAAACAGCTAAAAATTGAAAGTGGATTTTTCTCATAAGAGTAAACATTTCAGCCAACCAGATGATTAATGGTTTAATGGTGATAGCAAATTTGTCAACAACAGACACGTGTGGTTTGGTTCCATTACAAATTCGGGAAAGGATACTGCACCTTTATGGCTTCCCATAGGAAATGTATGGTGAAAATTTTAAATATTATGGCAGACATTTAAGGTTTTTAGTGGGTCAAGTAGTACAAATGAGCCAAATTTCAAGATCATGTGCTATGCTCAGGCTACATCTGAATGTAGCCTGGGCTACAACTGGACGGCGACTATATAGATGTTAAGGCCAAAATTGATTAACACTTAAGTGATTAGTATGTACGACTTGGATTTGGCTATGATAAACCACTCAGACAGAAATTGTTTTGTTTCCTCGCTACCCCACTAATATTTAACGTTAAAAAAATGTTGGACTAAGGTGAGAACTAGTGCTATAGCTTATTCAACAAGTATTTCCGCACATTTTACACCTCCATTACTGATAACACGAAGTTACCACTTTGCATGAAGTAACTACTCTACAAGCAAACTTACCCATCTAGGCCTTTAGTACACTCTGTAATAAACGATTCGATAGCACTGATTAAAACATTAAATTTGTGTAACCAAAATTCTCCGTGATATCTCTAGCCTTCATCATAACCAAATGTAGCCAGCAATATACTAGCTACTGACCCATAACCAAATTTTTAGGCATACATATATAATACATCCAGTGGTTGTACGGATCAACATATTATTAGTTGTAACATGGGGCATTCAGGCTTTAACCTGATATGTATTCCCTCAGATCTTGGACTGCAGCCTCATGCCTGTGTTACATTATACAGTGACCTGATTTACTGTAGTGGATTTAAAAATTGTAAATCTGATAATGAAGTAGGAATCCCAGTAATAAAAAGCAATGAAGCAAGAGATATATCAATGATGGTATTGTGGTTAGAGGAAAACTGTGGAGAAGGTAAACTTTGGCAAATAACCACCTAAATTGTATTTGGCAAAATAAACAGTTGCAAATTAAAGCTCAGCCTCTTCAGTTATAAAAGATATTTGGCAGGTTAAACTGTAGTGATTGATCAAATTTGCCACAAAGTTTTCCTCTATTAGGTACAACATAGCTATGTGGGAAAACCCCTACATTGTACAATGCCACCCATGGTACAATGACACCATCGATATAGCTTGTTTCACTGCTTATTATATAACCCTACCACATGGCCAAGGAAAGTCTTGAGGCAGCAGTGGCACTAACAAAGACCCTTGGAGCTGACAAGAATCAGCAGGGTTTTCACAGAAGCCATTCTCAAAAGTATGGAGGCCACAGGGGTGGCGGACATCACAGTGGCCATTACAACAAACAGAAAGGCTGGCAACTGCTGGGAAACAAGACAAATCCCAAGCATCAGCAACCAAGGAAATGACTATGTATAAACAGTTATGTGCACAATGTGACATCATGTGTAAACAATTCATTAAATGCTGTAACCAATACTCAGATAAAGGGTTCACAAGCACAATACATACAGGCTCTCATAACAGAGTGTTAAAATCTGAAAATATTCCTGGGGGCATGTCCCAAGACCCCCAGAACAACATTCATGCCTGTTGTATGCTTCAAATGTCAAATCTGCTCAGTCCCTCAACTCTTTAGTCTGCACATGATACCATACCAGAAGCAAACACAATTAAGCAGCCTACATTATACCTAACATAATTATATTTTTAAACTGTCAATACTGTTACCAGATTCAATTTCAAATTACACAATTTTTCTGGAAAATCTTGCCACCATACCCCCCTAGATTTAAATTTGCGTATAGTAAAAGTTTGGAAACCAGTCACCAAAATTCCTGGGGCCGCCCTTGCAGCAATTTCATCTGCACATGACCCAGTTGGGAGTCAGCATGGGGTCACACCCCACAATTACTAGGTTGATGAAAGGAGCATTTAACACCAGGCCCCTCTCCCAAGATATTCAGCCTTTTGGGATGTTGGCATAGTGATCACCTACCTTAAAGGTTTAGAAGAGAATGACAATCTTAATCTCAGACAGCTAACCCTCAAAACAGTAATGCTGCTTGCATTGACTAGGCCTTTACATTCTGCGGACCTTTCCAGTTTACACATCCAGTGGAGGTCATACCATACAGAAGGGGTTACCTTTAGACCAACACACCTAACTAAACAACGCAGATCATCTAAGCAGAGGGCTGATTTTATCTTCTCTCTTTTTCAGGAAGATCCCAGAGTATGCTCAGTAAAAACATTAAAGGCTTATGAAGATTGTACTAAAGAATTTAGAAAGCTTGAATCTCCTACTCCGAAGACCAGCTCTCTTGCATTGGGGAACACAATCCAGTAGCCTCATGCTCCATTGCTAAATAGTCATGATTGAGGCTGGAATTGACACCAGCATTTTTAAGTCACATTCAGTTCGAGGGGCAACTTGTTCTAAAGCTGCTGATGCAGGTGCTACAACAAAGCAAATATTAGATGCTGCAGACTGCTCCTCAAAGGGTACCTATCAGCAGTTCTACCATAGGAGACTGGAGAATAAAGATAAAACATCCTTTGGTAGGAATGTTTTTTCCCCAGGGTGTGCTTCAAACAATACATGTTGATATGAAACTGAGCCTCCCGAAATGTAATTCGTAAATGGCTTAGGGCATGAAGTGCCTGCATGCTATTTATAATTACAAGTGGAAGGTGAAGTTAAAATATCAACACCCCTCCCATTGTTTCCACCTAATTTAGTATTTTTTTAGTTTTCAGTGTTAATTCTGTAGGTTTCTTTTCTTGACACCTCCCAGTAAAGCTGATTGTTACGTCAGAGTAGGAAACTACTGATTTCTAAGGAAGACTTCTCAAAGAACCAATGAAACATGTCCGCATGCTGATTTCATACCCGGACTGTCATTTTTTTTACATCATTTAACTCACGTGTATCTTCAAAATGGCTGTCATAACCTTGTATTTGTGCCAAATACATGTTGATATTGCTTCCTCATCATACAGTACAATAGTAACTGTATAGTAGGGACCACAAAGGAGTGGTCATGGCCCATGAAATAAAATCACCCAAAAACCAGCCTCAATTTTCCCTGACGACGATGAGACAGTATTGGCAAGGTAAAACTAAGCCCAAACAAGCTTTCAGATCAACCCAAAACGCTTTCAACAAATTGGTACGGAATTTTAACATTTTTTTATTCGACAGAATTTTCTACTGACTGACTGACTGATGCCTTCAGACAAGCATAACTCGATAATGGCTAAGGCTACAGGCTTGATTTTTTCACTGTTCGACGTCGCTTCAGCCCGACAGGTGCCTTTTGGCATACCGCAGTACGTACAATGCATTCTTCATGGACTTACCAGTGTCGTGTCCCATTCATCTTTGCTGACAGGGAAAGGTGTCGATTGGCATGAGCACATGATGGTTTCCCTTCGAAACAGAAATCATCCGTATTTTTCATAGTGGCTATTTTGATTGCAAAGCTGCTTTTCAAACAGTTCTTGATTCGTATTGCTGTGTAACTGTAACAGGTTGAACATAGCCAACAATGAAGTGTAATGGATACTTCACTTTTCAGACAATATTGACACGGCACCATTTCTTTTGGTATGTGTAGATTGTAGAGGTGCTTCCAGAAAAGTTCTTGATTCGTATTGCCGTGTAATGGGTTGAACATAGCTGACAACCAAGCGTAATGAATACTTCACTTTTTCAGATTCAGACAATAATTGATATAGCTGGGGCACGCGGCACCATTTCAGATGCGGTATACGTGGGTTCACCAGTCATAATAAAATTATTTACAAAAAAAGTTAACAAACAAGTACACGAAAAAATTTGGAATTTTCAACTAGAGTAGGGACCATAGCATATCGATAAAAAGTACTGAAACAAGTTGGAGTAGTCCATGATATTAAATCACAGTAAAACAATAAGAAGTGTTATATCCCTACTGTGCTTGTACTTGTGTAATTATAATTAGACTCTATTTAGGCTGTTTTGGGTGAGTAATAAATCTCATATACTCCACCTTGTTTTCTAATATACCCCACACCTTCAGGCACATTATAACATATGCTCAAAATCTAGGTTTATCCAATCGCTATGCATTGTTCACGTGCAGTGATTTAACGAGCATAATTATTTTGTCACGTGAGAACACATAGTTGCCATGGCGCTAGTATTATCGCAAGAAAACCAGCTGCTTTCGCCAAGCCTACAGCAGAAACAGCCGTGGATGAGGTAAGTAATCTGAGTGTAATGTGAAATAGAGTCTAAGCAGTTATACGGGCACAATGTGGAGTCTATGAAATTTATAAACCCTCAGGCCCTTAGTAGCGTCCTCGCCTCGCTTGTGCGCTACAGCCCGGGCCTTCGGGTTTATAAATTTCATAGACTCCACATTGTGCCCTTATAACTATTATATAGATGCAGGCACTTTGTGCCCTGAGCCATTTACAAATTAATAACCAATAACCACCTCCCACCCACATAAGTTTTTGTCCCATTGGGTGACGTGAAACAAGCAATATAATAATGATGGCCTAAATTAAGGCTAAAACAAACCATTCGAATTTCAAATATTCGATGTTGTGGGAATGACATACTTTACAATGGTAAAGCAGTAAAATTTCATGAAATATTCTTATAACTTATAAAAAATGGAGCTTGTAGTAGTTGTACCAACAGATCAGCACAAATGAAGCAGTTTTATGTCCTATGAAAACACAATTGTAAATGTTTGTGAATCAAATATTCTTTACTATTCATTCAATTGGCATTTAGAATGTCACACACACACGCACACTACACATCATACATAGCCTTATAGTAAACAAACAATAACTAAGACTGTAACAAGACACTGGTGTATGTTAAAGGAGTGTGACTATTATTAGAGCATTGTTCACCTTGCTATCTTTGTTCTTCAATACAGAATGTGCTCTAGTACGGAAACTGTCAAACTCTTTTCAAATCTGCCAGCTGTTGTAGGCATCCTGAAGAGGTATTAGTATCCTGAATTAGGAAATGGTCAGGATATCATCACCTACCTTTGGTGAAGGTATATCTGATAGTAGAGATGTATATTCTGCTACTGTCAAGTCTACAAGAAGATGTAGTCAATGGTACAAACAGATAATATATACATGATACACACATACAGTGGAACCTTGGTAGTTATCCATACCACAGGGAACCACATGGTATTCACAAAGACTGGACAGTGCATGGCTCTTTAGTTTGATGCAAAAAGTGATACAATTTAATATCCTAATAGAACAGTCAACTACTGTAATAGGATCCAGATACGTAACAGTGTATCAGCTACAAAATAGTTTTGTTAATAATGAATAATGAGTTTAAGATTCAATGCAGCTTTTATCCACTGCCATTCCAGTCAGGCAGTGTAAAATTTGCTAAGTTTGAAACAAGACACTCACTAATAACCTAAGGAAACCTAAAATGCCTTAAATAACTACACAGTAAGGAGAAAAATTGATGTCAAGTGTGACTTAATCCACAAGCCACCTGGAGGCTCACCAAACACCTCACTCAGTAGGTAAACATGAAGAGGCAACCGAAGACAGAACCATCATCCCTATTAGATCCTATGGGTCTTATACAGTGCTAAAGGCACAAAGTTTAACATTAACAAGTACAACACTATATCATCACTGTACCTTCTATGCTATTTGTTAGAACGGTTTTGTCCACAAGTTTGTTGGTGGCTATATATTTTAAGAATTTTCTGCAAAACAAATACAGTAAATTGTGATTGTGGTATTGAGTTATTAGATCACCTTCAGTCTTGTGTTCCTCTCCTGTAGGTTAGTAAGTTTTTCATGATTCTCCACTCTATCAACTTCCTTACTATAATTAGAACAATATGTGATGCCTGATGTACTACCAATATTGGTGAGCCTTGTGATGTTCATGTGCTCCTGTTGGTACCAATAGTCACTGCTGTCACTGCTATAGTCATCAAAAAACAAGTTGATGTTGTGCTACTTCTAAAAACCAGACGCCATGCAGCTAGCTAACTCATCTGGAATTAACCAACCATGTATTAACGTTGAGCAATAATGCCATTGTAATTTTTGGATTTCATAATTCATGAAATTTTCATAATTCTTTAATTACGTTGCTATGGAAGTGCTTGTTAAACAAACCGCTTTAAACAACATATTACGCACAGAAGTATCTTCTAAACTGTTTTATAGTTTGACTATAGTGTTTTTCCCCACAAATTCTCTTGACAAAGCCTCAAAGCTGCTCTTCATTTTCATTCGCGTACATCGGGGATACGACCCCTTTCCAACTCGAAGGGATAGGCTATTCCTGGTAGTCTACAAGGCCTGCACTGTTGTTTTTCAATTGTTAAACGCAGGCCTGTAAAACCTGAAGGGAAGGTAATTCACAAAGTCTGAGGAGAGTCTCCACACCAGTATTTCAGACAGCTGAAAAAGAAACCACCTCAGAGCAAAGTTTACCTTTGTGTAACTTCATTTCACTTAACTTCCTACGTAAAAGCTGCTTTTACCATTACTATAATGATTTTGCTCACGAGGGTGCGTACGAACAAACATAGATAGGTAGATAGGTACACACACACACACACACACAAGCACACACTTTTACGAAAACAATTTCAGTAAACCAAGTGGCCATTCTGATCGCTCTGCAGGCATTTTTTAGGCTTAGTTATACTTAACCAATACTGCCAAGCTGTCAAAACAATGAGGCTGGTTTCTGGGTGACATTTTTGGTCAGAAAAAATCCAACCTTTATGATCCCTAATATACAGTTTTAAGCCACTCCAAGAAAATTCCTTGTTTCCCATTTCATTGAACTCAAAAATAAACGTGGGCAGGAGGTTCATTATCCATTATTCATTATAGATATTTCACATATTTTTGAAATTCATAACTAACTTGCAGTAAGAATACAGTAGAAATATTTAAACTAAGAACCTGAACAGTGATAAGCTAGCTAAATGGGCTTTCTAAATGCTAAACTAGTTACTGCTATACAATCACAGGATAAATAATGAATAAAATGATCAGTTGACAGAAATAATGAATGACCATGCAGGAAGAGAATCTGCATGCGGGTGGGAAATGGGAAACAATAAATTTTCTTGGAGTGGCCTTACCGTACTGTATGATGAATATAGAAGTGTTCTGGATTATCACAGTTTAATGACATGTCATACACATATAATCACATGATCATCTCTTTACCTTTCCACATGTGCCTTAGTCAATGTGGTGTTCTCTTGATCCAACTGAGACACTCTCTCCTTTAATTTCCTTCAATACATTACAGTAACTCCATTACATCATATTATGTCACTTGTGATGTGCTTACTGTTTTGTGGTCTTCATGTTGACATTCACATTCACCAATCGTCTTTGAGAGACTGGACAGTGGACATCTTGTTTCTAGACAAGTTGTTCTTCCCTTAATGCTTGTTGTTGCAGTCTATCCTCCACCTCTGACACTTTGGACTGTTCCCTAGCCATCGCATGAAGGTGTTCCTCCTACAAATGACAAAAGAATAAATGTAGCGTATCACTCACTGTGTGTGTATTGTGTGTGCTTGCATGCATGTGTGCTGCTACTGCTTGTTATGCCCCAGAGTACAGGTAGCTACAGTACATTTCCACAGCTAAGTGACTGTTCTATTAGAGTAGTCAATACTATCAGTTCAGAAATCCCCCAGGATATTCCCCTGAATGCGTCACACCTTCATCTGTTCCATTTCCTGCTGTAGTGTGGCTAATAATGGTGGAGGGTGAGAGGCCTGCTCTTCTGCTCTACTCAACTGTTCAGTGACATGTTGTAACTGTTGTGACAAGACTGAGACGTTCTGTTCATACTCCTTTGCCTTGTGTCCCATTAGCTTGTGTGTATCCAGTGATGACTCCAGATCTTGTAGCTGAAGTACAATGAGAAACAACATGAAGATTTGTAGAAACAGTAGACCATCAGTTTATCAAACCTCAATGGTCTCAGGGTAATACAAGTGTTTAGACAAGTGAACTATTTGAAGTCTATTCATTTACAAGTACATAAATATAGAGCTCCACTCAAATACTAATTTTAAAATGAAAGTGATAAAAAGGAGTGAAACTATTTAATATATAAATAGCACCCAAGGTCATCATTATTTCTTAGAAGGAATTTTATAAGGATATACAGGGTTCTGCCTACACTGGTCGGCAGTAGTTTAAAGTCACCAGTACCTCTAAAAACCAACCAGTACCTTCTTAAATCCAACCAGAACAATTCTTACATGTTTTACTGATGTACATGCAATATACCCTAATGTAACACACAGACATTCTAATACGATAGGCAGCATATCAGTTCACGTTAGCTTTAGGCCACCACTCAGGAAATCCTGGGCAGAGCCCTGGGGTTTAGGATAGGAGATTCAGAAAAACTGGTAATCTATAATGACTATAATCTGTATTAAAATGACTACTCTATTAGAGTATTACAAATTTATACCGTATTTAACTGGGCTCAAAGGTCCTAAATTAAGCTAGGCCAGCGTAAGAGATTATAACAGTGTTTATTACAACTAGTGACACCTGTGACTTATATATATATATACATATATTGTTATTAGCACTTTACAGTGACCAGCACTGAAGGTCTGACAGCAACATGTGCTGCAGCCTTTGGATCACCTAACCTAACAAGAACTGGAGACTTTAAATGACTACTTAACCTAGCTAACTATAAGGTGAAAGAAAAAAGGGCCAATGAAAGGACTTGTCACAAGGATGTCAACAGTGCATCTGCAACAAGATGTTTCAGCTGGTTCACCTGTGGGTTACATCTTAGTCCATGCACTAGTGTTTACCTGTAGTCTAACTAAATTGGTTGACACAGATAATATGTCACTCCTACCCCAACAGAACAAAAGGTCAAATAATGAAGGTCCCAAAGTGTGCATTATTTAGAACTTCGAGCTTCAGATAAACAATCACTGCAAACAATTCACATATAACACGTACAGGATGTATACCAGAACACACAGTCACTTACAACAAGAGCTTAAAGAGATCAAAGTTTTCACTCCCATGTCTACAACTCAGTGACTATTCTATTAGAATAATCTCATATAGTCTAGAGAGTAATCATCACCTTGTACATTACTACCATTAGCAGTTTGAAACACTTTCAACAAGTAGCAAACATCAGCACATTCTAGTTCAGTATTCCTACAAATGGTTCTCATATGTGACCGGATCTGCAAAAACCCAACACAATAGTGCATTTTTCGAATTTCTGTTTATTAAATATTTATAATCTACTTAGCCAAGTGTATTCTCTAGCAAAGTTTCAGCCTCATATGCCAATAACTTTCGGAGTTACAGCCCTACAAAGTAGCAACAACAGAAAAATCGATTTGTACAGCAAGTATTGGGGAAAAAAATTACAGGCACTTACTAAAACGGCTGTAACTTACGAAAGGATGGACGTACTTGGCTGCAATTTCCACCATCGTGTTCGCCATGGATAGGGGAATCATTTACTGGGTAATTTTGTTCTTTTATTTCTTTTCTTCACTGGATTCAAAGGTAAAATTCATGAAGAAAAATCAATCGCGTATGATCGCTTCGACGTCACTTAAACAAACGCTCATAACTTGCATATCCTAGGGTCTACTGCAATGAAACAAAGATTTTCTAACTCCTCTTGAGCAGGCGAATAAGATAATATCCAGGTTTTTATTGTTAGTCCCTTCCTTCACTACGAAAGAGGCGTTCAAAAAATTTACTAAATTTTTTCAATAATATGCAAATATTTCACCAATTGTTTTCAATGCTTTATACTAGAAATTTAGGCTTGTGCTATTGTGTCGGGTTTTCGCAGATCCGGTCACATATACTATGAGCAGGGGTATAGCCAGACTTTTGATGATGTCACAATCTATAGTATGTACAAATTGAGCTGGATCCTGAAAAACAGCTAAAAATTAAAAGTGGATTTTTTTCTCATGAGAGTAAACATTTCAGCCAACCAGATGATTAATGGTGATAGCAAATTTGTCAACAACAGACACGTGTGGTTTGGTTCCATTACAAATTCGGGAAACAATGCTGCACCTTTATGGCTTCCCATAGGAAATGTATGGTGAAAATTTTAAATATTATGGCATACATTTAAGGTTTTGAAATATTTTTAGTGGGTCAAGCAGTACTACAAATGAGCCAAATTTCAAGATCATGTGTAACTGCATCATCCATGAGTTATTAAATGCTTTTGAGGATTCAGCTCAACGCGTACGTACTATAGCTACATAACAATACAGCTAGCTAAAGGGAATATATATATACCTTGATATGTGAAGCATGCTAAGCTAGGGGAACTGGGGGGGGGGGGGGGTACGCCCACCCCCCTAGACCCTCTGTGATCGAATCTGAGAATGATTTCAGCAGGTTAATTATCACAGCACAATTTATAATTTATTTGACTGGTGACTGTTCTATTAGGGTAACTCAAACTTGAATTTGTAAACATACCAAGCACTTTATGGGTACTGGTAGCTACTATTGCTGAATACTTGCCTGACTGTTGTGACTGTTCAATTAGAGTATCTTGATCTTGATGTTTTCATAGTGTACAATTATTGATGTCCAGGTATAATCCATTCTGTGCATACCTTTAATTCCAGGTCCTCTTTAGAAACTCGTTCCAGTGCCAACAGACTCTGCAGTTCCATCCACATCTCCTTGTGATGTACCTCCTCCTCTCTACGTTCTCTCTGTTGTTGTTGTTGTTGTAGTGTGGACTGGACCTGTGTATATGTGAGGGGCATGTTACTGACCAGTAATGTAAGTGTGTATGCGTGTATGTGTGTGCATGTGCATACAATGTGTCAATTTTTATGAACTGTATACTAAGGCTGCAACAGATGTCAAATTTAGTAGAACAGGCCATCATCTATAAATATAACTGGTAATCGAAGCTATTTCCATATTAGTATACACACTCTAGTAAGCAAATACCTGAATAGTAAATAATAATATTCGGATAGCAAATATTGATTGCAGCCCTACAGTAAACCACATACATTCTCTAGCTGTTTTCTTAACTCGTTGTGTTCCTTTTCTGCCTTTTCTCTTTCAGTTTGAGGCTGCTTATAAAGTGTTTCTTGATTGGCCTACAAGAGAACGAAATATACACTCTGTACACATACCACTACATGAAATGCCAAGCTAATGTATGTACACACAAGTACACACAAGTACACACAAGTACACACACACACACACACACACACACACACACACACACACACACACACACACACACACACACACACACACACTACACCCACACACACACTTACTAACATCATTTTCCTATCAGCCTGGAAACTAGCTTCAATTCTAGCCTTCTCTTCAGACAGAGTAGCCAGTGACTGCATCAGGGTATTCACCTTATGATGTAATCCATCATCATCGTCGTCGTCATCATCCTGTAGGTGTCACAATACACAGATGATATGTGGTGTGTTGTAGTACATGAAGGAAGTGAGGGGACACAGAGCAAACTTGTAGGAAGCTTTAGATGATGGCAGCAATGCAATATATGGTCAAACATGCTAGTTTGTACTTAAACACACATACACTGGCCTAACATGACTAGCTCTTTACTTGGTTAGTTGATGAAGGACCTACTGATCGATCACTCTCCTCCCCAGGAGATTTTTGTGCTGGTACTTGCAAACCTGTCCTATTCTGTGGAGAGGAACATCCTCTAGGAGTACCTAGAGCCTTCAAACTGGCCTCTAAAGCTTCTTTCTCCTTCAATAAACTTTTATAAGCTCCAACCACATCTGTAGAGGAGATAAAACAAGAGATGTACCATGCAGTGAAACATGTGTACTATGGACACCTTGGACCAACCAATAGTGAGCTCCTGATTATCAAAATGTTCTGATTTTCAAGGTCAGTTTGGCTGGGTCTGGATTATGTAGGTGTCCTCATCAACCAAAATAACCAAAGTATTCGATAGCCAAGTCACTTTACATACTCAGGGAGTGTCCAGTGTCCTTGTTTTTAAAAGGCTAACATTAACGGGGGCCCATTGTAAACACCCTGGTTGAGAATTTCATTCCTGAATGGCATTCACCATTAGAATAGGTGACCAGAGTCCCTGACATCAGTCACTCATGAAATTCACTTATCACACATTGTACATGTGGAGCCATTTTATAAGGACATGACAGTACCCAGCCATATCAAATAGGCGCTACTGATTTCCAAAGAGAAATGTTCTTAATTTACCTAGAGATGTGCGATTATATAGATATATTTCATTATAGAGATATCACAAGATTTATCGAGATAAGGATGATAAGTTTATTAATCTAGATACTAGTAAACTTCCGTAAATTATTGGTATACCTGATGGTGTAAGCACCTCCTGGGGGCTCCAACTCTCCTACCACTTGGGAACAGTGTTAAGACAACATTTTTCACTTTTTTATAGCCTTCAAATTGCAATTTGCTCACTTTACTGGTTACAATATTAGCAGTTTACTAAAATAAACAATTGTTTCAGTTATCGAGATATGTGAGATAATTGAGATAAGTTCAAAGGAAATATCGAGATATGTCAAAATTAGTCATCACACACCTCTAAATTTACCAGTTGGGACCTCTTAGCTGTCTGGTTACCAACAACAAATAAAAGGGTGCCATAAAGTGTTTAAGATAGCGAACTATAAAGATTCATCTAGTGTCTCTAATAAACAAACAAACAAAAAATTGCACAGAGGGAAGTACTACAGGAAAGGTACAGTCAGTTATTTACACCTAACCTGATGTGTCACAAAGTGTGTAGAGTACCACAAGCTAAATGTATGATAATTACTACCTTGTAACGTTACAGTCATCTAGGACCTACTCCAAATCAAAGACACAAGGACAAATTAAAGATTTTGGTCTCAACAGATATGACATGTTATAGTCTTGTAGGCCCAGCTGGGCACAACATCTTAATCTCTTTATTAGAAAGACAATTCTTGGCCTGTTGTTATAAAGAGGTTCCACTGTAATTCATGTGTACTAAAACACTACAGTAAAATGGCAGGTATAACAATAGTTCCAGTTCCATAAGAAATACAATATGACTACATCACATCCTAACAGTTGTTTGTCTAACTTTGTGTGACCACATTAACATGAACATAACATAAGGCTATAGATATAGAGGTTTTGCAGGAAGTGTTCCATACAATTATTTATTATCTTTGGAGTCTCTTACAATAAAACATTACTGTAAATGGCCTGGGACAGGCCTATAAAGCAGAGGTACTTATAATAAGATAACATGCCAGTCACAGGCTTGTGAAAAGCCTACCTGCTGATATTTAGGAGTGAAGTAAGCCTGTGACAGTATTGTCAGACAGGCCTACAGCAAGGCAAATCACATATGTACTGTCACAATAATATTATGGTATTTGTCAGGCATGTAACAGGACTGCATTGTTAGATACATGATAAATCCATCCTGCAAAATAATTTCTTATAGGACTGGTATATACATGTACTCTGGTTGCTATAGTGACTATTGTTACCACTGGTTACTGTATTATAGTGTCCACTTAGCATGTTTCCAATATCCCTGTACAGTATATAGCAGTTAACACATACACCATGCTGACTCACGCACTACACCAGCTTCCTATTTCATAAGGGTTTCAATTTGTATTTATAACGTTATAGACAAGTGTTATGTTTCATTGTGGGATTGAGATGCTACAGGCCTCTGAACCCATTTTCTACAGGCCTGCCACAGCTCTTGAACACTTCACAGACTCATTACCAGTTTACAATACACACATGTTACAGGCCTGCTAACATACAATTATGTTACTTATTATAGGAGATTCATGATATTGGATAGTCACACAGGACTGACATTTGTGTTCATGAGAGAAAAGGACTGTTATAGGCTTGTAACCTTTTTTATTAAATGTGTAAGTGTTTACAACAGGTTTGTGGCACATTTAGGTGATCCATACAGGCCTGTAATCATATCAGAATAACAGCTTTAGCAGGCCTGTAACCATCTTACTGCCTGTAGCAGGCAGTTTACAGGCCAAAAAGCAGCACATACATGCCTGTATTAGGCCTGCAACAATATAAAGCTTTTGTAAGGGTGCAATGAGTGGATAAAGAGTGGAGTGTTCTACAGAGTTTTTTAAACGTCTACACAAGAAGTTCTGGCACAGATTTATGTTTAACAGGTACAATATACCATTGCAAAAAGAGGTCTTCTGGAGCGAAACTAATAGTGAGGCTCAAGAAAATTGAGTTGCAAGTTTTCTAATGTATTGTGGGTATTGGTACTCTATCCACTCACAATGTCTTCATACATGATCGGTGAATGCCCCTGCAAAAACCTCTATTAATGAATGAGAATAACTCATTCAAATAAGTACAATCTACAACAAAGTTAAAGGAATATACAGCGGAAGCTGTCTTAGTGGTCACCTGTATAGAAAGGTCACCTCTCTAAAACTTTACAATTCCTACGTAAGTGAGATGATACACTAATTCACCAGCCACCTATTAAGGTCAAGAAATTGAGACCAGTTCTACATTATACTACGATATCACCAAGTGCGCTGTTAATAGACAACAGAGGTGATTTCCTAGTTGGGAGATAGACAGACCCCAAACACCATTAGATAGACTACTTCTTATTGTTCTATTCCAGAGGCTATTACAAACTGAGTAGCAACTTAATGAGTAAACTCTATCAAGGGACAAAACTTCAACTTAATTTTTAAAGGGAAAAAAAAACATTTTAATAATAACACAATTAAGGGGTGGGAGGGACACTACAAATTCCTATGGCTTCACATGCTAAATATTGGTTTTCATTGATCTGTACTTCCTTTTTGCATCAGATGTGTTTGTGGTACTTAAAAATCATCTCCAGTTAGAAGTATTGACTTTAATACTCAGTTTATAGCGTTTTGACTTGGAATTGTACAAAGTTTGGATCTTGTTTCACGGTTATAGCTCTACGCTTCTTAAGCTTGTTATCTGCTACCTCAGTATGTTTGTAACAAATGTATTACAGTAATTTTTACTCCTTGATCAAATGAGCTAGAGAATTCTCCAATTTTTTAATAAAAAACAGTAATCTCATTTTGAAGCCATAGTAGTCATACCAAAAATATCTGTTTCATACGTTTAAAGACAATACTATTACAAGCCACTACAAGAACTTTAGGGGAGTTTTACAATTAGCTGTAGGAAGAGAATCAATTTTTGTGTTAAAATTACAGTGTTTTGTAACCACAGTACAAACTTCAGAGAATTTCACTCAGATTTGTACTAAACAGACGTTCAATTCATCAGGTGGAGACAGTGGTTTTACAGCTTTATATATGACCGGATTTGTGAAAAGGGGTCTTCCACACACATCCAATTCTATGAACGTGGAAGACCATAACGTAGTGTTCAAGAAAGATACAAACCTGAAATTTTCTCCATCCATTAACCTATGTTGGTGCTCAGTTCTGACCAAATTTCATGTCAATAACTTTTTCCAATCTCAAGTTATGAATTTCCAAAGTTCATAAATTGGATGGTGTGGAAGACCCCTTTTTGCAAATCCGGTCACATATAACAACTTTGTGGAAGCCATAGGACATAGTTGCTTGTCTCCTTAATGTATTATGTGCCGAAACAATTCACTGTATTGTCAAAACAAGTAAGCCAAACTGTTATCCAGACAAAATTTCTAGTCACACAACAAATCTGATTCCCTGTACTGACAAGGCTTCAGTCTTCTCAAAGGTCCTACTGGGATGGTAATTAATGAATGACCCTTATATGAGAAATCATACTTGTGCACAGGAAATGCCCCACACCCCACCTCGGGCTGTGCGGTTCGTTTGGAATTTGCCTAGATCACAAGTTATCTGGAGATCATGCTGAAATCCAAAACAAAACAATTATGGTACCGTAAAAAAACTTAAGTTTGGCAATCAGCATGCAAAGTATCTGAGCTCTAACATGAGCTGAAGAGGATAAACTTAAGCTTTAGCCAGCTAGCTCGCAGTGAAGCCATCTAGTGATGTTGCAATACAAAATTGACTTGGAAACAGATTGTGATGATGTTTGTGAAATAGCGCTCACAAATTTTTGCTTGTCACTACTTTCAATATCAACAATTTTACCACCAAAATCTTTTGTAGTTTCATTCTCCTTACACAAATGCCCAAAGTAATTACAGCATTCAACACAAACAGTTCCATATCATTACTTTCAACAGGCTCTGCAGTTCCATCAACTTCTGCTTGTGGTGTACCTCCTCCTCTTTACCTCTCCGCTGTTGTTGTAATGTACGTGGATGGACCTGTGTGTGTAAAGGGTATGATATCGACCAGTAATATGAGTGTGTGTATGTGTGCTAGACTGTCTAAAAAATGTACTACCATGATTTAGACACAGGAGATACAAACAGACCAAGCTGGTTATTCTGAGAAACAAGACCAATTAACAAAATATGGAAAAATGGAAAAAGTGACCTACGCAATACACCTACCATCTAGAAGGTGCAACACACTTCATGGTCAAACCTGGATTGGCCACACAAGACAGAAACATCTTCCCAATATACATTACTAAGGTACGTACAGGATTCCACACTAACAAATGATAATCACCATATGATTACTACATCTTCTAACTTGTTTGGTTTTCACAATTTTCTGTGTTGTGGTGTTGAGTTATTATAGGTTAGTCAGTCTCCACCCTAACAACTTCCTGTCTATAATTAGAAGAACAAGGTGTTTCTGAATGAATGTGGTTACACATGTTGAATTGAATAAACAGACATCTCGGGCCGAAGCAATATCAAACAGCGAAAGTCCATATAGTGTTAACCATGGACTTATGGTTGGCTGAAGGCACCAGGCAGTCAATTACTAAAATACTTGTTTTAATATTTTATAAAAAATATAATTGTGTGATGGACGGTCATGTTAAAGATATGGGTGGGAAGATGTTCTATTGTAATATACTGGGAACTAGAGTAGCTACACTGCCATACACACTTGAACCTAATCATACGTAGGTGTTAACTGCTTATAATCTGTGGTATGGAGTATATGAAATGGCACAGATCATGGACACGCCAATAGCAAACTTGTCATGTGATCTTACAGAATTCATTTCAAAATAGGAAAGTCTTGTTCACAGAAGTCTCAGTAATGTATGTACCTTATCAAGGCACTCTCAGAGTCTATACACTGCACCAAACAAACCTAGCTATTTACAACTTGTTACACATACGTACATCACATACCCAAATCAATGTGGAATGTTTCTTTTCTGAGTTATCCAAAGTGGCATCCAGTGTAAAACATCAAGGATTTTGTGGTACCAATTACTGAGTGATGAGCTGTACTACACAATCCTGTTGAATATTACTTCTCCCCTACTATTTGTTGGAGTTTCAATGACTTCAACACTAATGTGAGTTTGATGTGATGTCACAAGTTTCCATTAGTCTATGTGTGTTTACCTTCATTTCCATTTCGTGTAAGAATGGAGATCTAGGATGGAGGCCTGATCTTCTGTGTATCCAGTACAAGCTTCCAGCAATGGACTAATAATACTAGTTCACAGTTCCAGGGTGCCCAGCTCATTGACACCGGCAACTTCTTTCCATCATCAGTTCGCGCATCTATGATTCGCGTTATCATAGATTGGAGTTATCGACCCGCTTAATTCTACATAAAGCTCACCCACTGATCATGTGACTAACCCTGGGCTTGACCCTCGGACTAACCATGGACTAACGATTAAATGGCAAGTTGTTTTATAACTGTTTTCTGTGCTGCATAATGCACCTATCCTGGACCTATCCACTACGCGCCGGGGAGGGGGGTAGGTGGGGGATAATTATTATCCCCCTCCCGGGCGTGGTGCGGGAGTCGGCGTAGTGGGGATTTGACTTTTTGAAAAATCTAATTCTCCACCCATGGGGGAACGACTAGTGGTCAAATCTCCATGTAGTATGGCTGTAAGGCACTTTAGGAAACAGGTCGATTCTTTTAGCTTGCAAGTTAAAACAAACACCTAAAATTTCAAGCAGTCAAATGCCCCACTGAGTTTCAGATCAAATCAGGTCAAAATCCTCCACTAATCCCCTAGTAAGCCTGGGAGGGGGGTAGTAGGGCTTAACATTGATAGGTGCATAACTGAGTTTAGATTGCTGCTGCCCCACGCCGATCCAGACTTTTTAAAAGGGGGGTTCCACTCTGGAATTGCAACTTCAGCCTAGCTGTAAGTCGAAGACCAAAGAAAAAAAGGTCATCACCTACTGACAATAGCTACCCCTCACCATAGATAGTGATACTAAGTTTAACTCTGCACAAAGAATACTGTGACTGCTCTATTAGAGTATCTCAATCTTGATTGCTCCATTAGAGTATCTCGATCTTGACTGCTCCACTAGAGTGTCTCGATCTTGACTGCTCCATTAGAGTATCTCGATCTTGACTGCTCCACTAGAGTGTCTCGATCTTGACTGCTCCATTAGAGTATCTCGATCTTGACTGCTCCACTAGAGTGTCTCGATCTTGACTGCTCCATTAGAGTATCTCGATCTTGACTGCTCCACTAGAGTGTCTCGATCTTGACTACTCTATTAGAGTATCTCGATCTTGACTGCTCCACTAGAGTGTCTCGATCTTGACTACTCTATTAGAGTATCTCGATCTTGACTGCTCCACTAGAGTGTCTCGATCTTGACTGCTCCACTAGAGTGTCACGATCTTGACTGCTCCATTAGAGTATCTCAAGTAAGAGAGGCTCTTTCAAAAGGGGAGCTCCATGGAACCCTTTGAATCCCCCCCCCCCCCACCCCCCTGGATCCGCCCCTGTGGCATAGTAGTTTCACGGTGAGTGAGATGAGGACAGTTAATTTGCTCCACCAGTTGACCCATTAATACAGCTGGGCGGACTGCAGCTGGGGCAATATATTATTTTGTTTCTCTTAGGTGTCTCCTGACAAGTATTAGCTAAAACAGTAAAAACATCACAATAAAAAGTCAAAAATAGAATTAGGTTGTATTTACAAATATATTGAAATACTTAAATGCTGGGACTCATGTTGGGTTTTTGCATTGGTGCTATTTTATGTTTCAGATCAGGAAAGTTAGCCTAAACTGATGCAGGAGAGCAGCTCATTATTCATTACAATTATACAGGCTCTTATATCATTAGAGATAGCTGGATGTTCTATTAGAGTATTTCGATCTGTTATTGATCACTATTCTGCTATCTTAACCACCAAGGCGTCCTGGTGTTAGAAATCCAAGAGCAATAGAGGTTTACACACGCTATTACTTTCCTTGTGTGCTCAACCACAGCCAATGCACCTATTCTGAAATGGGCACGCCCCTACAAAACACAGGTAAAAAAACAGATCCCTTGTGCACTATCACATATAACATTATGTAACTGCCTATACAACCAAGGTATTTTGCCAGGGTACTAAAGAGATTTTTGAAGCAATACCATCTAGGAGAAGCAAGGTAAGGGTAAGGAGAAGCAAGAGGTAAGTTACAAGATTGTAATGCTACTTTTTGTCAGGCGGATTTTAGGCCATGTGTACATTTGCACATGCGTAGTTGTAAAAACACCTGAAAACCAGCCTTCGCTTTGATTGTAAACAGACTAGCACCAGTGTTTATTGTAGGGAACATTAGGACATTGTTTGCTAGAGTTAGAACACTCTCACAAACCTAGTAGTCCGACTTTTACATGTTATGCTTTTATAACATTCTTGTGGCTGCTGTTATATAAATAGTAGCTGTAAAGTTGAATTCCTTAGACAATAGCATATACAGGTTTAAGGTAATCTATGTTTTAGATTATTAGATATGGTGATTTATATATATAGACTCTTTAATTTTAAGAAAAATTTGGTGGAAGTCAAAGGGTTAATTAAAGCTCTATACCTCAACTTCCTCTATGCCTAGCTGTGTAAGCAAGTTACAGTGCTGCTCAAATATAATGTCATCTCATGAGGGTATGAGCAATTAAAAACTCATTTATAAGAGGGTGTGGCACCTGTTTCATCCCATTTCGTTTGGGCTGAATACTCACAAGCAAAATGGATACTACACCCTTTAATTAGCAAGTTTTTTAATCACTCGTACTCTTGCGAGATGGCATTACATTTGAGCAGTACCATAGTTTATTACTTCCACACAATCGTTAACCACTGAGATGATGAAATACTTGTATGATGTCATAATAATGACCAAATTTAGGCGGTGAGACATAACAATGTGGGAGGGGGATTGATACATAAAATAAGCAGTAAGTGACCTTAATACGGTGTAGAGGAACAACTATGACTTACCACTCTACCAAGTTTCGTTTGCTAACAATCAGCCAAACACTTGCTATGGACGATTTTGTAGAGCTAGTCTCATTGAATATTTTGGGGAAATATAGAGCTAGAGTTGAAATACCCGGTATTCTGAATCTCAATATTGAGTATAAAATGGGTAATGGATGCAAGTTTAATGTGGCAGTGTTTAAAATTCAAAATATAAATTTACAAGTGTTGTGATAAACAAGTGTTTGGCATTGGGAACATGCACAAAATTTACTCCAATTTTAACCACATGTTAAAAGGGTTTGACTATTATTATGATTATGATGTGATTTGGGTTGAGGCTAAAAAGCCTGTACACTCATTCAATTACATACATAAATTAGATGCAGTAAACAAAACTTAACTATGAATATAATTATTACATTAACATAAATCTTAAGTCATAAAAGTAATTATCTATAGCTGATTTAAAATTATTTAACGAAGAATTCTCCACAACATCACTTGTAAGATTGTTCCAGTCATTAAATACTCTAGTGCCAAAGTAGTTAACTTGACATGGATGGTAGGCAGAGGGCTTAAGTAATTTGTATGTGTGACCTCTGGTTTGTGTGTTGTGAGAAAGAGTGATAAAGTTGGAGTGATCTAGATCAAAGTAACCATTTAACAACTTGGAAAGAAATATTAAGTCATGATATGGTAAATTCGTTGATGTCAGTCGATCTATGTAAGACTTGTCTCTTAAAGATGACACAAGTTTTGTAGCACACCTAGAAGGCCAACTGTATTATTGACAGCATTATTTATTACTGTTGTTGATCAATTAAACACTTATATCATGATATCCATGGCTAACTCGTAACCAGACAATAAACTCCCTGGATAATTTAATATCATGAAGTATTTAAATTAATTTTGAGCTGGACTTATTCACTTTAGCATAGCAACAAGTCTTAAGCCAACCCAAAGCTCACCTCCTTGAAACCATTGATTTTAATGCAGTGGAGAATCGATTATCCAACCTGATTATCCAAACATTTGATTTTATCCCAACACCAAAGTGACTGCTCAATTAGAGAAAAGTGTTTGCTTTATTAGAGCAATTGAAAGAAGCTCTCAATATTATATCAATGGATATTTGATTATACGTACTATTCAAGTATATAATATAAACATCCCTCCCACACCCCTCCCCCATATTAGTTCAGATAATCGACTAAGTCTATTAATCTTGTTGAGCCACCTGTAATGTTTCTACAAAGTCACCAAATGCAAATGTGATATATTGTATCCTCTCTTCCATCTCCATTAGCCAGTAAATGCTGTACCATTGCTGGCTGATGTGATCAGGGTTTGTGTTGTGTGATTCAGGGCTTCTCAGTCTGTCAGGTTCATCCCCAAGTCGATTGCTCTCAAATCTGTTATAATCACATAGGACATCAGGTATTTAGTTTCCTATTAGAATGCAGGGTACATTAGAGCAATGCAGTAAATGGTTTTCAACTCCCGTTTCATGGGACCAAGAGAAGCTCCCGAACAGCAGCAAGGCTATCCCTACCTCCACTTTGCAGTCGGTACAGGCTCTGACCTATTTGTAATATCAAATATCCATGAGTCCAGGTAACTACTTCCTTGACTCATAGGATGTCAGTTAGACCACCACTAGTTAAACATAGTTGAATTTGGAGTGTAGCTCCTCGACAGATGGAGATAGGATAGGTTTTATCTCCATACTTTAAGGTTAAGGTAATTCGCTTGCATGGTGGAGATAGAGCACCAAAAACAAAAACCATCTGGAGATAGGCACAGTTACCTTACTTTTCAATATCAGTGTAGTTTTAACATCCAAAAAGTGGTCACATGACCAACAATCCCATACCGGATGTGCTCGTGTATGCTATAGTACTACAAGATGTAGAAGTCATTATTTAGGTAAGAAATACTATACCTTGATTAGACGCCACGACATTTATTACTGTAGTTCCAAAAATCAACTATAAATCAGTCACCACGCGATGCTCAAAGATGATGTTTAAGCCTTTATTTTCGAAATTGATTGTGGCACCACTATGGCTACTATTAGGAAATATGGTAGTTGTGTCTTAGGATTAATGAATAAGCTGTCCCAATGTATATAGCTGTGATGGAATTTTTGTTCACATAACCACTTTTTGGATATTTACGTGTGTTAAAATTATCAAACACTGCATGCAATCCAGTAGCAGAATTAGTACTAATGTGTTTTTTTCTGAAAGGTCAGTCTATGTGAAACTCTTCAGAAGCAACAAAAAGAAGTATGCTTCCTATTTTGAGTGGAAACGCTATCCAACTTAGTGACATTTATTTGTGTCAAGACAAAACCTTGTTAACTATGAGGGCAATGGCTTTATGGAAGATGTTGCAATTGTCTACCAGCCCGACACGATTTGGTTTCAGGGTAATTATTAGGTAAAAACCACATATGTTGTTTCACTTGTAATGATTGATCGATTGATTTGGTAAAATTGACTAGTGACTGTCTGTGCTAAAAGTGCATTAGGTGGTAGAAACAAGGAGCCATTGCCCTACCCCCTACTTGAAAGAAAATTTTGAAATACTCTAATAGAGCAGTCAGCTGCTGTACAAGCAGTCACCTTTAAAAGGTGTAAGTAGCTACTACATAAAAATAGACTATTAAGACTTTTTAAAATTTCTTGGAGGTAAGCCCCCAGACTCCCATGAATAACAAACATATCTTCAATTTTGCGTAAATTTCACTGTCAAAGTTGTCCCCTCACTTTTTGGCCTGTTCTACCATCCCACTGGTGTGTACACTGAACATTACAACTAGAGCTGGGTGATATCACAATTTCCTACCATTACCATCTGAAACATCATGACTAAATATCATGATATCCATACTTAGGTGGTATAGCAAAAATGTTTTTCCAAAACCAGCACATTTCTTGGATATAATTTGACTAGCACTTCCATCAAAGAATTGCATAAATATGTGTAAATATGCAGAATTTACACTAAATACAGAGAATTACTGGAATATGATATGACAATACTGCAATTTGAAGACAGTATCATATGTAAATATCATGATATACGATAATATCGTGATATTTCCCGGCACTAATTACAACAACTGCAGGCACAGAAACACCTCCACCAATTTGTGGTACTCCAAATGTTGTAATTAAACAGCCGCTATATATCATAAGTCTAGAAAGGTTTGCACAAGCAAACTTTCACGAATTATGTGTTTTGTGAAATAAACACTCACAAAATTAATTTGCAACTCCCAAATTTATATTGTGTGATATCATTGTCATACCACAGCAGCTGTTACTGGCCGGGTCAGCTATTTGATAGATGGCTAGAGGAAATTAGACTGATCAATACAACATGATTGTGAATGAAACATGAGGGTAGAGGGATGGTGCTAGCAATGTACAACAACTGTGTTGTAGTTGATAAGTTAACAATTCCATATCATAAACTTGCTGGCTTTTAAGCACTGTTGCTTTTAGCATGAATAAGATTTGATGTGGTCCACAAAAAACATTAAAGTTAATGTCATGATTCTGGATGTACATAGTTGTGTGATGTGTTCTTTGTTTAAGTGTACTAACTACTACATTGTTCATTATACTGTGTACAGGACACTATTCATTGTTGGACTACAAGAGAGCTGTGTCTTCAAGTTCCATTATTCCACAGGAGGAAGAGTACACTGAAATACCACAATTGGAAGAGGCTTCACCATCCATCTTGTAAGGACCTTCACTGCACCATTGTATTGGTCAGTACAGATTACCTCTAACATGTACACAGTATAACATTCCTTTTGAGTTACAGTTACTTTAGGATGTTCCTTCATATGGTGGTATATAAATTTAAATGGTCTGCCTGTTTGTGGCTGTATAGTTTCAAGTGTTAAATTGGGAGTGATCTTGTAGACTTGTTGCCTTCTGCTCTCTCCAGTGATATCTCACACAAACTATTAAATGTCTACATATATGCATACCATATATGGTTAAAGTTATCAGACCATGTGCATAATTCCCATTCCTATTCCAGGTGGTTCCCAGTTGAAGACAACACACTTGTGTAGACACTCGACTACATTTACTAGGTATGTGTGTGACATAGTTTGACCACTTGTGTTATTAACTAGACATCGATGCATGCCATGTTGTGTTAGAGTATTCAAGTTGTTTGTTTTCAGTAATAGCTAGGTGTTTAAACATTTCCTATACTCACACATTACAATAGGCTTAGTATTTTGCATCACAGTCACATACAGTGATGCAGAGAATTTTTCATTGTGTACAAGCACTAGTGGACTGTTACTCACTGTACAGGTAGGGCTGTGTGATAACGACCATAAAGCAATTATCAAGATACGTGTATCACCTGTATGACATATTATATAATAGTTATACAGACACAATGTGGAGTCTATGGAATTTATAAACCACGAAGACCTGAATCTATAGTGCACGAGTGAAGTGAGGGTACTACTAAGGGCCTGAGGGGTTTATAGTTCCATAGATTCCACATCGTGTCCGTAAAACTGTTTTAGATACTACACTTAAATTAGTTACCTCTTCCATGGCTGTTTCTACCATACCATCAGCCAAAGCGGTCAGTTACATATCCCACAATAATACTAGTGCCATGGCAACCATGCATGTTCACGTGACACAATTTAGCGGTCCTCATTACATCATTGTACGTTAGGAAGGTGTAGTCTGGTGCCGCCCAACCCTTTGCAAAAGGACGGGCGGCACCAGACAAACTCATAAGATAAAAGTGTATCTTAAACATATGTTATATCGTGCCTGAAGGCATGGAGTATATTAGAAAACAAGGTGGAATATATGAGATTTATTATCCACCCAAAATAACCTAAATAGAGTCAATGGTAATGGTATCTAGCACTAGATGAATTGAAAATTTCAAAGGATTGCATGAAAAAGCCATAAAACAAGAAGGGATCACTGGGGTGGTAATGTGGTAACACAAATCCCTAGTGAGTCATTATAGTCATTCCTAGTCATCATTCGTCATTCAACTAGTGAGTTTAATAGTGCCATAAAAAATGTAGCATTAAAACTCTTGGAAACGGGTCCATAAAAATAACAACACTTAATTGTTTATTGATAATATGTGCAACACAATACAACATGCTTGCAACAAGTTTTGCTTTTAGTAGGGTGAGGGTTGGGTGAATTGTCTACCACTCACAGGAGCTATTATGATGTATTATGTACAATAAGTTTTTTCGTGTCACTTACTAAGTTCTACAAGTACACAAAACATTTGGAATTTCAACTAGAGTAGAGACATTGATAAAAAAGTACTAAAACACAAGCTGGAGTACATGTAGTGTAACATCAGGAGCTCATCGAACCCTATGGACAAGGGAGCGTGTAACTCCATACACTACCAATACTACCGGAGAAATTCAAACATGGCATCCAGTGTTACTATAATTAGTTACATCATTCTTACGTGCAACAGGGATACACTGAATGAGCTGCTACTCCATCGTCTTATGCAAAACTGTTCCAATAGGAAGATCGTCGAGTCGAAGGTAGACCTTGGAATAGTTAAGTGGAGTAATTTAGCGTGATTTCATGACTGCAGAAAGACTGTCCTGCTAAGCCTGTGCTACTATTCCTCCAATCCTCCATCGTGCCATTGAACTTCATTTCCATAGCTTCACTTTGTTGCAGCGGGAACATGACGTATTCGAGCATGTGCCTCCCTAATTAGGAAATTTTAAAAGTTACTTATTATAGTACACGGCAGCCATGTTTGAATTTCGCTGTTTACGGAGTTACGTGCTCCCTTCTCCATAGGATTCGATGTGCTCCTGGTAACATACAATATGATAGTACTGTATAGTAGGGACCACAAAGGTGTGGGCATGGCCCATGAGAATACATCACTCAAAAACCAGCCTCATTTTTCCCAGACGACGATGAGGCAGTATTGGTTAGGCCCAAACAAACCTTGAGATCGACCCAAAATGCTTTCAACAAGTTGCTATGGAATTTTAAATTTGACAATTTTCTAGTGACTGACGGTCTGACTGATGCCTTCAGACAAGTGTAACATGATAATGGCTAATGCTATGGGCTTCGGTCACTTCAGTCCAAGACGTTCCTTTTGACCTACCGCAGTACATACAATGCATTCTTCATGGACTTACCAGTGTCCTCCTTTGTGTCCCATTCATCTTTGCTCACAGGGAAAGTGTTGATTTGGCAGTAGTACATGATGGCTTCCCTTTGTAACAGAAGTTGGCTGTATTTTTCATAGTGGCTACTTTGATTGCAGAGGTGCTTTTCAAACAGTTCTTGATTCGTACTGCTGTATAACAGGTTGAACATACACTACAACAAAGCGTAATGGATACTTCACTTTTCAGATGATAACTGATATAACTGGGGCACACGGCACCATTTCTTCTTTTGATGCGGTGTGCGTGGATTGCAGAGGTGCTTTTTGAACAGTTCTTGATTTGTAATGTTGAGTAACGGGTGACAACGAAGTGTAATGGATACTTCACTTTTCAGATGATAACTGATATAGCTGGGGCGCATGGTTTCTTTTGATCCGATATGTGCATGGGTTCACCAGTCATAATAATTATTTACAAAAAAGTTAACAAACAAGTGCAGAAAAAATTTGGAATTTTCAACTAGAGTAGGGACCATAGCACATCGATAGAAAGTACTGAAACAAGCTGGAGTAGTGCACAATATTGAATCACAGTAAAACAATAAGAAGTGTTACACAGTTGAGTTAGCCTCTCTAATCCGACACTCAATGGGAGCCGTAAATTTTATTGGATTAAGGAGGTTGTTGGATTATCAAGTCACCTCTGTAATCCAACATTGTACAATATCTAGAATTATGTCAGATTATGCAGTAAATTACAGGTAAAACGGATCACACAAAGTATTTTAACATGAATTATTTTTGGAATTTACAAGTATTACAACTTGTTTCTATTAATTAAATGCTTTGGTTGCTTAAAAATTATTGTCTGTGATTGTTTTTAATGTTGCTTGTCAGATTACAAAGGTAAAAAACCAATGTATTTCCAAGTCTATGGAATCAAAATTTGTGTCAGGTTATGGAGTACAGAGGTGTCAGATTACACAGGTTGTGTTTTCTACGCAAAAGTGTTGGTAAATGACATTTTGGTTGGATTAGAGAGGTTCAACTGTATCTACTGTGCATTTCCATTATGGTATCTTGAGCACAGTAGGGATAACACTTCTTATCGTTTTACTGTGATTTAATATAATACACTACTCCAGCTTGTTTCAGTACATTTTATTGATGTGCTATGGTCCCTACTCTAGTTGAAAATTCCAGTTTTTTTTGTGTACTTGTGATATTTAATTGGTTCACAGTAAAACAATAAGAAGTGTTATTTCCCCACTGTGCATTTCCATTATGGTATCTTGAGCGCAGTAGTTCTTATTGTTTTACTGTGATTTAATATCGTGCACTACTCCAGCTTGCTTCAGTACATTTTTTCGATGTGCTATGGTCCCTACTCTAGTTGAAAATTCCAGTTTTTTTTGTGTACTTGTGATATTTAATTGGTTCACAGTAAAACAATAAGAAGTGTCATTTCCCCACTGTGCATTTCCATTATGGTATCTTGAGCACAGTAGTTCTTATTGTTTTACTGTGATTTAATATCGTGCACTACTCCAGCTTGCTTCAGTACATTTTATCGATGTGCTATGGTCCCTACTCTTGTTGAAAATTCCAATTTTTTGTGCACTTGTTTGTTGTAAAATAAAGTTATTATGAGTGGTGAACCCACGCATACCACATCAAGAGAAAAAATGGAGTCACATGCTCAGCTATCAATTATCATCTGAAAAGTGAAGTATCCATTATGCTTCATTGTCCGTATTTTTCATAGTGAGTACTTTGATTGCAGAGGTGCTTTTCACACAGTTTTTGATTCGTAATGCTGTGTAATGCCCCCAACCGGTTGAACATAGCTGATGATTCCCGTTATGAAATGAAGCCATTACGCAAATCGATACCTTTCACTGTCAGAAAAGACACAAAGGAGGGCACTGGTAAGTCAATGAAGAATGCATTGTACATACTACGCTATGCCAAAAGCACGTGTCCAGCTGAAGTGACGTCGAAACAGTGAAAAATCAAGCCTGTAGCCTTAGCCATTATCAAGTTATGCTAGTCTGAAGGCATCAGTCAGTCAGCTACTCAGTTCAGTTAATACTCAGTCAGTAGAAAATTCGATTTTATAAATTAAAAAAAAATTCATAGCAACTTGTTGAAAGCATTTCTGGTCGATCTGAAGGCTTGTTTGGGCTTAGTTTTACTTAACCAATACTGCCTCATCATTGTCAGGGAAAAGTGAGGCTGGTTTTTGGGTATTGTTTTTCATGGGTCATGCCCACACCTATGTGATCTTTACTATACAGTACTATTGTACTGTATGATTATGCTCTAGTACATCAATTGACATGCTTGATTTCTACAATAAATGCTACTAGATTTTTGTCCATGAAATTAGTTGCTACAATTCCATGGAATGTTCATAGATTATAAATGTTAACGCTTCATGGACAAGTTATTTTTCATACAAATTTCTGTATAAATTCATTGCAAAATCTATCCAGAAATTTTACATGAAAACATTTTCATGGACCATTTCATGGCTTCTTTAATGTTTCATGCACAATTCATTGTCAAATTATCTAGTAACAGGAGTTGTTCATAGAACTTCCCTTTTGGAAAAGCCTTAATAGTTATTACTTATGACTAGTGAATCCCATCAAAGAGGAGAATGGCCAGGCATGTCACTGAATTAATTTTGCATTTAAATGTGTACCTCAACAATCAATTACTGAAAACTAAAGTGGGTTTGTTTTCAGTAATGTTCCACATGTTAAACAGCGTTACAAATGAAGAGCAGTTCAAGAAGCACCTCTGCAAGCAATCCAGGGAAGCCACTACGCCCTACCACAAATTACACCTTGAGTTATCAGCAAAGAAAAATGTGACAAAAGGAAGACAAACTCGACAAAGGTAAGTCTGAGGTATGCGTAAAGGCACCTGTTGGGCTGAGGTGATGTTTAACAGTGGAAACAAAATTCCACTGAATACAATTTGCAGCAACTTGCTAGAGCATTTTGGGTTGCATATGGGGTACTTTTGGGCTTGATTATACTACCAAGGTGCCATGAAGGTATTGTGAGGCTGGTTTTGGGGGTTTTTGGCCAGAAAAAGCAACCTTCATGATCCAGTACTATTGTACTGTATGATTAGAGCCTCAAAGCTGTTATGTATATGTGGGACCCACAGTATCGCTTTTATTTCCTTGTGACATGTATTAAGTATACACACAGGTAGATGATACAAGAGTCACTGAGGCTCGTTTTATTGGGAATATTGCAGATCATAGTAGTGGAGCGATATGTGCTGATCCTCATCTGCTACTGAGTAGTGCTGTGAATCTGCAGAGTTTACTAAAACCAGTTATAAGGTGAATAATTGAATATTGACTGGTTATTGTCTGATTGTAAATTAGCAGACATAATGGTACTCAACATGCCTGTTGGAAACCTTAGGGTGGTACCCCAAAGGGACATTGGGAACAGTGAAATTGAAACTGACAATGGAAACTGAAATTGCATGGTCGAAACTTCATAAATTGTACCTCTTTACAAAAACCACAGACTACCACTATAAGACCACCTCTATAATAAGACCACTTTGTTACAGTGGGCACGTGAAGTAAGTCCAAAAATAACTTTAGGACCAAGCCTCAATAATCAGTTCTCAATTTTAACCTCCACTTAGATAAGTCACTAAATAACAAGTCCAGTTGTGTAGAAGCACTTACAAAATCAATTTTATATACGGTCTCAATTTACAAAATAATGAAGCACATCATAATGGCTATATGGGAATGTATTGTTCATAAGGTTAGCTAACTAATAAGTACTGTACTATATTAATGTATATAATTATGGCTTTTTTGTAGGAGGGGAATTCGAAGAGTGTGGTGGATTCTCAGTAGACATCTTGTGCAATCCTCTGCCCAATAATAAGAAAACCCAGTCTGGCTATGCAAGACCATAAAATAATGGTAGCTATTTTTAATATGTAAGTGTACAAACTGGCCCCAAAAGCTCTAGCTATATATGATTTAAATTAATTTTCAACATACTGAAATTGGAGTTTTCATTACCAAACAACATAAAGCAGTTTCCAGGAATTGTCTGAGATAGCAAATGAGAGTACTCGGTAGTAGTGCTGTGAACTGGTATAGAAAAACTGGTACAGTGAAACCTCGATTATCCGAACACCGATTAACCGAACTCTTGATTGTCACGAACACCAAATCAACTGCTCAATTAGGGTATTTTGTCAACAAGCGTATGCTTTCAGTATATAAATGTATGGAAGTTCGATTTTATGTACTGTTTGATTATATGAACACCCTTTCCCCCCAATTAGTTCGGATAATCGAGGTTCCACTGTAAATCAGTATTGTGTAAGTCAAGCCAATCATTGGCTAAGAAGCCTTTAAACTGGTTTTGCCCACCCACTTAATTACCCCTGCTGACATGTGTTAACATCACAACATAACCTCAAAGCATGTGCAAATATGTGATTGTAATAACTGTTATTCTAAGGCAGGATGTTTGGAAATTGAAAACTAAAACTGAATGGAAAGCTGAAACTGAAATCATTCAAAACTTGTGAAATATAGCTAATACTACTCACCTCTTTACAAAGACCACCTCTATGATAAGACCACCTTTATGATAAGACCACCTTTATGATAAGACCACCTCATTATAGTGACCTTGTTATTTAGGTTTCAAACGTACTTCTTGACTACTTCAAGTGTCAGGCTAACTTCACATTCTCACAAAACTATGATGACCTTGTACACAAAAATTCAAGAAAGCTTTTTTGAAAACAGTCACTGAATAATGACTCATTTTACTATAGTGTAATCTAATTAATCAAGATACCTATGAGACTAACAAATTATGATTTGGTATTAATGAGATAACTCGAATGGGCATACATAATTTATACTGGTGTTGTGTGGGAGGAGTTAGTAAAATACAAAACATTTTGTCTGTGTTGTTGAAGTGTGTATGAGCAAATTAAGAAACACCTCAAGCAGGCAAGCATGTGCTACTACCGTAATTCGCATTTATTTTCACACCAAATTTTTGTGATAAAATTTTTTCATGTAAAAATATTTTTGTATGATATACATGAATGACTGCTCTATTAGAGTAGTTTGATCTTCTGTAAAAAATTTTGTGTAAGAAATTTTCGAACAAGTTTTTGCATACGAAAATTATTTTACAATGAAAAAAAACAAATTACGGTATGTATGTATATGCACATGCCTACATTACTTAATATTACCCCTTTGGTATAAAGATCAACACACAATTTTACTTTCTTAGCTTGTCTACAAAGTCAAACCATTTACACTGAGACAGTGTAGAGTCATCAACTTACTACTAGCTAGTGTGATGCAGTTTGAACCAGTTCAAAAGGAGGACAACTTTACCATATAAGACACAAGTTGACCACGTGGCTGGACCTAATTGTGTGTCCTTCTATGGAGTATCCACTAAATGCTATAAACAAGCTGTTGACACTGTTTATCTGCTACCTAACAGTTGTCATGATGAAAAGTGAGTTTACATATGTATGCACGTACATACGTACCCATATTGCATGAATGCATGCACGCAGGCAATCCTTCAGTCATGCCTACATTGGGTAACCGATTAGAGGTGCACCGATATGGAAATTTTCCAATATACCGATAACCGATATATTGGCTACAAAAATTACCGATTCCGATATTGATACCGATATCTGAAATTAAAAGGTTTTCAGTATGGACACTACAATAAATATTTTAAAATGTGGCAAAAAGCTTAAAAGGTGGTCACTAAAACCTATGTAAAGAAAAAAACAAAGAATTGTGAAAAGGTGATCACAAAAAGGTGTGCAAAAGAGAAGAAAAAAGTGACCAACTCAAGATTTGAACCCTGGCCATCATGAAAACCTCTACTACTTGAGCCTCACACTTTAACCATTGCACTACCAAGTCAACTGTAATGTACTTTGGACAATTTTAGTACTTATGTGTAATATCTGCTAAAAAGTCAACTTTTCATCGATCGCGATATCAGTACCGATACCGATACCGATATTGGTGCACCTCTATAACTGATGCCTATGAACTACCGTATACTAACAAACACACAGCACACATGCATGTACACATGCTCACACTATACACACGCATGTATATATAAACACACACACATACACACGTGCGTGTGTACCATATACGTACAATTTTTTGAGCCATAATTTTGCCAATTTCAAAGTTGTTTGGCTGTCCACAAAATTTTCATTCTCAAACATTAACAACTGTCAGGAATCCAGGATTGGCATGCTATATAACAAGTAACCTGAGTGTAAAATGAGTGCTCCTTAATTTGCAAAATTCCCATTAATCTGTGAAATCACCTACATACCTTGATATTTTACACATAACACTCACACTCACACACACACACACACACACACACTTACTGCCTGTACTATCTAGATTTCGTAGTCCTGCTATGTGGCTATGAGAGAATCCTGGCAGAGTTACCAGCTGGGTTTGGACTAGTACTAGACCCAGCAGTAGTTATAGCAACAACCACCAATGGAACTAACCCTGGTAACCTGATATCATTCCCTGTTTGTGGTGAACAGTCTGTTCTCACTTTATAAGCAACTGATCAACTATTGAACCACATCAGCACTAACCTCTAAGTACAGGTACAGTATATGTGGAGTGTGTTTGCTATAGTGCTTTGTTTAATGCATGAAGACATTTTGGAAAAGTAAATTTATACTCTGACTAAAGAATTAGAGCCTTTATTTTTGCACACAAAAGTAGAGCCTTACAAGTTTGCTGGTATTCTATGTAACTCTTGTTTGCTGTGGCATAGTTCTAGTTCCGTATTGATTTTTCTTGAAGTTTATCGTCGTACACAAAGGGTACACCACAATGTATACACTCGCTGCAGGGGTATTCTGATCACATGATGTAGAAGTATATAGTATGGTTGGTACATTTTGTATTATAGGTGGCAGGAGAAGATGACACTCCTGGAGTTCTCCTACAGCTCAATAACATGTGACTGTCTCAGGAAAAATCCGACTTGTTTGCACAAGCATGTGTATTGAGAAAAACAAAATTTTAAAAATTTATAAACTTACGCATGCTACAAAAACTACGCAAGTATTTATCGGACCATTACTCGGAGAAAGAATACTCAAATTGATTAAAACTATACAGCATCTTATTTGCCTGCTAATGGAGAGTTTGAAAATCTTTGTTTCGTTTCTGTAGCCCAACCGGTATGCACGTCACATGCATTTGTTTATGATGCAGTAAATGTAAACAAGATTGTCGTCATTTCTTCAACTAAACCGCATATGCGTAATTGACTACAGGGCTAACACTATACCTGCCAATCCATGTTGAACATTTTAAGCCAAATTTCAATTTTGTAGACTAATGCAAGCGGAAGTTATGGCTACGAATGTAAGTGCCTGTAGTTTATTTTCAGTATAGTCACTGTATAAATCGATTATCTTGCTCTTCCTACTGTCTATCACTATAATTCCAAAACTACTCACTACAGAAGGCTGAAACTTTGATGATCCATTCCTTGGACACTGCAAATAATACTGAGAAAATTTTTTTTGGAAGTTGTGCAAACAAGTTGGGTTTTTGCTGAGATGGTCACAGGTCATTATGAGTGTCCTGGATGTAAAATTTAAATTGATAGTGCATTTGACAAAAGCTCTTTTTGTGTGCAAATGTATTGAAATCTGAGGTTAAAACTCATCCACTCATGAAAATTTGCGCTACAAAAATGCATACACATTCCACACAACCAACCTCCTCCAATATGGTTGGTGTTATTGTAATAATGGTTTGATGATTATTTTATAGGTGCTGGTAGCTAAAAAGAAGAGGTGACCTCAGCGTTTATTCTAGGATTTCTCCTTTGGGTGGGAGTCAAGAATTTGGGGGGTGACCAGGTGAAAGTCTACATAAAGTTGTGGAAATAGTTGCCAAACTGGTTAGTCATTTAATCAAGGCTGTGTCATGAGTGTTGATTTTGATTTTGTAATTAGGTGAAACCAGATCCTATGGTTGGTAGAACTTGATGCATGAGTGTAGTAGTGATGACATAATGATTTAATATCTAGGACACCACGTGCACCTCATGTACACAACTATTCTATTAATATAGTGCACTATGTATATTATTTTGAAACTGTTAAACAAACGATTTGTGTGAGATCACTGAGATATCGAATGTACAGTATTGACCATCACTGTATCCACAAAGCACTAGCAAATTAAAAGATCTGCATGGGTGAACTTATGCTGAAATATTAGGGAATTTTCATGATTTTTTAAAATCAGGCTTTCTGAGATTAAATCTAGGAGTATTTTTGCTGGCTGTGCATGCCATTTTGAAAGCAAACTGGCTTATAAATTTTTACAAAATTACACTTTATGAGGTTGAATTTAAGGACATTTTTGAGAGTTAAGCATGCTATTTAGAAAAAAACTGAAAAGCTGGGTAAATTTCACAGGAAAAACATCAACTGTCTGGTAGTCCAGAACACACCTCATATCTTGTACCTCAGAACACACCATGATATCATGGTCCTCAGAAATTCATTGTCCACGTCACGTGTCTGAAATTGGAAATGTGTCCTGTGCAGCATTTGAAATTCAGGACATACCATATATATCATGCACCTCAAAACACATCTTATGTCATGTTCTTCAGGACACACCATATCTTTTAACTTAGGACACACCATATACCATGCACTTCAGGGCACAACATATAATTATCTTGTACTTCAGGACACAACATCACCTAAGCACATACCATATGCCACCCACTTCAGAACACACCATATATCAGGACATCCACTGTGCACATCATGTGTCTGAAAATCAGAAACGTGTTCTGTGCTATAGTCAAATTTCACAGGGCATATGATGTGTCCACAAGTACAGTAAATTTGAACTTTTCTTTGAGTTTCCTTTGCCTGCCCTGTACCAGGAAACATAAATTTTTTCCAGTGAATTTAGGCTCTCAGATATTGAATAGCCATCACTATAATTTTTGTTATTTGTATGTACCCTATACAAGAGATTTTTAAAAATTAAATGATCTGATACTGATTTGAGAGCATTTTTAAAGTTGCATTTGCAATTTATAACCAGGGAAAATTGGATATATTTAATGCTCTAAGATTTAATCTGAAAGCACTTTTGATAACTTTTGTGTGCTACCGTAGACTCTGGTTATTAGGCGCATGCGCTTATAATTTTCGGAGGAATTATTTGTGAAATTTACTATGCTTGTTAAGCGCATGCGCTTATAAATTATGGTAAGGAATTTCTGCTAGGAGGGAATTAGTACCCACTACAGTTTTCAAGAGATTTGAACACCAGTTAATAGTTTGTTTCAGTCGTGGAAATGGAAATCCTTAGAAGCCAGGTAGCAGCTATAGCTGTAGTTATTACAGATGGCAGTATCTGCTAGACATGGGCCTAGCGAGGTATCGAGTGTGCTGTGACATGTCTGATTCATTCTGACAACAATTCTACGTAGTACGAGGTGGCAGAGGCGATTTCAACCATATATGCACTTAACAAACAGGTGTCTAGCACAAGTCTACCATATGCGCTTAACAGGCAATGTGCGTCTAATAACCGGAGTCTACGGTATTTAATAACAAGCTTTAGTGTACTAGTCACTCACAATTTTAGAGGGTGAGTCTGAGATTTTAGGGGGGGGAGGGGAAGTTCCCTAGAATAAACATTGGGTGACCTTTATTTGTTTGTTAACCATTGTATTGTGAATTACAAGTGGTCAACAACAGTATGTACATAATACTGTCCATTATTTGGCCTCACTTACATGAGTAGGTCTGCAGTATGAATTAATTGTTAGCTGAGGTGTCAAACACAAAAACACAATTTTATGTACATTAACTCTATACTACACACTATGAAAGTGTTTGAGTGTGTGATCCATGGCATTTAATCTACTCAAGTTGTGAGCACCACTGATCATTGTTGCAGATAACACTTTGTAAGTGAGCTAAATTTTAACTAAGATAATAATACCCTTACCAATACACTCACTATTATATCACATTATCTACAGTATAGATTATTATGTAAAAGTTTTGATAATACTTCTGTTAGAAAACAGTGCTAGTGTTTAAAACATAACCCAAGTTTTCATCTAACTAGATAATGTATGCATGCACAGCAGTTCCAGTTACAAAAGTAGTAATACTGTCATTGTATAGCAAGTTCGTTTAGCAGATTTGCCTTAACTTCCTTAGCTAAATTGGGGTTACCAGATTTATCCAGAGCTTTCAAAACTTTATTCCATGTTCTCTCACCACGCTGTAAGAACTTGCGGTACAACGCTAACTTGCAACTGTTGACATCTTTGTTCTCGTTGTTCGTCTTGATTTCCTAAAAATTTCACCAATTCTTATCACATAACCTGCTAGGTGAAAACTCAAGTAGTCTGCATTTTTGTTGTTGGAGGGAAAACCAATGGACTGTTACAGTTTTGAGTAAACAATAGAGAACAGGAATAACAAGGTACGTAATTGATTTGTATAGCAACTGTACATTAAACAGGTGCTTGCATGTCTAATTGATCATAAGTCACCAGTGCAACAGTCTTAATCATCAAGGTATAGTTTTGGCCTACATCCAACTTATGCTTATAATCAAGCTCAGAAATGTTCACATTTTACTGCAATGTCAACAAACATATGTACAGTAACTCATGTTTGCTTAACATCAAACGACACTAATTATCTTGCTTTCTATGAATGGGTGAATACAATGGTATCAATTTGAGTATCGTTTCACTGTTTATTGAAGTAATTTAAAATTGGTTCTGAAGTAGTTAAAAAGCACATGTTTTAATTTCAAGAACACAACTATTATGCAGACTAATTGGGTTTTCACTCAGCTGGTCATATACATTATCATTATGATGGTTAGTGGGATCACCAAAGATACACAGACACGTGTGTTCACCTCTTGCAATACACTCATAAATCAGCTAAAAATCTTGTAGCAGCTGCTGTTGACATCAGTTTGACAAGTCATAAGTTTCATCGATTGTGTATATTAAGCATTGCAATCTCTATACAAGACCTTGTAGTGGCCTGTATTTGGGACTTGACTTCTATTTGAGCCACACTTTAATGTGGATAAATACATTAGCAACACTCTCACTGCCACAACCGCCATATGGCGGTTTTGATACATAAACACCTGTAGCATCACATTCTGAATGCTTTGTAATTTCAGTTGAGTGTTTTAGTAGCCCCTGCACATATCCTGTAGCAAGCATGCCCTTAAGTGAACGGGAACAGGGATAACCGGACTTTCGCACACTATTGTAAAATTCTTATTTTTCCTTAAACTTGTATAGGTTGGAGTGGTGTGTTGCTACTTTTGTACGCCTTGAAACAGTGACCTCGTACCTGCATGTATGCACATGTGCACTTGCTCAAATGCTGGAAAACTAGACTTAGAGATAATCGCTTCAACTGCAAACAGGTTAGCAATGTTTATTGTATTATTATAAACAGTGCTAGCCCGTAAAGTTGTGAAATTTCACATTTGGTTTCACTTAGATTGATTTTTGCACTTTATAATGGTTCCGTGGTTGCTCTTGTGTAAATAACAACTCAATAATCGGATTTATTGAGTAATTTGATACAATTATCTGGACCCTACTTCTCGGTTAACTGAACTACGGAAATGAACAGTAGTGACTGTTCTGTTAGGGTATTTGAAAATACAAAAATATCTACCAATGTTCTTTATGCTATTTTTAGTTTCAGAGATATTGACTTTTCAGACTTATGGACTAACCCTGGTCCTAAGGGGTTCGGATAATCGAGGTGTCACTGTACAATTTTTATATGATTATATGGTATGGTGTGTAAGTTACAGCAGTTTACAAACAGTAGATTGGAGTCTACAAATTTGACAGTGAGAGGGATAACTACTGAAAATAATTAATGTCTACTTAACATGCTGGTAAATTCGTTAATACAGTTTATCATACAGTACTATATTAGGGATCATGGAGAATAGGGATTTTTTGCCCAATTATATCACCTAAAAACCAGCCTCACTTTACCTTCATAACAGCTTGGCAGTATTGGCTAGACAAAGCCAAGCCCGAAAATGTTTTCAGACACACTTTAAACCATTCTAGAAAGTTTCTATGAAATTTTTAAAATTTTGTATTTAACAGAATTTTCTACTAACTGACTGACTGACTGACTGCCTGACTGATGCCTTCAGCCAAGCGTAACTCAACTTTGGTTAGAGCTACGGGCTAGATTTCTTCACTATTCGACGTCGCTTCTTCCGGAGATGTGCCTTTTTGCCAACCGCTGTAGCTACAATGAGTGCATCATGGACTTACATTTGTCCTCCTTTGTGTCCCATTTCTTTTCGCTGACACCACAAAGGTGTCAATTCGCAGTAGTGTGCAATGGCTTCTCAATAGTTTGCTACACAAAAATTGTCCGTATTTTCCGTAGCGAGTGGATTGCTTGTAGAGGCAGTTGTCGTACTGTTCTTCATTAGAAACGCTGTGTAATGTGCTCAACATAGCTTGAAACGAAGCGTAACAGCTACTTCACTTTTCATTAATTGATAGTTGGGGCGTGCATCAATATTTGTAGTGAGTGATCGTGCTAATAGAGGAAGTTGTTGTACTCTTCTTCATTCGAAATGCTGTGTAACGTGCTGAACATAGCTTGACACAAAGCGTAACAGCTACTTTTCATTAATTGATAGTTGGGGTGCGCGTCTAGACATTTTTAACAATGCCAGGCGCAATTCATTCTTTTGATGCAGTATGCACAGGTGCACCAGTCATAATTATGTTACAAAAAAAGTAAACAAACAAGTGCATTGAAAAATTAGGAATTTCAAGTTCGATTAGTTATCATAGAAATAAAAAGTAAGGAAACAAGGAGGCTGCCTATACATGCAGGTATACAAGTGGATATTTAATCCCAAATTCACTCATGGGTATACAGAGTGAATTAGGGAGTAAATGTCCACTTGTATACCTGCAGGTATAGGCAACCTCCCTTGTTTCCTTACATTTTATTTCTATGATCCTTAATCGAACTTGAAATTCCTAATTTTCCATTGCACTTGTATTATTAATACTATAGCACTGATCCTACCCCCAACATTATTGAAAACAGTACCATATGTTAGAGTTAAAGCACCGCCGCGCGTGTGTACGGAAAATACAATATGAGGGGGTGTGTCGAGAGGCTAATACAGCACGAGGCGAAGCCGAGTGCTGTATTTGCCTCGAGACACCCCCTGAGTGCTATATTTTTCGTACACACAAGCAAGGCGGTGCTTTAAGTGTTATATTGTACTTCCTGGTCGCATCTGGCTCGGAGCGATTTTCTCTAGTACTCAAACCGCTGCGATTTTCGGTGATAAGGATATCAGTAAGTGTTTAACTAATCTATTTCTAGTCGTAGAATGAACTAATAGGATTAGTTTGGCTAGTTTTAGCGATTTACAATATCACGCACGTGATCAATCGTGCTGTCTTAGTGGAGTCATGTTTAGAAAGCTTCGTGATCAGACTATCAGTAAGTGTTTATACACTAGCTGTAGAACGAACTCGTAGGATTAGTTTGGCTGGTTTTAGCGATTTACAGTGTGTTGTTTACATAACATTCCACAAATAAATTCTCCGCATAACTGTATTGTATTTGCCCAAGTGTGCTGTATTTGCCCAATTAAGTGCATAACTGTACTGTATGACTCATACAGTACAGTTATGCAGTTGATTAGTACTGTATGGACAATATGATACGCGGCATCGCTTTGATCCTACCACGCAAAGTACAATATATCCATCTATAGTATACAATTATTGTATAAGGTATAATTTTATTCCAACTAGCTGCATGGCATCTGTTTTTTTCTTTTAAAGTAGCTCAACATCTTTTACATTGCAAGTGCAATTTTAAATTAGGGATCAGTCATAGAAATACAAGTAGTGAAACAAAGCAGGTCACTTACACCTACACATAATTATAGTAGTGAACATTTAATCCCTACTTTAGTCTATACCCATGACTGAATTAAGGATTAAACAAGTCGATGTTATGCTACTTCTAAAAACAAGGCGCCCATGCAGTTAATACTATCCCATTCTAACTAAATAGGCAATTAATCAACCATGTATGTAATTTGTAATTCAGTTGATATTCATGCTATTGCTATTATTAATTCAGCTAGATAATTAGATTTGTAAATACTGTAATTTAGCGTATTTCATAATTCATGAATTATTTTGTAATTTGGTAACTATGTTGCTGTGCGCTTCTAAGGAAGTGTAACTACAACAAACCATTTTAAATTACACACAGAAGTATCTTCTCAACTGTTCTATAGTGTGTTTACCGTGTTTTCTCTCACAAATTGTTTAGAGAAAGCCTCGAAGATGCATTTAATTTTTGTTCGCATAAGGACGGGTAATGCCCCCTTATCAACTCAAAGTGTACACTATCTCTGGTAACCTAAGAGACCTTCTACATTGTTTTACAGTTGTTACACGTCTATAAAACCGAAAGGGAAGACCGTTCACGAATTATATGAAGAGTCGCCATACCCGTATTTCAGACCACCGAGAAGAAACCACCTCAGAGCAAGGTTTATGTGTGTGGAAGTTTAATACAGGCTTAATTTACCTTTCTATTCTTACATCCTGGCTGTCTTTTACTATTTTTAAAGTTTTTGCTTACGTGGGTACGTATGGACAAACAAACATAGGCAGGCAGGCAGGCAGGCAGGCAGGCAGGCAGGCAGGCAGGCAGGCAGGCAGGCAGGCAGGCAGGCAGGCAGGCAGGCAGGCAGGCAGGCAGGCAGGCAGGCAGGCAGGCAGGCAGGCAGGCAGGCAGGCAGGCAGGCAGGCAGGCAGGCAGGCAGGCAGGCAGGCAGGCAGGCAGGCAGGCAGGCAGGCAGGCAGGCAGGCAGGCAGGCAGGCAGGCAGGCAGGCAGGCAGGCAGGCAGGCAGGCAGGCATTTCAGTAAACCAGGCACGTGCCTGGTTTAAAAATCTACCAGTAGCTATATAACTGCAGTTTTGTGGCTATGATCCCTAATCAAAATTTGCTTTATTTGTAGCATGACTGGTGAACTCAGCAATGTTTAATCCGTTACACAGCATTACAAACAATGAAGGGAAGCACTATTACCTGGACAAAAATAGAACTCAAGTCTATTTCAATACGTATTATATATTATAGTCTGTTTGAGTTTACCTGAGCCCTTTTTTCTTGTTAATAACTCTTGTTACATGGGCCAGCTTCCCAAACTATTAGTAGTACTGTGAAGCCCTTTGAACTAGTGTTGGGCAGTATACCGACAATACCATATACCGACAATACCATATACCGACAATACCATATACCGTGGTATTTTCACCATACCGTTTGAAAAGTATTGACTTTCAAATATACTGGTAATATTGTATTGTGTTATGAAGGAAGCCAGACATCAGGTCTTGGCATTTAATGAAGTAATGTGTTAATGGTTTGGATGTGACCACAAAGCCAGCCTAACAGTAAACTGTGAGGTTTCACGTTACAACCTACTGCCAGCCTACTTGTATCAACTGTATAGATGTTAGTAAAATGTATTCATAACCTGTTAGCCATGAGTAACTTTTATTTGTGGTATTATCCAACTTTGGATAGTAACTGCAGATTAACACTTGACTGTTTTTTATCACAAATAAAGCAATACCAGGTTGATTAAAAGTGTGCTATTAGTTGACTACCAGGATACTGTGAAATACCGGATACCAGGGTATTTTCTCAATACCGAACACCGGATCAAAAATGCCATACCACCCAACACTACTTTGAACACCAGAACTAATAGCCAAAAAAGTGCTTTGATACAGGCAAGAACAAGTAAGTTATGAGGCTTTAAAAATATCCCATATGTTTATTATAGAGGATTCAGGCACACAAACATGTTTACAACATGAAAACATACTTGTTCCAGTACAAAACCATTGGGAGTGAACACATGTTCACCTCTTTGATATTACTATATTTGGCGGGGCTCAGGTGAATGTGTACTGACTACATTCTCCCACACTCATCAAAAGGCGCTAGCCGGTTTCTTGAAACACTCTAATAGAATGTTCAGAATTTTCATGGTACACACTGACTGAGTAGAGACTACCACAATCCATGACTTGCATAAACATGTAGATCTAGTTATGTTGACATGGTGAAACATTGTAAGGCATGCAGTGTGGGTGATTTCCATGGGTACAGCAACTCCCCTCCAAATGTTTCAGATTGATTAGTGGACTGTGTAGGTAATGTTTTTACCAGCCGACAATCTGCATTATTTTTGCATATGTATTATTAAAAACAAATATAGCATTTAAATTTTAAAAGAGACTTTCTTTTTAAGCAAGGCAAGGACTTTTTTATAAAATAATTGTGGAACTCCTAAAAGAGTTTATATGCAATATAGTGTGTACTTAGCTATAAAAGTAGATACGTAAGTTAAAGTGTAAAGTAATAAGTAGGTGCATAAAAATTGATTAATTAATTAGCTAATTATTTACTACACAATGACAATCCATTACAATAGTATGAATTCTTTCAAAATTATCCAGAGATTGGTAAGCTGTTCCATAACTTAACAGTAGTTGGAAAGAAACTAAATTTGTGCACATCAATTCTAGAAAATATGGCTTGAATCTTTTGCCATGTCCTCTGGTAATAGTGTTAAAGTGGGTGATTTCTTATGGCAGATAAAGTACAACAAACCCTTGCAACAATTTAATAAAACACAACAAGTCTACTGATACGTCTTCCTATGTAATACGTATCTCTAAACTGCACCAGTTAAGAGGTTAGACTGTCTTTTTAAGCTTTCTTTTTCGTTTATTGTCTCAAGCTATGTGGCTGACTTAGTCTCGAGAAACAGATCCTGTCATTCTGACCCAATGACAAAAGAAAAAAAAGGATCGAGACTAAGTCACCTACATAATTAAACTACTGTAATAAAACAACCACAGACAGTGGAGTAGCAGTACTGTGGAAATCACCCACACTGCATGTCTTACAATGTTTCACTATGCCAACATAGCTAGATCTATATACATGTCATGAATTGTGGTAGTCAATACTCTCTCTACTCAGTATGTGCCATGAAAATTTTGAACGTTCTATTAAATGATTCAGCCCCTTTGATGAGTGTGGCATATTGAAATAGACTTGAGTTCAGATTCCAGTCCAGTCCAGAATCCAGTCCAGGTAGTAGTGCTTCCCAACAAAGAACAGTATGATAAGCATCTTGTAATCAATACAGTTACTATACAGAAAATATGGACAAATTCTGTTATAGATAGGGAAGTGCTGCTACCACAAATCAACACCTCATGCCGTCAGTGAGAAGAAATAGGACACAATGGAATGCCCCAACTATCAAAAAGTGAAGTGGCCAATACCAAGGAAGTGAAACTCCAATATATCCTGTACTCCAGTCTTTGTCCTCATTCAACGAGAAAGTCAAGCTAGAATGTCACATTTCTTTGTATGCATAAGCACATGTTAACAAGATATACTAATAAATTTCTTGTGATTCAATTAATTACATAATAAAGCAAACAAAACAAACATAAGACTATCATCATTTTACCAGTGTCAGATGCTCTGCATCATCTTCGGGTAGCAGGAATATACCAAAATCTTCCCAATCATTCAACTTTTCAAGATGACGTGCCAGTTTTGGCAAATTGGGTGCTATGAAACAAGCACAATATGAAAACATTGTAGCGGTATAACTGGCAAATAACACATATGCAACATCTTGAGAACAATTATGTAAAACATAAAACTATACAGTAGCTATAGTGCATGAATAGCATGATGCACACTGTGTACGTATACATACAGTATAATATAATTAGTTCAGTGTACTGCATGATATCAATTTCTACTAAAGCTTCATTATGTAGGTGACCACTTTGTACATAACAGTAGACATTCCAGAAGAATACAGGTTAAAATTAATAGAAACAATTTTCAGCTAACATACGTAGCCTTCCATAGAACACTCTAAGGATGATCATAGTAATACAAATTTGGCTTTTAAAAATTTATCACATTCAAATGGTGGACAAGGTAAAATTAATCCCTTCCATTAAAAAAGTCCTGCTATAGCTCAATAATAATTATGTTTTTAAAAATCAGCTTTGCAAAATTATTTTCAAATTCTGCTTTTTTAAAACATAAATATCTCAGTGTACTGGCCATAGTGCAACTTCCTCATATGACCTTTTCAATTAAAGGTTACCTCTTTAGAAGGCCACTTTAATAGGTGCATGCATTTAGCATTATACAGAAGATTAAACATGATCTGAATGCATATATATATATACTTTACTTTTACCCAAAATACAATGTATATACAAAACAACGAGTTGCATTATTGATTCATAACTGCTTGTATAGTTATTTTTCTCCACGTGATGACTACCAAAGTGGTGTGTCAGTGAATTAGTACTTTGGTTGCAAATTTGTTGGCTTAAACTTTGCAGACAAAATTAACATTGAACTAACATGTGCTGCATAATTTCTAGTGTTGCACTGATATGAGATTCTGATAACTAATATTGGATAATATTTTCAAGCTGATAAACATAGCCATTCCAAAATAACACAGCATGTCTAATTTGTAGCACTTTTTAAACCAGGCGTGTGCCCACTTTACTGAAATTGTTCTCATACAAGTGTGTGTGTGTGTGTGTGTGTGTGTGTGTGTGTGTGTGTGTGTGTGTGTGTGTGTGTGTGTGTGTGTGTGTGTGTGTGTGTGTGTGTGTGTGTGTGTGTGTGTGTGTGTGTGTGTGTGTGTGTGTGTGTGTGTGTGTGTGTGTGTGTGTACCTATCTATCTACCTATCTATGTTTGTCCGTACACACCCACGTGAGCAAAATCATTAAATGGTAAAAGCAGCTTTTACGTTTAAGAAGTATAAAAGCGAAATGAAGTCTGCATTAATTTACGTACTGGTAAACTTTGTTCTAAGGTGGTTTCTTTTCGGCGGTTTGAAATACGGGTGTGACAACTCTCCTCAGGCTTTGTGAATTACCTTCCCTTTGGGTTTACAGGTGTTTAACAATTAAGAAACAATAGTGCAGGCCTTGTAGACTATCAGGAATAGCCTATCCCTTATTCGGTTGGAAAAAGGGAATATCACCAACGTACGCAAACGAAAATGAAAAGCAGGTTACAATTTATGCTATTGCATAACAAAAGCTCACTAGTCCATGAAGGATCCGGTTATCCCAGAAACAGGACCTCTATGGGCGTGTCCATTTCGGTACTAGCGCATCTTGCTATGAAACACACTTTACAAGTTATAGCAAGGCTAAAGTTTATTCTATGAGTGAGTTATGATGCCATGCCGCCATATGGTGGCAGTGGCTGTTAATGGGTTAAATATCTTCCTATACCCCTAAGAAGAATTAGGCATATAAAGTAATTATGGAACAAGGGAGCTCATTATACTTGTGAACATTTAATCTCCAATTCAGTTTATGGCCATGACTAGATAAATGTCCACTAGTACAGTATAGCTGAAAGTGTAGGCTACTTCTTTATTTTACTACTTTATTTTACTACTTTAAATGATCAGGCCATATGATCCCACTTTCCTGGTACTATTTTGTTTACGTAGCAAGACCTTTAATTTGCAACTATGTTTTAATGGTGTAAAATCTCAATGTAAAAATGGCCATAAGGGTTAGTATGCGATGGCATTATATAAAAAAATAAAAATCTTTGGAAGCACAGTCTATGTGCCAAGTTAGTTAGTTGCTTAATTTTAGTACACAAAATGACCATATTTATGCACTATGCCACTCTACTATATCTCCATGTGTACTGTGTATGTAGATATTAATCAGCAAGCTCACCAGAGTCTTTTGCTGCAGAACTAGTGCCAGAATTAGTTGTGTTTTCTGTAACAGTGAAAAGCAGTAGTATGTACATATATTAATACAATCTCTTAATCTACATACATCGTGCTTTTAATCTGACAAAATTACAACTTATAGATATATTGAAGCTAAGGTACATTTTTTAAAGCTTAAGTATGAAACAATTCCACACAGCAATACTACACCCAAACACCATTGTATGACAATCTCACATACCATACATAACATCATAGCACATGTACACAGTTTAATATGTACCTGGGTATTGCCTGAGACTCTGATAGTAACCAAGGGCCAATTTTCCTTTGGAGCAGTGGAGTGGCAATTGATTAGCTCGGAACTCATCTAATTTCAGGTGAAGCTTAGGACACAAGTTACAAGGAATGTAACATTCTGGAGGAGCAGAAGCTGGCATAAATGTTTCCGTAGTTTCTTTGAGCTTATCACTAAAAAACTCAACTAAATTCCATCTATTCTGCAGTCCTACAGCACTGACAACCCCATCCTCATCAGGTGTGATTGCTAGTCGAATACTATCCTTCCCACCCGAAAGACTAACATAGTAGTACTGATCAATCCCCAGGACTAACTTGATCATGTGTCTCCTCAGTCTGTAAATAAGTACTAATGAAATGCTTTGAACGCATATTAGCACTACTAAGTATCTATACATACATATGTGACTTAATAAGTTAAGCCTGCTATGATTGGTGAAAACCACTGTTATATATAGTTACTTCCCTGTGCTATTCTTTCCAATGACAATTTTTTCTGTAGAACGGGGCTCTGTAAAACTGTTTAAAACTATGTAAGTTATTGAGTACAAGTTTCTAGGAAACTCAACGATCTGGACACATAATGTCTTAAAATATTCAGTTTGTGGTGTAATGTGTTACAGCCTTGCATTTGATGATCTGCAGTTATTACAATTTAATTTTGCTATTACCAAGTCACATATAATTAAAATGTACTAGTTACATTGCAAACGTACTGGCAAAGGTTTTCACTTTGTTTAATATTTCTGTCAATGCAGGCAGCAAGCATCTGGTAGAATACCATGAGGGGGATGAAGTTGTCCGGAAATTTGAAGTAAACAATGCAGACATTTTCATCTTTATCACTAGGCAACTTGGTTTCAACTTCAGGCAATTTCCAAGGCAACATTGATGGTACGATAAAAACTCTGCCTTGTTGTTTTGGTGGTTGTAATTCTTCTTCCAAACAATAGGTGCTACTATTAACTTCAGCAATGAACCCAAACAGCTTTATATACTCAGTGGCTTGTATACTGGTCAATGGAAAGCCTTGGTCTTCATTAAATTTTTGAACCATGCAGGAGATAAAATCCTCCACCAAAATACCATGATTCGTAAGCCGCTCATATTGCACATCATGGTCACTGGCATCAAATTTATACGGGTGTGCAACAATAACATAGGCAAACAATTTTGTCAGCCATTTCGGTGAGAGAACTACTAATTCTCTCAATGATTCTGCATTTGGAAAATGCAAAATTGTGCCCTTACTGTGAAAGTGTGCTAATGCACCTTTGAATTCTTCACTACCAATGGCAGCAAAGAAGCCACACTTATTAGCAATGGTGTGGAATTCCTTGGTAGTGATTACAGCCTTGTTGGTTGCAAAGAGCTCCTTCTCAATATTTAGGTAGACAACTGGGTGCTGTTGACTAAGAATATATTGGGAGGCTTCGACCAATTCAGCCTTTAAGCGATCTAGTTCCTCATGGTTCCTAACCTTATTGCTTATAAAGAAGCAATACTTTTCCAAAGCGCTTCTAAGGCCATTCCCAATACCAACTAAATGCTGGGCATAGGGTTTCCCCTTTAGTAAGAGAACCAGCCAATCAATAATTTGCTTTTTTCTTTGCTCAATGGCCTTCTCGTCTCCTATAGCATCAATGTGGGTTGCAACTAGAAACACTACTGGTACTAGTTTAGATTTTGAACCATGCTTTGTACCATCTTTGTGGCAAATGGAGTGGATTGCTTTCAGCCAGTAGCAAACAGTTTCAGCACCAGTCGTAGTGGGATTTACAGACTTTTCTGTGTATGGATCTCTATCAACATTTCTACCTTGTGTGGGGTCATGGAGGTTTTGAGAGGCATCAAATACTACCATGGCTACATTGTCCTCTTTGAGGAACATTGAGTGTAGCCCATGATAGACTGACTGGCCAGCAAAGTCCCAGATAACAACATTAATGCCATCATCATCAACTAGGACTGCTGCCTTAGCCTGTTCCAGATCAGCCTTAACTGCTGCAGGAAGTTCAGGCAAGCTTTGCTGGAGTTCTCGCTTGTTTGATGCAGTGACCATGGGCTCAACATGTTTAGCAGAGATTTTAATCTCAGCCGTTACCTTAAGCTTGGTATGAAATAATTTCTGTAATTTTTCAGGGATTCCTGCCTTATCAATACGAGACCAGTTAGAAGCAAACACAGTGCACACATCCACATCAGCACCACGAGTGGCTATGCGCTCTTCAAATTTGTCTCCTAAGAGAGTGGAGACAAGGCAGGACTTTCCAGCCTTTTCTTGTCCCAGAACATATATGGATATACCAGATGGATTAGCCTCTCCCTTTGCCAATGCCATGGCATAAGCTTTGTTTTCTCTGATGGTTTTTTCGTTGTCATCTGTAGAAACGATATAATTAATATCTATGTAAAATTTACAAGCATGTTATACACAACACATCAACATTTTAATTACACAGTTTAAACAGAGCTATCAAAGTTTGACCAAAAACATCTAACTAAACTTAACAAACATGTTCTTGTTTTACTGGGCAGCAATCAGTTTCTATCATTTTAAGGATCAAGAATGTTATTTGCTGATGAACAATTGTCTATAAAATACCTAAAAAGTGGCTTCCTTGTTGCAGCTCTAGTGCACAAAGTGTCATTGACATAGACACTATTAGGCTTGCTTGAGTATAATAGGCTAGCAAAGCATCAAGCATTATGCCAGTATAATTATAGAAGATTTTCAATTAACTTGTGCAGTGTTGATGCCAACACTGTTAAAAAGCCTGAGTGCATTTCATACCAAAAATGTATGCATTTCACATACTGAGCTCCTACACTAGAAGGGTATGAAACATATTCGTGTACATTACATGCTAAGAATGTTAGCATATCACACGAATATGGTGGTATGAAATGAAACATACCTGTGAGCATACTGTGACATAATGGTGACATCATATCCACAGTGGCTCGAGGATAAGCGCTTCTTAGCTGGAACGTTTATGAATAGGTACTTGCAAGAGCATCAGCATGGTCTGGGAGAGAAATACTCAAAGGAGTAAGGGCTTAGAGACTGAAGGATCATGAAGAAATGAGTCGACTAAATTGTGCACGGACTGGTATAGTAACAGGGTGAGTTTTTAGTATTCGATATCTGTGCAACAGGATTAATCTCACATGTGTGGGATTAATATACTACAAGTACACAGAAAAATTTGGAATTTTCAACTAGAGTAGGAACCATAGCACATTGATAAAAATTACTGAAACAAACTGGAGTAGTGCACGATATTAAATCACGGTAAAACAATAAGAAGTGTTATATCCTTACTGTGCCTTTTTATTAGTAGGGATATAACACTTCTTATTATTTTACTGTGATTTAATATCATGCACTACTCCAGCTTGTTTCAGTCCTTTTTATCGATGTGCTATGGTCCCTACTCTATAGTTGAAAATTCCAAATTTTTCTGTGTACTTGTTTGTAAACTTTTTACTGGTGAATCCACGCATACTGCATCTGAAATGGCACCACGTGCCCCAGCTATTCATCTGAAAAGTGAAGTATCCATTATGCTTCGTTGTCAGCTATGTGCAACCCATTACACAGCATGCATTTCGGATCTAGAACTATTCGAAAAGCACCTCTGCAACCCATGCATACCGAAAGAAACAGTGCCACGCACCCCAGTTAATCAATTATCGTCTGAAAAGTGAAGTATCCATTATGCTTTGTTGTCGGCTGTGTTCAACATGTTACACAGCAGTACAAATCGAGAACTGTTCGAAAAGCACTGCCGCAATCAAAATAGCCACTATGAAAAATACGGATGATTTCCGCTATGAAGGGAAGCCATCATGTGCTATCGTCAAATCGACACTTTTCACTGTCAGCAAAGATGAATGGGACACAAAGGAGGACACTGGTAAGTCCATGAAGAATGTATTGTACATACTGTGGTATGCCAAAAGGCACTTCTCGGGCCGAAGCGACGTCGAACAGTGAAACAATCAAGTCTGTAGCCTTAGCCATTATTGAGTTACGCTTGTCTGGAGGCATCAGTCAGTCAGTCAGGCAGTCAGTAGAAAATTCTATTAAATAAAGTATTTTTAAAATTCTGTAGCAACTTGTTGAAAGTGTTTCTGGTCAATCTGAAAGCTTGTTTGGGCTTAGTTTTACCTAACCAATACTGCCTCATCGTCGTCAGAGAAAATTGAGGCTGGTTTTGGGTGACGTTATTTCGTGGACCACATCTACTCCTTTGTGGTCCCTACTATAACTACTGTTGTAGTGTATGATGCATAAACAAAGATCCTAAGCCTTGTCTTTTAATATAGACCTTCATCTAGGAAATGACTCAAGGAGGGGGGAGAGGGGCAAAATGAAGAGTAACTTGAGGGGGGAAATAATTAAAGATTCACATGTTTATCTATATGCACATGCCATACAGCATCCACGAGGACTGGTGTATCTTAAGACTCTCTGGGGAATTCTCATGTACCTGAGAATGACCATGCCACTCCAGAAATTTTGTATTTGTGTCATTCCATGTCAAATCAACAAGGAATTTAGGATCACCTCTCGGATTTTGACGAAACTTGGTGTGTTTGTAGTACCTGTGGTGCTTATCACTCATGCAAATTTTTAGCTCCATACATTCCATAGTTTCTGATTTATGTCCACAAATATTTTGAATATTTCATGAAAATTTGGTCCATCTCTAGTTATAAAATTGAATGCAACTTTAATCTGTGTAAATATTTTTAAACACAATTTTCACTGATGGAAGACTGTTGATTGACCTTTCCAATGATCCCTAAATTATGGGATATCTACTTAATTATGGTTCAAAAGTACTTCATTGAAAACTGTAATCCTTTGTATTTTGAAAAATGCTGCTTGAAATTTTTCAAATTCTTTTGTGAATAATGATTGGGTCATAGTCTATGTTTGATAAAATTTTTGTGGTGGGACCACAATGGGCTCAAGAGATATAATGAATTATGTTGTGGTATGCAGTGGAATTTGCAGGCTATTATTGCTGTATTGGTGTGTACACCTTCAATAACCACTCACAACAAGGCCATGCCAAGTTTGTCTTACAGAGTGAAGGTGTCTAGGTACATTGGAACCTGTATTAGTGACCACCTGTATTGAAAGGCCACCTATATACTGCAGTTAAATTATACTTCTTTAATGTATAGCACAAAAGCATCAACCCTTTCTAGCAAATCCAAAAATGGTCCTTATTAGACAGGTTGACTATAACATAGATCTGACCACCATGTGCCCCTAAACATCATGTAAATGTTGTACCATCTCTTCACAAGTACCTTCTTTATTAAGTTGAATCCCACTGTAGTGGATTTAGCCATATTTAAGTTCCGTATGTGGCTGCATAGATACATACAACAGGACTCCTCAGAAGGGATACCTGGATACCTTGATAACCAGGACACCTGTTTATACACTGTACTCCCACTCTAGCGGTACACATACATTTGGACCAAGATACTTCTGTGGCTTCTGTAATATGAGCACTTTATTATGGTCCTAAGAATGGAGGGGTTTTACCATATACGTACATGCATTGATTGTACCTCAATGTGTGAACTACATTACATTCACAACCACTTTGAAGATCAAATCATAAATTCATACACATGCTCACATAGGAAATAAATATGTTGACCACATATTTACCATTTACCTGTACTGATCTTCAAAAATGTGAACACAAAATACTTTGATAAACCATTAATTTTAGTAATTACAGTACTATAAATCACACATTGAGGTGCAAGCAAGTGTTAATAATATAAAAACTCTTGGTACAAGTAATGCATCTACTATATACAGTGTAACTCTTCTATTCCCTGGACCATTGATAAAGTGTTCATTTTTGAGAAACCACAGACTTGTCTTGGATCCAAAATGTACGTACAATTATAAAGTGAGATCATGAGGCTATCAAGGTACCCAGATACCGTATGGAGGGAAACTTTGGCGCCATTAAAATTTGGCGAATGACCATAAATTCGCCAAATTTTCCCTATCCAAATATTTTCGCTGGTGAAGAAAACAGCAAACCAAGCTTCAGACCAATGTTCTACTCAACCAAGGGCTACTGGGCCAGGCATCACGCTAGAGCAAGGCTTGCCTCGACTATACCTCACTAAGCAGCTAGCTATACTCAGCTAGCTAGCTACTGTACACGTAGCTAGTACCCTCAAACCTCACTCGAAACGGGCTTGACAAGTAGCAAGTCCTACCATATTAAGTACGATATTCACCATTCCAGAGGGACGGGAGGGTGTAGATCTACTGTTAGTTGATAGCTGACTCCAGGCGCCGGAGAGGTGTGGCACTCCCAGTTCGCTTCAAACACAGCAATTCATAATCAAATTAATTTAAAAGGGCGTGCGCTTTGCTAATAATTCGCCAAATTTTATTTCGCCAATAGTGATATTTTGTTTCATTTGCCAAATTTTTCCTTCTCCAAAGTTTCCCTCCGTACGGTATCCTTTTTGAGGAGGTCTGTTGTACCTATGCAGCCATGTACGTAACTTGAATAGTGTAGAGTGGGGATATGTATGTAAGTGCACTACGGCAAGATTTTACTTAATAAATAAGGTATAACTGAAGAGATGGTACAACATTAATGTGTTTATGGATGCATGATGATCTCATTTATAGTCAACCTGTCTAATAAGGACCATTTTTGGATTTGCTAGAAAAATTGATGCTTTGGTGCTATACATTAAGATCCAATTAAAGTATAAATTAGCTGCAGCTTATAGATGGTCTTTCAATACAGGTGGTCATTAATACAGGTTTCAATGTACCTAGACACCTTCACTCTGTAAGACAAACTTGGCATGGCCTTGTTGTGAGTGGTTATTGGAGGTGTACACTACAATACAGCAATAATAGCCTGCAAATTCCACTGCATACCACAACATAATTCATTATATCTCTTGAGCCCATTGTGGTCCCACCACAAAAATTTTATCAAACATAGACTATGACCCAATCATTATTCACAAAAGAATTTGAAAAATTTCAAGCAGCATTTTTCAAAATATAAAGGATTAAAGTTTTCAATGAAGTACTTTTGAACCATAAATAAGTAGATATCCCATAATTTAGGGATCACTGGAAAGGTCAATCAACAGTCCTCCATCAGTGAAAACTATGTTTTAAAATATTTACACAGTACAAAGTTGCAGTTGATTTTGTAACCAGAGATGGACCAAATTTTCATGAAATATTCAGAGAAACTATGGAATGTATGGAGCTAAAAATTTGCATGAGTGATAAGCACCACAGGTACTACAAACACGCCAAATTTCGTAAAAATCCGAGAGGTGACCCTAAATTCCTTGTTGATTTGACATGGAATGACCCATTTTAGACTCTCTTAGATTGCCTCTGGTGCATTCTCAAGAATCCGAGAGTGATACCTATGCCCGAAATTTTTGTATTTTGTTGTGATAACATCCTCCTTTTGTAGCAGCAACTTCTCTTCAATCTTTACGTAAAGTAACTGTAAAATTGGAGTAGTTGCTTGACTCACAATATTCTTTAGTTGGGAAATGGTGGATGGACCTCAGTCCTTGTTGCTTATAAATAAGCAATACTTCTCTAGAGCAACCTGTAGGCCTTCATGATTTCCAAACAGATGTTTTGCATATGGTTTCCCTTCATTTCACAAGTTGTAAAATGATTTCCTTTTTAGCTGCTTCAACATCACCCGTGATTTCATCAAGATGGGTTGCAATCAAGACTACAGTAGGTAGCTGTTCAGACTTGTGTTGGGCTTCTCCATCATCATTGCAAACTGAAGTGACAGCCTGAAGCCAGTAATGGATTACTTTAAACTGGCTGGCCTTTGGAACATGTGTAGATTTATTCTGACCACCTGGCCTGGCTTGTAAATTGCAGGAAGCCTTAAAGACAATAAAAACCAGGTTGTTTTCTCACAAATACAGTATGGGTGTTCAAGTATTGGATCTGGCCAGCAAAGTCCCACACAATGGCAGTGAATTCATTTTCACTGGATACCTTTACAATCTTAGCTTGCTTGATTTCTTCTACCTTTACTTCAGGCGTTTGCAATTGTGCTAGCACTGAATTTGAATGTGAACATGGAAGTGAAGACTTTGCCTTTTTCTTTACAGTCACATTTAAACTATGGCAGTATCAGACATGAAGCTTGTCAGCCATATCTTCTGGTTGGTGTGCACTCAAGTCTGGCGCCAGCTGTTTGCATAGATGGTACCAATTTGAACATCTACTCCTTTGTTGTTACATTTTCTTGGAACAATTTGTCAGAGAGAGTGCACATGGTGATTAAACAAGTCATCCCAGATGTACATGTGTTATTAAACTCTGTGTTGTGTCAACTTATCATACAGCCCTCCCCCCCTCCCAAACAATAAAATCCGTTACAGAAGAATGGATACTGAAACTGAAGCACTATTGTGCAAAACCCTCGGAGAGACTGAATAAACATACGAAGATCCATAGTGCCAGGTGACAACATGTGGATCAGTTTTGCTGCTTTGTCCTGTTTCTATAGCAGGGCTACAATTATCACCTTGGTTACCACACAAACCAGGAGTATAAAAATGCAATTTGTACCTAATGAACAACTTACAGTAGCTTTGGCTCCAATTTGCACAAAACAAGCAACAACAGCGTAACTTAGTCTTCAACAAGTGGACCTTAGTTCTGTTAGTTCTGTTAGCCTTTATAGCACACTATATTTTTATCATATTATAGGGTTACTGACCACGAGATTTGTGAAGGCTTGTTAATTTAAAGCTTGTAGTCTAAATTCAAGGGATCTGCAAGAAGCCTGGCCTGAAATGTTGTAGATCGCTGGTAAAATCTGGACAACTCAACAATAATTAAGAAATCTTGACATCTTAAAAAATCTTGTCCCTGGTTTTGTTGAGTTTGTCAAACCCTCATCTGAATTGGTGGAGTATGGCTAGTTGTAATACACTACTTTGAAAAGGATTTATTGCTATCACTTTGTACATCAAGAGTTCATCAAGTAGTGAGGAGGCCAAGATGAACAGCACATATCACCACAACTTTTGAATAAAGTACTTGCAGAACAATCCACACATTTAACTTATTAAACTCATCAAGAGAAGCCAACAGGCAAATTCACACAGAGCCGCACAAGACAACTACAGTAACCCTAGCCTTGACATCCTGAGGGTTAAATGTCATGGTATTACTAAATATCACGGTATTAATATAAAAGCCATTGGTATTAAAGTAACAGCCATTTACCTCAATAAACCAAATACCTCAAGTACAAATTACCACAGACAAACTTGTTTACATAGTGGCCACATCATCACCTGCCTGTCACATGTCTGGTTACCCACTAAATATGTCATGTCCACAGGGAAGCCATACTGTATGACAAAAAATAGGCTGTATCAAAACTAGAGGTGTACTGACAATTGGATTATCTAAAATATCGGGTAATTTTTACCAACATTGGTATTAGTACAGAACAGAAGGAGGACTGGTATTGCTACCGATATTTATAAAGTAACAATAGTTTGTACATAAACAGATTATATATTGGTTATCCACTTGGCTGTTTGGTGCCAGTGACTTATTGATTACTCTACAACAAATGCTATGCTACGAGAAGTCATATACCTACACAGGATTCTAGTGTTTGTTGCTAGAAAGCTTATCACAGTCTTTACAAATAAAGCAGTTATATAGTACCTTTGTAATAAAAAGAGGATAACCAAGGAAACTTGTTGTACCAGCTTTCTCACAAGCCATTAAAATGCGAAGTAATGCACTTTAAGGCTTCATGGGAGTATACATAAAAATGTTTGTGGGTGCCTAATTGTCCAGTAGAAAACTGAGCTACCACCACAGGCAGAGTATAGCAATGAATACATGCACATGTTGTAAGTAAATTTACACTTTTGTTTGCTTACAACTGTAATGCAAATATTGGATCAACTATTGATTATTGGCTTCATTTAGTAGCATCAATATCAGATATCGGTACATGCCAAAAACCCATATTGGTACACTTCTAATCAAAACCAGTAGGGTGGTTTACTAACAATATTGGTATATCATTCAGCTCTATTAGCTAGTCAGCTATCTGACTGGGTGACGACTAATTTTTCTCCCCAGTTCATGGATTGTCAACTAATGCAAATCTTGAAAACAGCTATGTTACATGAGTAGAGAGGCAAGCCAGAAATCCAAGTGATCCACAACAAATCTGTGACAAAATCTGGACAAGTTAAGGCCACTTATGTTTCAGATCAAAAAGTTAGCCTAAACCAACCGGCACATTATTTATTATTCATTACATTCTTACAATGTTACATGCACCTGACTGTTCTATGCCTAGCTATGTAAGCAAGTTTGTTTATAACTTCTAATAGTGAAAACTCATAATAATGACCAAATTAGGTGGTGTGCGGGTTGGGGATCTGAAATATAAAATTAACAACAAGTGGCCTAATGATAATTAAGATCTTACTGGAAATCTTGAATTCTTATATTGCCATAACTTTTGAATAAAGTGTTTATGAACAATCCACATATTTCATTTGTTAAACTCATGAGAAGTATAATGGCACCTTGTTTTACCCTATGAACAAGGTACACAGTAGTGCTGGGCGATATAGATTTTTCTTATGTCATATGTCATCAAGCTGTATAATTAGAGCCATGGTTATATATTCTACTGACTGTTTTATTAGAGTATCGCACTGACTGCTCTATTAGAGTATTTCGATCTTTCCACAAATTCATGTAGCTGAAACTTGGCGCTGGTTAATCACAGTGGCTCTTTGAACTACTACTCTTCTCACTGCTTCCTACATGTCCCAACCGTTGCACAAAGATCTAAGTAGATAGCGTCTACAAAATAACCAACAGTACTCATGATGCCACACCGTTGACATGGGTGCAGCAGGAGTAACGGCGAAACTGGAGATGCCACCTTACGAGCTCACGTTGTACTGCTTAGATTACGTGCGCTACATCGCGATATAATTTCTAGCTATTGTATCACGATATAAAAACTTATGTCGTGATATGTCGTATGTCGGCTAAAGTGGTAACAGAAAATTTGCACAGATCCACACAAGACAACTACTGTAACCCTCGGTGCCCCGAGGTATAGAAATCAATATACATATTTAGTATATGTAATAGCACTATTTTACTCCTTCCTGTTTACAATGCTCGCACTATTAATCCTGAATACCACAACCATCTGTCCTATTGCAAATTAATCCGACAACCATAGCAACTGTTACTAGGCAGAAATTCAAATATATAACCACTGCAAAAGACCAATCACACTTAGCAACTATTGCCTAGCAACCATTGCTATGCTCTCAAATTGATCTTCACCTTAGCAATGGTTACTTAGCAACCATTGCTAAGCAACCATATTGTTGCTATACCATGAGGCATCTATCACTATGGTAACACTAGTTATCAAGTCGGACACTTACTTCCAATAGAAACACACCACACTTTTAGCCAATCAAATTAGTAGTACAGATAATTAGTAGTACAGATTTTTGTCAGAGAAGGTCGGAAACGCTCTAAGCGCCACATTAATATATTGCCCTAAATTGCATTGTTTTATTTGGTAGTTCACATGACCCTCAATAGTCACAATACAAATTTGAAAAACGATGGAGTTGGCTGGGGTTGATTAGATATTCGGATGGTGCTTCACGTAAGCTTCAAGGTGATGTACTTTGTTTAGTAAAAGTGCTTGGTGATTGGGATGAAATTAATAAGTTGCAGTGTGGTGTGTAGAACTTCTCCAGAATTGTCATGTACATACTCTATAATCAGAACAATAATACTTTACTGAGATCAATGCATAAACCTCTTCAATAAAACTAGTTTCGCATAATTTGTTTTAGGGGTGCTTAAATTGTGTCCAACCTTCTCTAGATTTTTGTCAAGGGACCTTGACAAACAAGTGTAATACTAATTTTATTGGCTAATCATTTGACGTATTTCAAAATAATATGTTAAGCTGCTATTGAGAGTATTATATTGTAACACATTCACTTGTCAGATTAAAGTGTCATTAATCAGTACACACTGAATGGTATTTTCGATATTGTGATAATTGCAATATATTACAAATACCGAAAGTAATTACAGGATACCATAGAAATAAACATTATATAGCCTCAATCAAGAGCTCATAATAAAAGTCTGATAGTCACAGAAAGCAGTTATGTACTGATGGCTGGAAGGAAAGAGCTGAAGGCACACTACCAGATGTGCACATTTACAACTTAAATACTTTATGTTTATATCTGAGGGAGTTTGTATAGTTAAAGCTGGATGAGCTTCAAAGGAGCTATTTGCAACCCAGGCTACACTGAGGTAATTATGTCCTCAAGTAGAACAGTAATTAGCTACGCTTGGGATAAATTCTTCTAGAACGTACATAAAAAAGTGGCTTCTAACAAATTCCTGTACTGGTATCTATGGTGATGGTCACTCGTGCTTGAGACACTTTTCACATCTGTTACATCATTTTGGTGATTTGTACAGAGATATCACATGAGTTACTTCAAGTTTAGAAATGTAATTTTAACAGTATGGGATGGTTGATACCCAGATGACACAACACTATTCAGAAATTGTTTAATGGCATGGTCTGGAATGTTTAAGAACCCAAGTAGGTGGTTTTCTTTATTGCAGTTGTAGTCAACACGATCATGTCATGATGGTCTGGTTTTGAAGGTACTCAGGTACTGTATACAAAGATACTAGTAGTATGGTGTAAGGACAGAGGTCATTTGTAGAATGTATAGGCCTATACATCAAGATGTCATCTGCATCTTTTGTAGAAATATCACTGAAAGACTGATGACAATAGTGCCATACAGTATCAATGTTATATACCAAGAATGATTGAGAAAATAAGAGTATTTACATCCCATGCAGTGCGCTTTAGCTGGGTGACATTAAAAAATATACCACTTTGATGCCTCAGATCAAAGGAAACCACTAGACTATATTTCATGCATTGCCTTGACTACAGGGGAATATCATGATATTGCCCTGTGTTAGGGCAATATCATGATATAGCCCTGACCACAACTGCTTTGATATTGAAGCAGTTACAAAGCATCAGTTCCCTTTGATTCTTTATATAACCTACTAAAGTTTGCGTTGTGGGTTTGAGTTTAGCATAGACTCTAATATGTTGGTTTACAGTTAGGCTAACCATTTTCTCAGAAGGAAATATAATTGAGTGAGTCAGTATTGCATAGTTCAGTTACTATATAGGCATCAGTAAATGATCATTTTCACAATGTGGGGATTGTTTTTCTACACAGCACATTTCAACCGCATGACAAGATGGCTCAGCCATTCACAACCTATACTCCTAAGTACTTATTTTAGCACTTTAGGTTACTTTAGACATCCACAAAGTGGTTATTTGGTTAGAAATGGTATCACTACAGCCAGTGAAACCCACAATCATATATTTTTGTGCCCACAATTTTAACCCACAATCACTGTTTACAAACCTCTGTATAAAAGTAAAGTGGTGAATGCAAGTTTTGCCTTCCCTCACCTATTAGGTGAGCAGGCCTCAGTGGTATACTGTATATAAATTAAATTTGGCGGTGAATTGGTGATTCATCACTAAACTGCCAAATTTAAATTTCACCATTATTATTGTGTCCAAGCTTTTGATAGCAGTTGTTGAAACAGGTTTCGACAAACCAAGTGTGACTTCATGGATACTACTTAAATATACCTTGTTGGTAAATTAGCGTGGTCCCATGCATGCAAATGGGTGGGACCACGCTATGGACTAGACTAGAACTCATATACTTGATTAGTGGGCGTGGTTCCACGTAAGTTTGCAGATACAAACAGACATGATTTTGTGCACAGCCATTGATAAATGGGTGAGACTCTACGTATGCTTACAGACAGCAAATGATCTTGATGAGTGGGCATGGCCTACAAAACAAATCGGGCTGCAGCAGGACCTGGATATTCTTTAATGCTGGTCAGATCCAAACCTGGTTCAATCATGAAAGCGAATAGATGGATGCAGTGACTGAGTCCATAACATTTAGCACAAAAAGGATTGTACACTACAGCATGTGCACTTTGTCCTTATACCACTCGTGTGCACTGCCAATTTTTCAGTGAGAGCATTTCACCAAATTAAATTTTGCCAACTGCAATTTTATGGCAAAATTGCCAGATATTAGTTTCACCAATATTTGTTGTTATACAGTATATTACATGTAACACTTTCACACCTCAGATCAAAGGAGCTATCTGGGCTACATTTTGTATGTATCCCAGCTAGCCAGGTTACATGCGAAATGTACCCTGGGCTACAACTGGGCAATAATTATATAGACACTGAGGCCACAATCAATTGTGGGTATCGATTAATATTCACGTGATTAGGATGCACGACTTGGATTTTGCTATGAAAACCACTCAGGCGGATAGCGTTTTGTTATCCTCGCCATCTTACGAGTTGAAAAACGTTGGGCTAAGGTGAGAACTAGTGCTATAACTTACTCACCAATTGTTTCTGCACGTTTTCAAATATGGACACACCCCCATCATGAAGCTACCACTCTGCATGGAGTAACTACTCTACAAGCATGCTATTACCTATCTAGTAATTTTCCATAAACGATTCAATAGCACTGATTAAAACATTAAACTTGCATAACTGAAATTTTCCGTGATATCTCTAGGCAATGTCCATCTTCATAACCAAACGTAACCAGAACGTACTAGCTGCTGAACCATAATCAAAAATTTTAGGTATGCATATATAATACATCCAGTGACTGCACTCATATTGGCTTGGGTGATTGATCACCCTGTACAGGCTATCAGCTGATAAGTGTTACATATTAGCTGTAACACGGGGCAATTTGGGCTTTGCCTGAATGTATGCCCTCTGGCTGCAAAGCCCTCATTCCCATATTACAACTATTACAAATAGCAAATTGTATAAACTGAAGCACTATTGTGCAAAACCCTCGGGGAAATTGAATAAACATATGGAGATCCATAGTACCAGGTAACAACACGTGGATCAGTTTTGCTGCTTGTCCTGTTTCTATACCAGGGCTACAATTATCACTTTGGTTAGCACACAAACCAGGTATAAAAATACAACTTGTACCTACTGAAATAACTTACAGTAGCTTTAGCACAAAACGAGCAGCAACAAATAGTGTAGTAACTTTGTGTGACAACACGTGGACCTTAGTCCCAATTAGGCACTAGCCTTTCTAGCACACTCCATTTTTATCATATTATAGGTTTACTGACCACAAGATTCGTGAAGGCTCATTAATTTAAAGCTTCTAGTCTAAATCCAAGAGAACTGCACGGAGCCTGGCCTGAAACGTTGTAGATCGCTGGTTATATCTGGACAACTCAACAATAATTAAGAAATCTTGACATATTAAAGATTTTGAAATCTCATCCCTGCTTTTGTTGAGTTTGTCAATCCCTCGTCTGAATCAGTGGAGTATCGCTAGTTGTAATACACTACTATGGTATCACTTTGTACACCAAGACTTCATCAAGAAGTGAGGAGGCCAAGATGAACAGCACATATCACCACAACTTTAGAATAAAGTGTTTGCAGAACAATCCACACATTTAATTTGTTAAACTCATCAAGAGAAGCCAACAGACAAATTCATACAGAGCCGCACAAGACAACTACAGTAACCCTAGCCTTGCCATCCTGAGGGTTAAATGTCATAGTATTACTAAATATCATGGTATTAATATAAAAGCCATTGGTATTAAGTTAAAGTAACAGCCATTTACCTCAATAAGTACACAGAAAAATTTGGAATTTTCAACTAGAGTAGGGACCATAGCACATCGATAAAAAGTACTGAAACAAGCTGGAGTAGTGTACGATATTAAATCACCGTAAAACAATAAGAAGTGTTATTTCCCTACTGTGCATTTCCATAATGGTATCTTGAGCACAGTAGGGATATAACACTTCTTATTGTTTTACTGTGATTTAATATCATGGACTACTCCAGCTTGTTTCAGTACTTTTATCAATGTGCTATGGTCCCTACTCTAGTTGAAAATTCCATATTTTTCTGTGTACTTGTTTGTTAACTTTTTTTGTAAATAATTATTATGACTGGTGAACCCATGCATACCACATCAGAAACGACGCTGCGCGCCCCAATTATCGTCTGAAAAGTGAAGTATCCATTATGTTTTGTTGTCAGCTATGTTCAACTTGTTACGCAGCATTTCGAATCAACAACTGTTAGAAAAGCACCACTGTAATTCACGCATATCAAAAGAAATGATGCTGTGCGCCCCGGATTATATCAATAATTATCGTCTGAATCCATTACACTTCGTTGTCGGCTATGTTCAACCCGTTACACAGCAGTACGAATCAAGAACTATTTGAAAAGCGCCTCTGCTATCAAAATAGCCACTATGACAAATACGGACGATTTCCGTTATGAAGGGAAGCCATCACATGCTATTGTCAAATCGACACTTTTCGCTGTCAGCAAAGATGAATGGGACACAAACAGGGCCGCCCAGAGAAATTAAGGGGCCCAGGGCAAAGAGTTAAAGTGGGGCCCTTCACCCAAGCTGTAAGTTGAAGACCAAAAAAAAAAAAAAAACAACAACGTCACAACCTGCTGACAATGACAATAACTACCCATCACCAACCATATCTCCTTATCTATAAGCTTGCTACACTGCTCCTCTGAAGAATACTGTGACTGCTCTATTAGAGTATTTAGATCTGACTGTTCTATTAGAGTATATCAATCTTTTAAACAGGTATTCAGGGGGCCCTTCATGGGGCCTCCTGGGGCCCCTTTCAGGCTGGGGCCCGGGGCAAAATGCCCCAGTTGCCCCCCCCCCCTCCCTGTGGGTGGCCCTGGACACAAAGGAGGACACTGGTAAGTCCATGAAGAAGGCATTGCACATACTGCGGTATGCCAAAAGGCACCTGTCGGGCCGAAGCGACGTTGAACAGTGAAAAATCAAGCCTGTAGCCTTAGCCGTTATCGAGTTACGCTTGTCTGAAGGAATTAGTCAGTCGGTTAGTTACTCAGTCAGTCAGTCAGTAGAAAATTCCGCTAAATAAATTATTTTAAAAATTCCATAGCAACTTGTTGAAAGTGTTTTGGGTCGATCTGAAAGCTTGTTTGGGCTTAGCTTTACCTAACCAATACTGCCTCATCATTGTCAGGGAAAATTGAGGCTGCCTTTTGGGTGATTTTATTTCGTGGGCCACGCCTACTCCTTTGTGGTCCCTACTATACACTACGATAGTATGATAAACCAAATACCTCAGGTACAATTACCACAGACAAACTTGTTTACATAGTGGCCACATCATCACCTGCCTGTCACATGTCTGGTTACCCAATAAGTATGGAATAAAACATGTCCACAGGGAAGCCATACTGTATGACAAAAATAGGCAGTACCAAAACTGGAGGTGTACTGATAATTGGATTATCTAAAATATTGGGTAATTTTTACCAATATTGGTATTGGTACAGAACAGAAGGAGAACCGATATTGCTACCGATATTTATAAAGTAACAATAGTTTGTATATAAACAGATTATATATTGGTTATCCACTTGGCTGTTTAGTGCCAGTGACTTATTGTTTACTCTACAACAAATGCTATGCTGTGAGTAGTCATATACCTACACAGGATTCTAGTGTTTGTTGCTAGAAAGCTTATCACAGTCTTTACAAATAAAGCAGTTATGTAGTACCTTTGCAATAAAAAGAGGAAACTTGTTGTACCAGCTTTCTCACAAGCCACTAAAATGCAGAGTAATGCAGAAATATCCACTTTAAGGCTTCATGGGAGTATATATAAAAATGTTTGTGAGTGCCTAATTGTCCAGTAGAAAACTGAGCTACCACCACAGGCAGAGTATAGCAATGAATACATGCACATGTTTTAGGTAAATGTACACTTTTGTTTACTTAAAACTGTAATGCAAATATTAGATCAACCATTGATTATTGGCTTCATTTAGTAGCATCAATATTAGATATTGGTACATGCCAAAAACCCATATTGGTACACTTCTAATCAAAACCAGTAGGGTAGGTTACTAACAATATTGGTACATCATTCAGCTCTGTTAGCTAGTCAGCTATCTGACTGTGTGACAACTAATTTTTCTCCCCAGGTTGTGGATTGTAAACTAATGCAAACCTTGTAAACAGCCATGTTACACGAGTAGAGAGGCAAGCCAGAAATCCAAGTGATCCACAACAAACCTGTGACAAAATCTGGACAAGTTAAGGCCACTTATGTTTCAGATCAGAAAGTTAGCCTAAACCAACGTGGGTGGGTGGCACATTAATTATTATTTATTACATTCTTACAATCTTACATGTACCTGACTGTTTTATTAGAGTTAGTTATATGCTTAATAGAGTATCTTTTACTTTACCTTATAGAGAATTAGACTATGGTACGCATAGTATGCTTTGAAGTTTGGTTGTTAATGAGGTATTTAAAATCAAATAGATACCCGTGGGTAGGTATCTAAACTAGTTAGATACCTGTGACAAATTTTTTTGTTACATGCGTCACGTGTTTAGCTGGATTCCATTCACAACAGCCATCAGAAAGCATCACTAGAGTGTGAAGAAAACATCGCTGAATAATAGAGATGATTGTATTCATCTAGGAAGCCTACCAGTGAGTTGTTTTAACAAGGAAGCCACCATTATTGACAGTGACCAGAGCTGTACGATCCATAGTCTAAATTGGTTATCACCCAAATCCACGGTATCTTCGGTATTTTAGAGACCTCCGGAATGGCACATAATCACCTCAGGCTTCGCCCTCGGTGATTATTGTGCCATTCCTCAGGTCTCTAAAATAGCGAAGATACCTCGATTTGTGCGATAACCTACACGTAAAGTCCCTTCTTGGGGTTAATCTTCAGCCCATCTAGTCTTCCTTTCACTATGCCTAGCTATGTAAGCAAGTTTGTTTAGAACTTCTATATGGAGTAATAGTGAAAACTCATAATAATAACCAAATTAGGTGGTGTGCGGGCTGGGGATCTGAAATAAAAAATTAACAATAAGTGGCCTAATGATAATTAGACTCTATTTAGGCTGTTTTGGGTGGGTAATAAATCTCATATACTCCACCTTGTTTTCTAATATACTCCACACCTTCAGGCACAATATAACATATGCTCAAAATCTAGGTTTATCCAATCGCTATGCATTGTTCACGTGCAGTGATTTAACGAGTGCTATTATTTTGTCACGTGAGGACGCATAGTTGCCATGGCGCTAGTATTATCACAAGAAAACCAGCCGCTTTTGCCGAGCCTACAGCAGAAACAGCCGTGGATGAGGTAAGTAATCTGAGTGTAATGTGAAATAGAGTCTAAAGCAATTTCATAGACTCCACATTGTGCCCGTATAACTATTATTTAATATCTTTCTGGAAATCTTGAATTCTTATATTGCCATAACTTTTGAATAAAGTGTTTGTGAACAATCCACATGTTTCATTTGTTAAACTCAAGAGAAGTATAATGGCACCTTGTTTAACCTATAAATGAGGTACACAACAGTTAAAGTGGTAACAGAAAATTTGCAGACAACTACTGTAACCCTTGGTGCCCCGAGGGTAATAATAGAATTGGAAATCAATATACATATTTCAATATGATTAGTATATGTAATAGCATTTATTTTACTCCTTCATGTTTACAATGCTCGCACTATTAATCCTGAATCCGTCCTATTTCGCCTTGTACTATTTTACTCCTTCCTGTTTACAATGCGAGAACTATTAATCCTGAATACCACAACCATCTGTCCTATTGCAAATTAATTCGACAACCATAGCAACTGTTACTAGGCAGAAATTCAAATATATAACCACTGCAAAAGACCAATCACACTTAGCAACTATTAACTAGCAACCATTGCTATGCTCTCAAAATGACGTTCACCTTAGCAATGGTTACTTAGCAACCATTGCTAAGCAACCATATTGTTGCTATATCATGAGGCATCTATCACTACGGTAACACTAGTTATCAAGTCGGACACTTACTTCCAATAGAAACACACCACACTTTTAGCCAATCAAATTAGTAGTACAGATTTTTGTCAGAGGAGGTTGGAAACCCTCTAAGGGCCACATTAATATATTGCCCTTAATTGCATTGTTTTATTTGGTAGTTCACATGACCCTCAATAGTCACAATACAAATTTGAAACACGATGGGGTTGGCTGGGGTTGATTAGATATTCGGATGGTGCTTCACGTTAGCTCCAAGGTGATGTACTTTGTTTTGTAAAAGGACTTGGTAATTGGGGTGAAATTAATAAGTTGCAGTTTGGTGTGTAGAACTTCTCCAGAATTGTCACGTACATATTCTATAATCAGAACAATAATACTTTACCAAATTAAACTGAGATAGATGTATAAACCTCTTCAATAAAACTAGTTTCGCATAATTTGTTTTAGGGGTGTTTAAACTGTGTCCAACCTTCTCTGGATTTTTGTCAAGGGACCTTGACAAACAAGTGTAATACTAATTTTATTGGCTAATCGCTTGACATATTTCAAAATAATATGTTAAGCTGCTATTGAGAGTATTATATTGTAACACATTTACTTGTCAGATTAAAGTATCATTAATCATTACACACTGAATGGTATTTTTGATATTGTGATAATTACAATATATTACAAATACCGAAAGTATTTACAGGATACCATAGAAATAAACATTATATAGCCTCAATCAAGAGCTCATAATAAAAAAATAGTAACACTAGTTTTCATTATGAACTCTTGCCTCAATTAATTATTTTACAGTACTGCTCAAATGTAATGTCATCTCATGTGAGTGATTAAAAGACTCGCTAATTAAAAGTGTGGCACCTGTTTTGCTCGTGAGCATTCATCCTGTTTTGTTTGAGATGAATACACAAGAGAAATGGGTGCCACACCCTTTATTAAGTGAGTTTTTAATTGCTCGTATGCACTCTCACGAGATGACATTACATTATTTGAGCAGTACCATATACCATATTGATTATTTACTTGAATTCTCAGTACCACCCATCACTAGTTGATAGGGAAGATGATAATAAAGTTTTCCGAGAGCAGGTACGTAGGTATTTTACTTTAGTTCAATTTACTAGTAAAACAGGTGCATACTTATCAAAACACAACATTATTTTGTAAACAATCACCTTCTTGACTTTCAGCTTGTCTTGCTTCTTCTTGTTCCACCAACTCCTTAATCTTCTGTTGTGTATCCTGTATAGTACAGAGGTGTAATATGTTATAGTTAAAGCACCACCATGTGTGTGTATGGAAACACAACACAAAGGATGTGTCAAGAGGCTAATACAGCATGAGTGCTGTACTAGTCTCAAGACACCTCCTCAGTGCTGTATTTTTGAAGCAAATTGTAGAAACAACAATTTACCATTTGTTCTTATGACAATTCATATACCACAAATGACTCAATCTATTGCAGAATATTCTGCAATGTTTCAAAAACAACTTTAATTCTGTATAGTAATTATCATTAATAATAATACATGATGTAATTTCTCACCTCATCAAATTGTGAAGTGTCAGTCTGGTGTTGTTTAACAAACCACCATACTACTCCACTATTTTCCTCCTTCACTGCATTTCCAAAAGGAGTTCTCCCCCACTACAACACATGATACAGTCATTACATAATCACCAATATGCCACCACACAACAACATTACAAGGTGACATGTTCTACAAATGCTTGAACAATGAACTTGTGTACATGTGAAATTTGTACAGTACATGAAAAATGTGCCAATGTATACTAGGTGACATGTAACCATAGCATTTCATGATAATGGATTCTGGTTTGTCAGGACATTGTAGCAGGACAACATAAAAGTTTTATCATAAGCTCTGTGTGTGGCAGCTATGTAAAACAAACCATTACAGTTGCCTAAATGGACTGGACATGTGGAAGATTTGGCCTATTGTATCCACTATAGATAGTAGAAGGACCTTCTATTGTTATTATGTCACATGTCTTGCAGCAGCTGTTTTGTGGTTACAGTATACCAGAGGGTGGCAATGGTACATTTGTGGTCACTAACTTCAGGGTAGTTGGAAAAGGTGGATATGGGCGGACACGGATACGGAAGCAGACACGGGAATTTTTAAATAGACTTTTACATTTATGCAACAGTCAATTTCATACGTAATGTTGTTCTGCACAATAGTCTTTGTTTCCAAGCTCAGACATGATATTCAAGTAGAGCTTATCCACTTACAAGTGCATGTGCAGAGGATTAGCTAGCACACTACAAGTATTATAGACCATGTGCTGTTGTACACATGCTCTAGGAATCTAATGCAGTGATGTAATTGTAGAGATCCACCCTAGTTTACTCTCGTAGGCTAGATTCAGGAGCTCACAGCTTTCAGTATAAGGCACAGGTACTAAGGGCCTGGACTGCGAGTAGGCTTGATAGTATAGCAGCATTATCCCCGAAATTAGCCAAATCGGGCACTTATTCATAAAACCATGAAACTTTCCACATAAATAGCATTCCTCATGACATGTACTTTTTGATATAGTACCAATGCAGATTTGACCTTTGGTGACCTTTGTGGACACTTTTGTACAGAAGTTTGATTATTTCTGTCTTTATCTCCCTGAGGCATTAATTGACGGGTTAAAATATGGTACCAAAATAAAGGTCTTGTTGAACAAAACAACTTGGTTTTTATTTGAAGTTAATAGGTAATTCCATTTTGAAGTTATGACTGCTTTTAGTAGCTGCAAATTTCTTCAAATTTACCTGCCCTTGGGGATGAATTACCCGTGGGGAGGTTCAAAATTTATGGGTAATATAAATTATCATAACTTTGGAATGAAATCACCTATTAACTTCAAATGAAAACTAAGTTGTTTTGTTCAACAAGATCGTTAATTTTGGAACAAGTTAATTAATTAAAACCCATTCATGGCTGAATTTCCTGGCGGACTATATCAAGACACACGATAGTGTATCGTGCGGCCCAAGAAGCCGGCGCGCCACACCGTGAGTATATTAACAGGAAGAAAGAAAACGCAATTTTCACGCCTATGTAGCTCCGTGATCCCTTATCCGATTGGAACCAAATTTGCTAGATACGTGCCGCCCAGTTAGGGGAGTCTACATACCAAATTTGAAGAAAATCGCTCCAGCCATTTCCGAGATACGAGCGAACAAAATTTCATTTTAATTTCTTCGTTTTTTTCTTCTTCTACTTCTTCATTTCGCACACTTCGCAAAATCCGCCATAAAACACGAACGCGTGCTCGGATTGGGCTGAAATTGGGCACACTTAAAGGGCTCATTAAGGCGGATCTCTGTACCAACTTTGGTAGGAATCCGATGAACATTCACGGAGTTATGACCGATTATTGGCGTAAAATAAGGTCGAAGGTCTGTCACGCCTACAGGGTAAACCCCTTGGAGGAATCAGTTGAAAATTGATATGTAGATGGAGCAACCATCGTAGGAGTGCCTTTTTGTGGTTTGAAAGGAATCGGATTAAAGACCATGGAGATATGACACAAAACCCAACCTGTGTCAAAATTACGCGATCGATTTTTATGAATAAAAAAACTATTAGTTTTCGTGTCTACCAGGCAAACCGCTTAGAGCAACGAGCTGAAAATCAGTATGTGGCTGGAATAATCATCATGGAAAGTTCTTGCAGTAGTACAGAAGAATCGGAATACAAATCACTGAGTTATGATTCGAAAGGCAACTATGTGCAGCAAATGCGAGATCGAGATACTCTAATAGAACAGTCACCCTAATAAAGCATTCAGCTGCATGTATAATTTACTCAGTTATATTACATTGCAAGTTATTCTGTAGGGAATTCAGCTACAAACAAGTCACCCTGTAGTCAGATTAGCTAGAAGAAGGTACCTAATAGAGAGTTCAGCTACAAAGAAGCCATCATGTAGAGAGTTCAGCTGAAATAAATCACCCTGTAGAGAATTCAGCTACAAACAAATTGCCCTGTAGAGAGATCAGCTAGAAGAAGTTACCTTGTAGAGAGTTCAGTTACAAAGAAACAATCATGCAAAGAGTTTAGATGCAAACAAATCACCCAGTACTCAGAAAGTTCCGCTATGAACAGTCACACTATAGAGAGTTCAGTTAGAAAAAGTCATCCTGTAGAGAGATCAGCTAGAAGAAGTCACATTGTAGAGAGTTCAATTACAAAGAAACAATCATGCAAAGAGTTTAGCTGCACACAAATCACCCAGTAAAAAGTTCCGCTATGACAAGATCACACTGTAGAGAGTTCAGTTAGAAACAAGTCATCTTGTAGAGAGATCAGCTAGAAGAAGTTACCTTGTAGAGAGTTCAGCTACAAAGAAACCACTATGTAAGAGAGTCCAGCTGCAAACAAATCACCTGTAGAGAGTTCAGTTAGGAACAAGTCACCCTGTACAGAGATCAGCTAGGAACAAGTCATCCTGTAGAGAGTTCAGCTAGAAGAAGTTACATTGTAGAGAGTTCAGCTACAAACAAATCACCCTGTAGATAGTTCAGCTAGAAACAAGTCACCCTGTAGAGAGATCAGCTAGAAACAAGTCACCCGTAGAGAGTTCAGCTAGAAGAAGTTACATTGTAGAGAGTTCAGCTACAAGAAACTACCATGTAGAGAGTTCAGTTGCAAACAAATTGCCCTGTAGAGAATTCAGCTACAAACAAATCACCCTGTAGAGAGTTCAGTTAGAAACAAGTCACCCTGTAGAGAGTTCAGCTAGAAGAAATTACGTTGTAAAGAGTTCAGCTACAAAGAAACTACCATGTAGAGAGTTCAGCTGCAAACAAATTGCCCTGTAGAGAAAAACAAATCATCCTGTAGAAAGATCAGCTAGAAGAAGTTACCTTGTAGAGAGTTCAGCTACAAACAAATCACCCTGTAGAGGGTTCAACTACAAACAAGTCACCCTGTAGAGAGTTCAGCTAGAAGCAGTTACATTGTAGAGAGTTCAGCTATAAAGAAACTACCATGTAGAGAGTTCAGCTGCAAACAAATTGCCTTGTAGAGAATTCAGCTACAAACAAATCACCCTGTAGAAAGATCAGCTAGAAGAAGTTACCTTGTAGACAATTCAGCTACAAACAAATCACCCTGTAGAGAGTTCAGCTAGAAACAAGTTACACTGTAGAGAGATCAACTAGAAACAAGTCACCCTGTAGAGAGTTCAGCTAGAAGAAGTCACATTGTAGAGAGTTCAGCTACAAAGAAACTACCATGTAGAGAGTTCAGCTGCAAACAAATTGCCTTGTAGAGAATTCAGCTACAAACAAATCACCCCGTAGAAAGATCAGCTAGAATAGTTACCTTGTAGAGAGTTCAGCTACAAACAAATCACCCTGTAGAGAGTTCAGCTAGAAACAAGTCACCCTGTAGAGAGATCAGCTAGAAGAAGTTACATTGTAGAGAGTTCAGCAGTTTAGCTGCAAACAAATTGCCCTGTAGAGAATTCAGCTACAAACAAATCACCCTGTAGAAAGATCAGCTAGAAGAAGTTACCTTGTAGACAATTCAGCTACAAACAAATCACCCTGTAGAGAGTTCAGCTAGAAACAAGTTACACTGTAGAGAGATCAACTAGAAACAAGTCACCCTGTAGAGAGTTCAGCTAGAAGAAGTCACATTGTAGAGAGTTCAGCTACAAACAAATCACCCTGTAGAGAGTTCAGCTAGAAACAAGTCACCCTGTAGAGAGATCAGCTAGAAGAAGTTACATTGTAGAGAGTTCAGCAGTTTAGCTGCAAACAAATTGCCCTGTAGAGAATTCAGCTACAAACAAATCACCCTGTAGAAAGATCAGCTAGAAGAAGTTACCTTGTAGACAATTCAGCTACAAACAAATCACCCTGTAGAGAGTTCAGCTAGAAACAAGTTACACTGTAGAGAGATCAGCTAGAAACAAGTCACCCTGTAGAGAGTTCAGCTAGAAGAAGTCACATTGTAGAGAGTTCAGCTACAAAGAAACTACCATGTAGAGAGTTCAGCTGCAAACAAATTGCCTTGTAGAGAATTCAGCTACAAACAAATCACCCTGTAGAAAGATCAGCTAGAAGAAGTTACCTTGTAGAGAGTTCAGCTACAAACAAATCACCCTGTAGAGAGTTCAGCTAGAAACAAGTCACCCTGTAGAGAGATCAGCTAGAAGAAATTACGTAGTAGAGAGTTCAGCTACAAAGAAACTACCATGTAGAGAGTTCAGCTGCAAACAAATTGCCCTGTAGAGACAAACAAATCATCCTGTAGAAAGATCAGCTAGAAGAAGTTACCTTGTAGAGAGTTCAGCTACAAACAAATCACCCTGTAGAGGGTTCAACTACAAACGAGTCACCCTGTAGAGAGTTCAGCTAGAAGCAGTTACACTGTAGAGAGTTCAGCTACAAAGAAACTACCATGTAGAGAGTTCAGCTGCAAACAAATTGCCCTGTAGAGAATTCAGCTACAAACAAATCACCCTGTAGAAAGATCAGCTAGAAGAAGTTACCTTGTAGACAATTCAGCTACAAATAGGGACCCGCCGATTATGCTCATAATTTTACCTATTATGCTATGCTGCACTGCTCAAAAATTTACCTATTATGCTTAAATATATGCTCAATACTTACCCATTATGCTCAAATTATGCCCAATTATTTATGCTTCAGTTCCCATGCTCTAGTAATAATTTTCAATTTATGGATAAATAATAAGTGGCTGAAGCACAAACTTACTTGTCAAAATGTATATCACAGAAAAGATTGATATACTCTAATAGAACAGTCAGTTATATGACTGTTCTATTAGAGTTACTGACTGTTCTATTAGAGTATATCGATCTTTTTGTGCTAGCTATTTTTATAATCAAGAATTCATACTATTACACAAATATTCTACCTATTATGCTAGCATTATGCTCAATGCTTTCAGGCACCTATTATGCTCATAATTATGCCAGCATAATCGGCGGGTCCCTAGCTACAAACAAATCACCCTGTAGAGAGTTCAGCTAGAAACAAGTTACACTGTAGAGAGATCAGCTAGAAACAAGTCACCCTGTAGAGAGTTCAGCTAGAAGAAGTCACATTGTAGAGAGTTCAGCTACAAAGAAACTACCATGTAGAGAGTTCAGCTGCAAACAAATTGCCTTGTAGAGAATTCAGCTACAAACAAATCACCCTGTAGAAAGATCAGCTAGAATAGTTACCTTGTAGAGAGTTCAGCTACAAACAAATCACCCTGTAGAGAGTTCAGCTAGAAACAAGTCACCCTGTAGAGAGATCAGCTAGAAGAAGTTACATTGTAGAGAGTTCAGCAGTTTAGCTGCAAACAAATTGCCCTGTAGAGAATTCAGCTACAAACAAATCACCCTGTAGAAAGATCAGCTAGAAGAAGTTACCTTGTAGAGAGTTCAGCTACAAACAAGTCATCCGGTAGAGAGATCAGATAGAAGGGTCACCTTGCAGAGAGGTCAGCTACAAAGAAATCACCCTGCTTCATCTTTTCTTCTTCCTGTAGTAAAGAAAAAATGACAGGTTAAGAAGCCCTAAAGCTGGCCATAGGCCGGCTTTGGGGTATACAAATACAAAAAGAAGTGAAATCTAATCCAAAACAGCCAAGCTGTAAAAAAAAGAGTGCGGCCCTGAGAAAGGCTATGGTGAAAAAAGATGTGAAATCCAAGGTGGCGGCCAAGAAATGGCTGTGATGGTAGGTTAATGGTAAAAATTTTAATAACAACAATTCAGGTGAATTTGGTGCCGCTTGGTCTTGGCACAAAATTCACCTGAATTGTCGTTATTAAAATTTTTACCATTAACCTACCATCACAGCCATTTCTTGGCCGCCACCTTGGATTTCACATCTTTTTTCACCATAGCCTTTCTCAGGGCCACACTCTTTTTTTACAGCTTGGCTGTTTTGGATTAGATAGGTCTCACTGAATTTCTCAGTATAATACTACCTGTACGCTAAATTACTTAGTAACCACCCCTTGAAATATTTGCTATAGACTTACGCATTTGGTTATATTGTTTATGTTTACACAACACAAACCGCAAAGTAACTACAACACAACAAAGATGAAAAAATGATATACACCCTGTAAACAGCAAATACAAACAGTCGGGTACAAACATGTACAACTGTACAAATCACTACAGTGGGACCTCGTTTATCAAACCTGCTGGGGCCAAGCCCTGTTCATAACTTTGGATAATCCGTAACTTTGAATCATACATTAGTGCATGCATAAATGCAGTCACTTATTCACTATATACCTGTTAAATGATGGTACTAATGGTCAACACTGCAATAAGAGCACTTAACACTTCAATACAAGTAGGTTACCCCAATGTCTGCTAGGGTTTGGTCTGTGGTCACCACCAAACTATCAACAATCCATCTAATTACATGCCAATGTCTAGAATGGCTGCCCTCCAGCTGGCAAGCTATAACTGCCTTCAGTTATTAGTCACGTGCAGTACTTCAGACCCGTTCGGTTAACTGAGTGTCCGGGTGTTTGGGGTCCGGATAAACGAGCTCCTACTGTATAACAGTTTATTAAACAGTCCTACATTGTCTGCTTACTGAGTGATGGTCTTCCTGGTTGGTTTTATTGAGATTTAGCTCAGCACATGTGTAAACACATGTATGCACATCACGCCACATTCTTGAAAACGCTTGACTGTCTTCTTCGGTTATTGTATATAGCACATCAGAAATGATTTAGAGTATTCAAAAACACTAGCATCAACTCAAAGAAACATTCTACTTGACTCTGTTCACAGCAAAAGTTTTACCGGGTTGCACAACAAACCCTCAATAGTGCACAAAGGATCCGGCTTTCCTAGAAACGGGACTTCCGTAGACATGTGTGTTTCAGCATAGGCAAATTGTGCTAACAAATGCACAATACCAGTGTAAGCATGTCGAAATTGTATTCAGCGAGTGTTTTATTAGAGCGATCCGCCATATGGCAGTTGCCACTGTGAATGGGTTAATGGCTTAGGGAGATTAAAGACAGAAATGATCAAATTTCTGGGCAAAAATGGCCAAAAAGGTCAAACCTGCGATGGCATTATATCAGAAAATTAATGTCATGAGGAATACTACTTAAGTTTCATGGTTTTATGAAAAAGTCCACGATTTTACATTGTGCCACTATACTATGAATCAAAAATTTTACCCAAAGTGTTTTCAGGAATTCCAAAACATTTTGCCTATTGTGCTCTTCAGTGTTCCCACTATGCTCGTAGGTTGTTAGTTAACATTTCTTGCCATAATCTTGTCTTAATCAGTGAATACTCTATTAGAGTATTTAATCTACAAAGTGACTGTTCTATTAGAGAGTATCAATCTAAGGAGATAAGTAGAATGAATGATTGCAGCTTGCATTTTCCACTGACTGCTCTATTAGGGAGTATTGATCTATTTCAGAATTAAGCTTTATAGTTTGAAATATCCAACCACTCTATAGCCTATTGTGCTGGCATATTTGATGCAAGCCTAGTTGCAAGGCTAACCAGCTGAATCTCTGTGAGTATGCATTAAATTTCTAGAGCATGTGTACAAGAGTACACTGACTCTGTAGCCCTCCTCTGAACATGCACTTATAAATGAATAAGTACTACTCAAAGACCTATTGTACTAATGCCTGTATTTGAAGAAACATTACTGTAAAAATATAGTACTGTATAGTAGTGTAGTGGATAATTAATCCTCACTTTAGTCATGGATGCACTATTAATGTGCTGTAGTTATGAAAATTAAGCAAGAATTAACTTTCCATATAGTTAAGCTGCAGTGACCTTCCTTATTTCATTGCTCTATTTCTAAAATATTCTTTACTCTCAATTGTATATACAATCTCACTTGTATATTAATCCACACAAAACAGCCAAGCTGTGAACACAGGGTGCAGCTTAAGTGAAAAGAGTTGTGAAATAAAGGTGGAGATAAAGAAATGGCTACAATCATGTTAATGCCAATAATGTATAGCTGATATTAGCATTAACAGTATTGCAGCTATTTCTTGGTTGCCGCATTTGATTTCACACCCAGGGCCACAACATTTTCCATAGCTTGGCTGTTTTGTGTGGATTTCATTTCTTTTTGTGCTCTACGTATATGGGGTTTGTTTCTATCCGCATTACTTCTTATCTACAGACACAACAATGACTATTGAAGACAGAAGTTATAATTGTATTGTATTATACATCCTGTAGCCATGACAAAAGTTCAATCTTTATTATGTAAATAAATGTTCAGGTCATAGTGGATATTTATTAGATTCATTGCAAAGTTAATAAACAAATTCACCTTTATTATGCTGTTTATCAGTACCACATTTCAACATAATCACAATTACGCGTTTACATTTTATAACTAGTTTTGCAAAATGTGCAAGAAGAATAAATCAGCCCCATATACTCTTACAAAGAAAAGAAAAAAATAAACAAAGAAAAACATCGAAACTTTTCTTACAAATGGCTGGGGAAAATTCAATCAAATTTGCTGTGTGGCCTGCTCTACCTGGCAGACAGCTATAATACAACAATGGTGTGCTTTGCAGAAGGGACCGTGGAGCTTTGCATGACTGAAAATCATGTTTCTTTCTTCCTGTCAATATTGCATGGTGTGGTGTGTCAGCTTTCTTGGCTGCAAAACACACTACCATGTTTCTTGATACATAAAGTAATGCGATGTATTACCTACAATAATCCAAGCTATACAAGTGTTAATTTTAAAATTTGTTCATACAGTAGCATAGTAAATTGACTGTATCATGTCATAAATTCACTTCATATATTTGTGGTGAATAAAGATTTGTTCTAAGCCTCCAGTTTTATTCATAGCAAATTCACTAAACAGCACTGCAGCCACTACACCAGCTAGTACAACTTGGAACAATTGTATCGCTGACAAGAGTTTGCAGCAAACAAGCATTTTAATTACTTAACGGTCTTCACTGGGTTAGTACTGTTGTTTTTGTGGCTACATATATACTATGTACTCAGTGCTGTTGCATTACCTTCCAGCATGCAAGCCATTTACAACCTCATCTACCAGGTTCAAATAGCCTGTTTGTACAAGTAGCTCCATATTAAAATGATTCCAAGTCATTGAGGCAGGCTGTAAGTAAGTTCATATTATTTGTAATTGCTCTATCATACAATAACGATTCTGCAATAAATTGTTAAGTATCATAAATGCTTGCACTATTTGCTCTATGTCCCATTATAAGGGTGACATCAATAGGATACATGATAGTGTGTCGTGCGGCTAAGTACAGCTAGTGTGGATGCACGACAGACAAGTGTGTATTTTACAGGAACCAAGAAAACGCTGTTTCACGCATTCGTAGCTCAATAGTGCCTGAACGGAAACTAATCAGTTTTGTGTATTAACATCAATAAACTGTTTGATATGATACTGTATCACGATACTAGTGGTCATGGCTAGTTATGAGCTAACAATATCCAATCCTTAAAGAGCAGACACTGATCTTACATTCACTTTGATTACAAATTTCTTTATTCAGTGAATGCTGATATACTACAGTATTATACTGATGTGACAAATAGCCTGAGCTAGTGTGTTTTTAGTATGGAAACAGAGTTGTTGTTAAAAACCACATCTCTCCCTGGTTACCTGCCTTTATTACACCACTCAGACAATTAGCTACCACAAACATCTTAAAGAATGCTTCCACAAAGGCTTGTCCAGATTACTCCGCATTTTGTTGAGTTGTCAAGATGGCTACAGCAGGTTGTTAACTGCTTAGTGGTGCAGTTCTTTATACTTTAAAGTGTGACAGCTATTGTTTTTAGAAGACCTCATTTCCTTTTGTAATTGGAAGTTCTGAAGCCAGCTTATGGTTGGCCTTGATAATTCCTTTTAACTTTTTCCCTTTACTACAAGAATCCTCAAAGACTCTGTGTGGCTATGAAGAACTTAAACAAGACAAATTTTGAAGGACGTTTTTACAAAGCAACAGTTTCCTGAGGTATGATCTTTGTCTGGGATTTGTGGAGTGGCATCACATGATGTGCAAGGGTTAAAAACTGTCGAGAATTACTCATGAGATAGAATGATTGAGCCAGAGGTTATTGAAAGAAGTTCATACACTGCTGGGACTGATTGCTGGAGTGACTGAAAATACACACAGACTTTTCTTGACATTTATTGAATATAGTTCCACTGTATAAACGATTAACATTTTATTGTCTAGTGTCAGTGCTGTACTGGTGTATTTTATATCCATATTTGGCTATTTGCTCCATCACTAACCAATATACCATTCATGGTTGATATGATGTAATGAATAGTTTAAATGGCTCTGCCACAGGGTGATAACTAACTTATCACACAGTAGCATAGATGCTCCGTCTAGCTGTATGGTAGCTATTACCAAGCGCGGCACTTTGACACTCCCACACTAGTAATTTACTTCTTTGATCACATCCAGTAATGAATTACCATACCAAGTTACCAACTGTGCTTGTTCTAATAGTTTAACTCTGTGTATATTATAACATAACTTGGTGGGAAAATCCCTACATTGGCATGTTAATTTTATTTAATGCCAAGTAGGGATTTTCACACCGAGCTATGCTGTAATACCATCATTCACCTCTTGTTTCACTACTTTTTATCCCTACTTCATAAATTAGTGTTGTTATAGCATACAGCTATACACGTATGATTGTTCTATTAGGGTGACTGCTGTATTAGAGTATCTCGAGCCAGCCTTCATCTACCAGGGGGCACGTCACTATTTCATATTTTGACTGCACTAGCTAGTATTATCGATACAGCTAGACCAATAATAAGGGTGTGTGGTTATTGTGATTGAGCAAAATTATAAAGAGATGTGATCCTCGCGCACAATCGTTATTAATCAACAATCGTTAATGGACTCAAACCTATCGTGAAGTTACAGGTATCTACTGACCATAAGAGAAGGTGGTGTTGAACTTATTAAAAGCAGCTGTATGAAGTTAATTGGACAGCATGTTTGTGGTAATGCACGAACAAATGCGGAAATCCATAGACCACCAAAGTGTCTCAGTGGACTAACTGAACAAGCTCTGTCAGACTGTCCAACTACTGTTGTTGATATAACTAACATTATTCACACTTTAAAACTATTAGCTTGTCACAACGCTAATTAATGTACAATGGCACCAGCAGCCACTGCATGATTACTGTTATATGGAGCACACCCTGACTAGCAACACGGTCTCCTTTCTCACTTAATAACCTTAAAACTATGTTTCACAGACCATCAAAATTTAGTATAGGCATTGGGTAAGCATTACTCTACAATAGCACACGCTTTGAAATTTTGCGATTCGGGCTTGATGGCGTTGTTGGCCAATGTTGTAGTCCACAGGTGTGCATTTTCACTACTTTCCATGTTGTTATCAGTAAAAGGAAAGTGTAGAATGTGAGAAATGGTTGGCACCAGTGGCTTAGCACTTATCCAGCCGCCTGTAAGTGTTTTCTTGTTTTTAATGCTGCATTTGATGTTAGATGGACTAATATTTTTCCGTAATAGTGATTTTCATCATGTAAGATGCCTCTACCACTGTACCATTTGATAGTTGTTTGTCAATAAATCTGTGTGAGGGAAAAGTAGAAATAATAATAAAAAGCAATGAAGCAAGGAGGTTATCTACACTTGTAGCTTTACAGGTAGACATTTAATTCCTACATCAGATCAGTACAGGCTGACAATAGGGTTAAATGTCCACTGCAGTATAGCTGCAGGTTTAGATGACCTCCTTTAAGCAATGCGACCATTCCAGTTTGTTTTCAGATATGTTCCACTTGCTGTGCAGTGATACAAATGAGGAACAGTTCAGAAAAGTGCCTCTGCAATCAATCCTGTCACTACAGAAATTACAACTGAACATGTGCCCTGACTATCTGTTAGTATTACTAAAAGTGAAATGGTCATTCCACTTCGTTTTCAGCTATGTTCTATACCCATTATACAATGTTATAATCAAAGAAGGGTATGAGAAGTGCCTTTCCACAATCAATCCACCAACTACAGAATTACAGACAACTCATGTGATAGCCAGCACTGAAGCAATGACACTCCCATGAATCAGTGGATATCTTACAAGGAGCTTTGGAAGTTCAAATTTGACATTCGTTCCAGCCCTAATGCATTGTATAGCTGCAGTTAACAAAAGGCACATCTCAGGTCAAAGCAATGTTGAACAGTGAAGAAATCAAGCCCATACAGTTGAGTTACTTATGCTTGGCTGAATGCATTAGTCTATTAGAAGAAAATTCAGTTAAAAACAAAATTAAAATTCCACAGAAACCCGTTGAAGGTATATAGAGTTACTTGAAACATTGTGTTAAGAAATCGAAACTTCAGGTTTCCAGAATCCGAAATCTATCATGAAACAGGACACATTTTAAACTTTTATCGTAGTTAAATAATAGTTTCTAACATGATAGCAACACTTATAGTATTGTTCTGAATTATAATTTTGCTGAAAAGATTGAGATACTCAATAAAGCAGTCAGGTAATATCAACTACTCTAATATAACAGTCACGTAGCTGCAGTGGAAACCTCTTTTCAAAATTCCTGCATACGCCCTGGAAAAAAATGGCACTGACAAGACATAAAACACACCCCTGCTATCAACAATTACTGAAAAGCATTGTTGGCATTTTGCTTCTTATCAGCTTTCTTTTACCTAATACACAGCATTACAATATAAAACAGTACAAGAAGCGCCTCTGCTATCAATCCAGAAAGTTGGGTGATTAAATGTGCACCTGACTATCAATTAGCAGCTATTCCAGTTTGTTTTCAGGTATGTTCTACCAGTTACAAACAAAGAACAGTATGAGAAGGGTCTCTGTAACCAATCCTGTCACTATGGAATGATTCTCATGACAGCCAGCTGCTGAAGCCATGTTACCCAAATTATAAACGAATGCTAGAATTGAGTATTTGAATGAAAAACTGTGGATTATTTGTATGTTTCTAATATTTAAAACCCACAATCAAAATTTTTAATTTATTGAATCTAAGGAGTAAGACTTATTGTTGTGAGGATTCTATGCACTTACTTGTTGAAATACTCTTTGACATAGACAGTAAAGTGAGTGTAAACAGTAGCAAAGTAGTAGTTTTATCAATGTAATCAACCTTACATCTGGCACACTAGCCATCAGGTGTATATAGTATTTTTGGCTTCACATGCACCTGACTGTAGACAACAGGCTGTTAACAAAGTGTAAACAATAGTGAAGTACATGTTAACAACTTGACACCTGGTGTGTGTCATGTCCTGTACTATTTTCAGCTGCATGTGACCTAATTATATACATTGAGTGCCCTGTAAAGGATTCGAATGTTATGAATTTGTATTCGAATGCTCCCAAACAAACATTTGAATTTCAGAACATTCGTTTATGCACTATCCCAAATCAACACCTACGAATAGTATAGAGAAAGAAATGGGACACAAAGGAGGAAAATAGTAAGTCTGCTGTGGTTGTCAAAAAAACATGTCTCAGACTGAAGCGACATCAAACAGTGAACAAATCAAACTGGTAATAGGGCTGAGCGATACTGCCATTTTATTATCACGATCGATACTAAAGCCACTATTCACGATACTGAATAGTTCACGATACTTACAAATAAGTCAATCATAGTTGGTGCCACATAGTGTATTGCTCAGCATTCCTGCAGGAAGCCCTTATAGGTGATAGCAAACTAGCCACTATCATCCTTGTTTACAGTAACAGTGATTGTAACACATGCTTTGGTTGTTATGATATTAACACCTCTCTGCAGGGGAAACCAGATGGGTGGACTTTATCATTTACAAGGATTCTTAGCCAAGTACTGCATAACAAAGGGATTTTTAATGACAGTAATGTACAGGCATGGTATCACGATAGTTATAACAAAATATCGTGATATCAATACTTTCAAAATATCGCGATATATCGCTAAAACGGTAGTATCGCTCAGCCCTAGCTGGTAGCATTAACAATAATTGAGTTATGCTTGGCAGGAGACATCAGTCAATCAGTCAGGCAGTCAGTCAGTTAGCAGAAAATTTTAAAAAAATTAGTAACTTGTTGGAAGGATTTGGGATCACTTTGAAGACATTTATGGGCTTGGTTATGCTGGACCAATGCTGCCAAATCATTATGAAGGAGAAGTGAGGCTGGTTTTTATGGTCAGAAAAATCCAAACCTTGATTATCCTTACTGGTGACTTACACAATACATTGTGAATCAATGACACATAAAGCTGGTGACTTAGAAAATGACATCACATCACACAGTACTACACACATACATTCTTACAAGCTAATGTCAGAGTACACTCAGACTAGACTATGACATGGTACATGATGTGGTTGTGTCATCACATGTTCTTACTCACATCATTGATCATTGTTACATTAGCTCCAGAATTCACCAACTCCTTGACAGCTTCAACACTACCAATGTATGACGCATCATGTAAAGGGGTATCACCGTCCTATACAAAGTGAAACATAACATCAAGTACTATATACACATACATTAGAAATTATTGGTGGAAGAGCAACAGATTATTTATGCCTTTGAAGATGTTAGCTGTTTGGTGACAGTTTTTTCTCTTCACAATCCACTTGTGTACATTAACCACATCACTATGACTTTCAACATTGTATAGAGAACAGGAAGAATGATAGCATGTATGAAATGAAAACATTCAAGCAGGTCAGATGATATTAGCATGTAACTATCATTCAATGTATGCAAAAACTGGTGAGTTATCAGTGCGATGGTTAGCTAGATAACTTTTCAGCTTCACACACTGAGAACAAGTAGTGAATACAATTGTATGGGAATTTTAAGTTTCATTATGGATCATAGAAAAATTAAGGAAACAAGGGACCTTGAGGTCGCTTACACCTACAGATATACTAGTAGACATTTTCCTTATACTTATTTGTTAATCTTTTTGTAACATTATTATGACTGGTAAACCCATGCTAACCACATCAAAAGAAAGGATGGCACCAGAGTTAATGTTTTCATCTGAACACACACCCCAGCTATCAATTACTGTTCCACCATTCCAGTAGCCCATTCCACTGTTTATACACTCCCCTCAAAATTGAAGTGGCCATTATGCTTTGTTTTCAGCTATGTTCGGTCCACTACAAATGAAGAACAGTGTAAGTGCCTCAGCACTCAATCCACTCACCACGGAAATATGACAATTCCTGTTTACAAACGTAGGGACCTTTGGGCTGTCAGCAAAAAGAAATGGGACACAATGGAGGACAAAGGTAAGTCCATGATGTGTGCATTGTACGTACTGCAGTATGCCAAAAGGCATGTCTCGGAAGGAAGCAACATTGAACAGTGAAAAAAATAAGCCAGTAGCTTTAGCTGTTATCGAGTTACACTTGCCTGAAGACATTAGGCAGGCAGGAAGTTAGTCAATAGAAAATTCCATTGAAATTTTGTAACAATCTAATGGAAGTATTTAGGGTCATATATACTGAAGGCACTTTTGGGCTTGGTTAGAATTTGAATGCTTGGTCTCAAATTATGTGGAGATGGTCCTGCACATAGTGCATAACATATAATACACAATATGGCAAGTTCTGCATTGTAGGGCAGGTACCAATGTTACGGTATTAAAGTGAAAATGTCTTTTGTTGTCATAATATAAGTTACGTGTTATCAAATGATGTTACATGTATAGCCTGCAGAATAGGACAGGTTAGAACAATGCACATCATTGTAAGTATCACATTACTATAGTTTCCTTAGCTTAGCTACTGCAATTCTGCAGGTTCAGGAGTATCTGCATGTTTCCCATCATTGTGGTATACATGCTGTACTTTGCAGGATGGTGGTGTAAGGCTCATGCACTTTAAAAGTAATATCACCACGCATGCTGCAGGGTATGAATGGCACTGATGTTTAATGCTTGGTTGTCACGTGCTCCCTGGCTGCACGTAGGGCAGGTAGCAATACTAAATACAAAGCCACCATGTGTAGAAAATGCACGTTCACTTTTTGATGCTGAGGTGATCTTGAACAGAACCACAAATCATCATGTTACAAGTGACACTACATACAACACTACTAACCCAACAATAACACAGGTACCTGACCTACAGTACAGCACTTGCCCTATTGTTTATGCTATACACTCCTACTTACAAAAAAGTTAACATTGAAAACCCAAGTTATTAAACATCACTGTCATTTACATGATCAAGGTATAGTGCTTTCCCTATATATTCTTCCACAAAGAAGGACTAAGAAATAGCAACAGTAAACTTTATTTCTATCACATGCTCTCATCATGTGCCCTTTGCTGTATAGACACTATACAAGAATTTTATTCCTCTCCAGAACAGTCAAATCCAATGGTTTATATGTTTTATTGATTTGAATTTTGTTTTATCACATACTGAAGCAATTAAAATATGCACAAAAATTTTATGTGGCATACCAGTTTATTTTGTTAAATAATTTTTTTTTGCAAAACAGCGGGTTATTGCTTAACCAGTTGCACATACAAGCAGTACAATATACACAGTCACTGGCTACTTTACAATAACGAGTCACAGGTACAGATTGTGAATTAGATGTTTAAATCTTCACAACATTTACATCAGACATCTTCTAGCATAGAGTACTATAGGTGGATAGTCCTAGCAAATAAGGAGTGTTGATAGGTCACCGTGTTACATGTAGTTGTTGAAACGTTGGTGGTGTCCCCTAATTATAGAGTCAGTGCAATTAGTTCAATGTCAGGAATTTGAATCAAATGATGAGTAATTTTAAAGTAAAAGCATCTCACAAACCACTTCACATATCAAAGTAGTTTTAGTGTCAAATGAAATGCTCATGATCTGGCTTTGCCAAGTTTGCTAAAAGAAATTCCCATATAAACAAGTTGTCTATGGCACATCACTAGAATTCTTTGTGTAATTTACATGATGCACTAACTTGTGTGTGATGTATGGCTCAGTGGTTAGGACAAGTGCCTTCTAATGATGAGATGGTGAGAGAAATTCCTTGATGTTACCTAACCTTTTGTACTTCATGCAGATTTTGAACCTTTTACTACAATCATCATTACTGGCACTTCTACCTAACTACATTTGTAACTTTTCATGTTATACCTTTATTCTTTCTACCTAACTGTTCCTAAACACTAACACTGTAAAGTGTTTTGTACTTACAAAGTAGCTAATTTTACAAGGAAGGTGATGACAGCTATTGATTGTAACGTAGTATAGGAGCAGGAAGGAATCAGTGCTATACATACACTTTAGTAGATAGTTTAATGCTTATCAGCTTTTTATGTATGTAACTTCTATATAAGGCAATAAAGTTCTGCACGAAGGGTACGCACAGTTACCAGTCATAATCTATCACCCTAATTGAATGAATAACATACTTACTAGGAGAACTCCACCAATGTTAGTATACACATATGACAATCACTACTACACCAGACACATAACACACACAACATAGTATTCAAGATTTATTTTTGAGCATTACTATTGCAATTTCAATTTTAATAAAAGCAAAATTGGACGATGACAATTTCCCACAGAGTAACACAGACCAGTGAGATGTCATCCCATACACATCACTACATATACCACACAATCAATACTACACCAGACACATACACACATGATCATAGAGGTCACCAATGTACATGATAACTCTACACATCATTTAATGCTACACACTCCCACAGCAATACTACTTGTTTAAATGAAGTTTAAAGACTTTAAACATAGTTAATGGTGGGAGCAAACACCACACACACCTTTGCTAGCTAAAGGAGAGAATTATCTAGAAAACAGCATTATTTGGAGTAACAATGCATGCGCAGCAAGTACGTAACACACGGTCAGTCCATCACCTACTCAAGAGTCTTACCCATATCTCTCCCACCACTTCCCTAGCTAGGTAATATGGCTGTAGAGGAATAAGCACATAGCCACAAGTATACAATTTATTTCAGCGGCCAATGGGTTGCCGTAAGCATGCAGACAGATTTGTTCCTATATACTTGTATAAATTCACCCGACAGATTACCTCACAAGGCAGACGTTCAATTGCATACTAAAATTACATTGAATCACATACCCTTGTACATGTGTCTGAATATACTGAATGTGTAAACACTATATATGCAGGGAATGCTTGACAACCAAACAACCTCTGGTCAATCTGTATTAGTGTCCAGACCACTACTGCTGGAGAGCAGCCTGTATGGTGCATAGCTACTGTACTGTACACATACATAACGGCAAGTCACATAACACAGCTTACTACACTATAGTTACTGCTTTGCTGTACGTGTGTTCCTTGCTGTGTGTTATTCTCTACCAATGCAGATGGTGCTGTCAGACATCCAGTCCACAGATTACATAATTGAAATTGCTGGTCCACCACCATGATCAGACTACCACAGCCACTGGCCATAACACGTAGCTAATGCTAACCCCTTAAAGGGACATGAATGCTACCAGAAGTCAGCACGCCGCAAAAGCCAGCAAATGCTATTCCTCTCACACTGGGAGTACCAACATGCCTCTTGCTTGATGGGCACATATTTGGAGTACCAACATGTCACCTGCTTTATTGGCACATGTTTGCTACAAGGCCAAAGGAGGTGCACCTGTATTCTGGTACACTGTTGTCATTGCATACTTGTGCCTCTTTCTGTGCCATCACAAACAGAGCAATACTAGCTATGGTTGCTACGCAGCACCTCCATTCCTGATAGAGGGACTGTGATAGTATGAGGTCTCACCTAGGATGGCTGCTGCATATCACGTAGGCATAAATTGTACCCATCATCATGCTCGGGTATGAAGAACTTGGTGGTGCGAAAACAATTCCTGACACCAAATTCTTCCTTATACCCAAGTATCTGTTGCCTCAAAGTAAAGCCCATTTTTCCCATTGGCCTTCAGTAGAGTTGGAGGTTTATCCCAAAAGGCAGCCAAGACTCTGTACAGATACCAAACTACCCCCACAATCATTAGCTTGTGGGAGGAGAAGCAACAGACAACTGATAATCAACTAGGCTAGAGAATAACAAGTGAGTGACCAACATTAACAGTTAACATGTACACAACAGTTACTACCAACATCTCATTACTATACTAGCTTACATCATTGATGGCATTAACATCCAGTCCTGACTTGATGCACTCCTTCACTATGGCAGTATCTTCCCCAATAGCAGCATGATGGAGTGTGGTCGAATTGTCCTACAACAACACAAATCATGAAGAAGTGAATGAGTAGTTTAAGTTGTCATGTTTGTACAATGTACATAGCTACAACATAAAGTTACTATCAAACTTGATCATTTTGCACAATATATCCTGAAACTAATATACCAACAACAATCATTACAACATGTTACTATTAACTTTATTACAGTACATGGGCAGGTGCTGCTGGCCACATATCCTGATTTCTGGTGACTACCCAATTAAAGAGTTTTAATTGTTATTCAATACCATATTTACCTGCATAGACACCCGAGTGTTTATATTTACTTTTAATCCACAAGCCTTTCTTCTCAAAGTGTACCAAAGTTCAAGACAATCGAGCTACACATTCGCATTTTATAATGATTTTTGTTAGGTGTGCAAAAAGAATAATCTAAGCCCCCCAAGCCCCCTAAACGAAGAAGAAAAAAACAAAGAAATTAAGCAGATTTTAAAGGCTTCTATTTCACGGTGGCGTTTGCCAATTTTGCTCAAATTTGGTATGTGGGGTGCTGAAGGTGAGGGACATTTGCAGTATACAAATGATTCCAATTCGTGAAGGAAGCACGGAGCTACGTATGCATGAAAATAGTGCTTTGTTTCTTCCAATAATTATACTCACAATGTGGCGTGCCGGCTTTCTTGCCGGCACGCCACACTATCGTGTGTCTTGATCATTGTTATGTGTTCCTACAGTAAAGGGCATGCAAATTATGGGAATTTATTTACAGCACAGTAGAAACTTCACCATTGTTACTTCTTTCTTGGAAACGCTTTCATTTTCTACACACTAAGGAGTATAGGGAAAGCTTTAACATTATTCAAACTGAATCATGACATATAAAAGTCATGTGAGTAAAATAATTACTTATTTTTAAAGTTTAGAATTAACAATTTTACAATGTACTTTCTGATTGAGCAATTGTGAAAATTTATTTTACTGGCACATATTACACTCTGCAGCACTTGAAATATCATCCAGTGTGTAGAAGGATAAGGTGTCATACATGTTTATGTGGTGAACCAGACTAGAAGGTAGGCAGGAAAAGCAGTAATGATCCTTTCTCTTTCTCTTTTGTGTGAACTGTTAACAATGTATCCATGTATAGGGCCTGCCGATTATGCTGGCATAATAGGTGCTTGAAAGCATTGAGCATAATGCTAGCATAATAGGCAGAACACTTGTGCATTACCATAAATTCTTGCTTACCAAAATACTTATCAAAATACATATCACAGAAAAAGATCGATATACTTTAATAGAACAGTCAGAGAATAATCAAATAGCTGACTGTTCTATTAGAGTATATCGATCTTTTCTATGACATGCATTTTGACAAGCAAGGATTTGGAGTCTGTGCTTCAGCAACTTACTGTTTTCCCAAATTTACTAGAAAAACTGGTATAAATATTGAGCATAATTTCAGCATAATAGGTAAATATTGAGCATTAATTTAAGTACAGTTGCATTGGTTCAATAATCAGTATCAGCAGTATTGGCTACTAGCTGACTAATCGGTTTTGATTAAATTAAAGCTGATGTTAATCTACACTGTGTTGTGTAGTATAATGATGTGGGGGAGGCTAGACATAAGTTATTTGGCATTTTAATTAAGTTATGTGTTGATGGTTCAGTGGTGACTATAAGCCATGCCCATAATAAACTGTCAGGTTTTAGGCCATGCCCAACAGTAAACTGAGGTTTAGGTTTCTATGTAGTACCAGCCATTTGTCTCAACCATATAGCAGTAGTAAAATGTACTTAAAACCTTGTCAAAGTGAGTAGCTTTTGCTTGTGGTATACATCTAACTTTATACTTTAGTCTAGAATGAGCTGTATATCAATGATTATGTCACTAATGTGAGTCATTTAATGATGAGGTTGAGAGATAGTGTTATTAGTGTATATCGGATCAGTTATCGGTATTGGCTGCTAATATCGGTTGTCAGAATAATCGGCTAATTTGGTTATCGGTGCAACACTAAATTTAAGCATACATAATAGGCAAAATTTTGAGCAGTGCAGCATAGCATAATAGGTAAAAATAATTGGCGGGTCACTAGCCACACCACACAATACTAGTCTAGTCCACACTCACAATAACCAAATATGTTAACACAGTTAGTTCTGTCACTGTGGAATATGGTCACTGTACAAACCATGTATAGTGACTTGTCACAACTACTCAATAAAGTTCACATATTTTGTCTAACAGGTGACTGGATTTGTACTAGTTTAACTGTATTAGTAGATGTAATAGGATTGCTTGTTGTAGCACAGTAGACCATCAGTTATCCAAACTTCAATGGTCTCAGGCTATGATAAAAAGTATTCAGATAAGTGAACTGTTCAGCCCATTCATTTATATTCAGAACTTTGTTCACATACTCCAATAGAACACACCCTTACTCTAATAAACCATCTACAAACAAAATACTCTAATAGAACAGTCATTATCAATTTTAGATAAATGATGGTACAGGCAGATAACTGAGGGACTACCGTATATTGGATTAATAGTTCTTACTTTGTAAACAAGAAGAAATTATGTTCAGCTATATGATGGACTATTTTACCCTTTCCTGTTTACAATTCTCGTACCATTAATCCCATATACTACATCTATGGTCAGACTGGTCTGACTGACTCATTCTGTTCAGCTGATTCACAAAGCAAAAAAAATTACTTTTCACTGTAGTTCTCTGTTTATGTTTGATAAAAATCAATCCGATAACCATAGCAACTGTTATTCAATCAACAATTACTGTTACAGAGTGATCAAACTTAGCAACCATTCCTATAGCACCAAAGGGATTATACCTTAGTAATGTTTGCAGTGTTGCCAAGCAACCATCATTTTACTCCACAATGGAGACATCTATCACTATGGTTACACTATATAGTTGTCATGTTTTTAATGAAATAGCCATGCTAATAGAATGGGTAGCTATTTCACTTTTTTGCAAGGCACCTTAAGGTTACAGGTTAGGCGCTTAATAATACGTTATTATTTTTCGATGCATGATAATGGATGATACAATATTAGCACGAAACTCAAGCAGGTGTTAGTGAGAAGGTTGTTAACTTCAAAGCGTTGTATAGCCACGTGATAATAGCGGAGGTATGACACAAAGTGAGTGTTAACAATTTACTACGGAAGGCAGTCAAGAGTAAAATTAAGTCCCCGCAATATGGTTGAACCAGCCGAACCAGTGTTTAACGTTACTCAGTGCTTAATGTGGTTATTATTCATCAAAAATAGCAGCTGTCAGCCAATTAGTACTAATTTTTTAGGGCAGTATCAACGGGTGGTTATATTATCTAGGTCCTGTCATGGAGACTTTGTGGGAAAACTGACTAGAGGCTGGTTAATTATCATATCTTTCAAGGATAATGGTGAGTAGTTCTGCTACGGAAATACCGCGAGTCCACTACCGGGCTGTTACAATTGGATAACAACTCAATTCATTTGTGAAGACCTAGAAATCACTAAGTAATAGCTAAATATCACGATGTGGCTTCCCATGAAACCTGGTTTTTGATGAATAGCAACTCAACAGTTTCACAGTTTAGTGCTTGCATTTCTGTACAAATGCTTCCCTTGTTGAGTGTATCACTGCTTATGGTATTACTTGTACAGTACGTTAATATTCATGTAATTTTAGTGAGTTCTTCCAAGTAAAACGGTTAAAACAGAACTATAAACAAAGCTCCTGCAAAATTATTTATCTGGTAACCCGTAACCTTCACAAAACAAGTCCAATACTCATTTCACTGGATAATATAACATACAGTATTTCTAATACCGCAAAGCGGGATTCTTTTGAGGGAGAAAGTTCTTGCAGATTGCCACTATCCAAAATTTCCAGGAGGAATTTTTTTTTATGCGTTGACAAATCTCAAACAAAGCCATTTTGATCAAGGCTGCAATTTTGAGGAGAAATTTTTGCCTGGTTTTGAATAAACACCTGGTCTCAAATGAATATATTATAAATGATGAAGTGAAGAACGTTTTATAGAGTTCCTATATAGCTAGAATCTGTGACACATGATTAAGTAAGAAGACATCAAGGAGAGTACAACACTGAGGTATAAGTTGGCTCATGAATGATGGTCACGTATATAAATGCCGGTATAGTATAGTGCGGGGTAAGAGTTGCTTAAAATGCCTGGCCATAATTCAACACAATATGGTACATTATATAACAGATTAAGGTGGCGGTCAAATGATCAGTCATGATTATATATAATTGTTCAGTGGACATTTCTATTCTACAATAAGCCGTACTGGGGGATGCTGCAATACTATTACCGTAAGTCCTCTAAAAATTTGGCATATTTTTAAATCAATAGTTTTCGTCTCGCCAAATTTTGGCCTATAATTAGATAGAAATCACCACTAATTTTAGTTGATCGATCACTCGTCACAGTATAATTGGTATCGTTGATATTAAGGCTAGACAACTCTGACGTTCTCGTCATGATCAGCATCCATCGCAAAAATAGCAAATGTGCCGATTTTTTTATTAGGGGAAATTATTTCACTGTTAGAATACGGGTGCCGAATAAATAGAGGGGGCCGAAATTTTAGAGAGAACTTACGGTATCTACACATGATCACGTCAACAAGAACTAACAGCATTGTCATGACTAAGTTAACTAGTTTAAGATAATCCCACACAGCTACTCTAACCATACATATTATTACACAACAGATGGTTTCATAGGGTATAAAATTTATTGTAGCACGGTCTCCTGTTATCCACTTAACAGCCATCTTAATTTGTGTGATTACTACACTAATACTATACCACTATACACATAACCTCATTATTAATAAATTATGATCACTAACTTTAGCAACCATATCCAGTTTAGCTCCTGCTGTGAGTAGGAGTTGGAAAACTTCATGGTGTCCATATAGGGCTGCAAAATGTAGGGGTGTCAATTGATCCTATAGTGAATTATATTTGATGACAATTAACTTCACAACATACTAGCTACACTACTACACATCAACAATAATACAGTGGAGAGTCAATTATCCAAACTAATATGGAGGAGTGTTTATGATAACATTTGAAGTTATTGACCACAAATAGTGAATGTGTAGCCAGTAATCACATCACCTAACAAAGTGTTTATAACTTCAACATAACTACCAGTGTACGACCATCACTCTACCATAAATATCATCCAATAAAAATTGTACACCTACTAAACAGGACCACACCACACTAGTATGGCTGCTATCACATGATCTACTATAACTCAAACAACAAGACTGTTTTCATTTATAATTCTAAATCAGTTAAGTGTGGTCAACTTGTCTGATCAATTTACTGATGGTGGACACTCCTACTAAACCTGTATATGAGCACATTACACTATAATAATGAAATTCCACTGCACTATCAAACTATACCACTACACAATTCGGTCACAATCTACACACAACATGTATAGTCTCACATGACCATACACTGTTACCATGGTTACTATTTTGTTAACAGAAACCTGACGTCTGACTATAATACGTACTTACACAGGGGCTTACCGCTCTACTTTACTAGAAATTCTTTTGATGTGGTTAATTAAAATTTTGACTTTGATGTTGGTAGCAAATTGACATTTTTACTGATCTACTTTATTTCACTAGGGAAAGCTCTGTAACACATTATTTCATGTTCAAGATTAATTCCAGATTTGAAGGGTTAAGTAATTAAGCGACAAACCAAACCATGAAATGTTCTGAACCTGTCTATAATATGTTTGCTATTGTCTAAACAATTTGATTATACAGCTACTTCAGTCTTGTTCATAATGGGAACCACAAGAATGCTATAAACCATAAATCTGTAAAAATTGATTTGTGAGCATGTTCAACCATTAGTAAACATTGTTCTAATGTTCCTTACAATACAATAAACATTGTTAGTCTGTTTATAATTGAAGCAATACAAGTTAAGACTGGCTATCAGGTGCTTTCACAACTACAACCACATGTGCGTAAACACACACATGGCCTAAAATCCATCTCACAAAAAAATTGCATTACAAAATCATAACCTTCCCTACTGTACATGATAACAGGTGATTATGTAACATTACTAGCAATAGCTAGTACATCAAGGATTTGATTACCCATGTTCCAGTGTTTTGTTGGTTTAGTGCATGAAGAATGTTATAGTGTATAAATCTCTATCACTGTCGGGTTTATAGCCTGAGGACACCATATGGCATCCTTAGCAGTTAAAGGGTTTTAGCATGAATACTCAGCAAGGTGAAGAATATTGGTCCTTCATTACCAAGATTACTCAGTATAAGATATTATTACTCAACACCACTATGTCATGGTGGAGTAGATTGTGGAGTGACATCAGTGTGGCTAGTGATGAGGAGAATAGATGTTACAGTGACATTACTCTACTAGACCATTATAGAAAACTCACTAAGAGTACAGCATGATGTGGTGATGTCAAATAATCCCACCATGAGAAACCAGACCAAAGTTTTGATATGGATACAAAACTGTGCACGTTTGTCTTTTAAGTAAGTATATAGGGGATTCCATGACTTTACTAGAAGCCACATACTAACCCACATATATTAAAAACTTTCCTGCTTGAGGAGACTGGGTATCCAACAATTTCTGCGAATATATTAGAAATGGTCTTTACAGAAGGTTTTAAGAATAATTGAAAGTTCTGGGGTGGGTAGTTGTGAAATGAAAGACTACTTGTCGAAAAATCTCAAAGAAAAGTTGATAAGAAGGTATGCTAAAATAGCCTTAATTCACGAGAAACCTTGGTTCAAATGCCGTAATTTGTTCCGTAAGTCGTAATTTCACAGCTACAATCTGGAGATTCCTTACACAGTGTCCCTACGATCCTGTCAATAATATATGTGTGCTTTGGCCCATTAGCATTGCTCATTTTCCCGATGCTATGAGCAACTCCCCATGCTTCAGGACCAATCCAGGTTAAAGTATATGGGGCATTGCATTGACATCTCAAAAGTGAGTAGTGCGAATGGGCAGAAGTACATTGACAGGTTCATAGGGGTACTGTGTAAGGAATCTCCAGATTATAGCTGTGAAACTACCGACTTACAGAACAAATCACGGCATTTGAACCAAGGTTTCTCGCGGATTAAGACTTTTTTTTAGCATACCTTCTTATCAACTTTCCTTCAAGATATTAATTTAATTTAACAATAGCTTTATGGTGAAAACACCACTGGTCTGTTGGCAACACACGCCAACAGCCAGAAAGTACACTACATGTTATAACTACACTACACATACTTAACTACTTAAATGACATACATTTGTTACAAGTGATACAGGATTACAGTCTTTTTTCTTTACTAACCATCCCAGAACTTTCAAGTATTCTTAAAACCTTCTGCAAAGACAGTTTCTAAAATCTTTGCGGATATTTTTGGACGCCCAGTTACTTCAAGCAAGAATATTTTTAGCGTATGCGGGTTAGTATGTGGCTTCTAGTAAATTCGCGGACTATACATATAGTATGCCTTACCTTTCCCTTGCTGCTGTACATATAGCAAAATGCTATCACTGCCAATACAACCCTGTACAAAGTTCCCACACTATCACTGTCATTTTTATGTTGTGACGTCAAAGTGGATAAGGTCCATACCACTCTAGTTTACTACACTACTGTTATTAGGCCAAACATGTTTCAGATCAGGAAAGTTAACCTAAACCAATGTGGGATGGTGACTCATTACATTATAATCTGACTATTTATTATAGCAAGCTGAATGCTCTATTAGAGCATATCAATCTCCCGGCTTTTAGGTGATTCTTTAGCCCATCTAGCTTGCTTTCCTCTATGCCTATGTAAGTGAATTAGTTTACTACTCCCATACAATCACTGAGGTGATGGAATAATGGTGGACACTTTTGCGATGTCATAATAATAAACAAATTTACACAGGCAGTAAGATATGTATAACAACACAGCCCCGGGGGATCTGTAACATAAAATCAACAACAAGTGACCTTATTACAATAGTCACTTTACTATCATGTCATGTACTATATCGGCTATCATTTCTGTATCAGCAAAAATTTTGCACCTTCAACCTTTGTATCACAATTTGAATTTTGATAAAGCAAACTTGGAGGATGACAATTTCCCACAGAGTAACACAGACCAGTGAGATGTCATCCCATACACATCACTACATATACCACACAATCAATACTACACCAGACACATAACACACATACACACATGATCATAGAGGTCACCAATGTACATGATAACTCTACACATCATTTAATGCTACACACTCCTACAACAATACTACTTTTTTAACAGTTAACATGTACACAACAGTTACTACCAACATCTCATTACTATACTAGCTTACCTCACCGATGGCATTAACATCCAGTCCTGACTTGATCAACTCCTTCACTATGGCACTATCTCCTCCAATGGCAGCACAATGGAGTGCTGCATTATCATACTAAAACAACACAAACACATCATCACTACAACAATCATCATAACACTACACTAAAAATTGTTAACAATTATCAACATACATTACTACCCCAACTATGCTATATTCTGCTATATACCCATCCAGCTACACTACTAGTTACACATACACTGTAGTGTTATCTGTTGTGTAACTATCATATAGCTAACTGGAAATCTTTCACAGAACACATTTACAAGTGCACAGGGTGCAATACAGTGTGGATTATAAAATACTACGTGTGATCCATTGAACAAAAACTAGACTTGTAGAAATATGTACCTAGTGCATAGCTGCATGGATCTAGTAATGAGATGATGGTGAGGCCATCTGAGTAGCTGTAACTACCATTGTAAAAACTAGACTTATCCCCTTCCCCCATACACAGAAAATTTGAGATTTTAAATGGTACATGAAATTTAATGGCGCTACAGTGTATAGTACTGATCAAATGCAATGTCATCTCTCGAGAGTGGGAGTAATTTAAAAGCTCGCTAAGTAAAGGGCAAGGCACTCATTTTGTTGACAAGTATTCATCCTGTTTAGTTTGAGATGAATACTCGGAAGCAAAAAGAGTGCCACGCCCTTTAATTAGTGAGTTTTTTAATTGCTTGCACTCTCGCGAGACGATGTTGCGTTTGAGCTGTACGGTACATCATTGATAGTGTAAAATTCCATTCACATTTAACATAGTAAAAAATCATATCACATAGTTACAGGCTGCATATAGCATTTCATCACTTGTAGACAGCTGGTTATAAGTCAATTATAATGCCCACACTCAGTGATGTTACTATTGTTTATAGTGTCATAATCATTATGTAATGCTGACTGCTCTTTTAGAGTATTTTGATATCGATCTCTTTAGCAGATTTTAGTGAGATATTTTCTTCTACTCTCCCTCTCTGACCAATGCTGATGAAGGATTTTGAGAGTTGCTATATGTTTGAGTATTCAGAGCAAGCTATTTCTGACTTTCAATATTATTTGTTGTTCAAGGCTGAAACCATACCAGCCATACTGCTAAATCCATCCTTGTGGTGATTTGAAGTTTTGGAGCAATTGTAGCTTGCCACTAGCTTGTACTATACACACCATAATACATCATGTATAAAGCTGTAAGTAGGACTCACTTTGTACTTTGCATTTGTCAATTCATTAATAAAAAATACAACAATGAAATGTACAGTCAATTTCAGGTTGCTTGCGAATGCATTTGAACGCGATTGCTTGGACACGCGAGCTGTTTTCTTTCAACCAAGCTCCTTTTAATCCGCTCAAAGTACGAAAATTGATCTAAGTGAAACCAAATGTGAAAATTCACTACTTTACTGGCTAGCACTGTTTATAATAATACAATAAACATCACTAACCTGTTGACAGTTGAAGTGATTATCTCTAGGTCAGGTTTTCCAGCATTTGAGCAAGTGCACATGCGCATACAAGCACGAGGTCACTGTTTTGAGGCGTACAAAAGTAGCAATACGTCACTCCAACCTATATAATCCCTCTCCTTACTGTTTCTCTTTATTAGTAGTGCCATTATCACGTCGAAGAATCATCTACAATGCTTGTTATCGACGTTCCAAAAGTACACGATTGCATCATCTAACCGTGCAATAGTGCACAAGAGACCAGTTATCCCTGTTCCCGTTCATGTAAGGGCGTACCCACTACAGGATAAGCGCAAGGGCTACTAAAACGCTCGACTGAAGTTACAGAGCGTTTAGAATGTGATGCTACGGGTGTTTATAATCGAAACCGCCATATGGCGGTTGTGGTGGTAAGAGGGTTAATAACGCAACTACATTTTTCGCCTTCTTAGATTGCTAGACAAAACATACTGAGGTAGATATTCAACACATCAAAGCACTGCACATAAGCATTCACATGATCACGTTTGAAAATCACATTGTGTGTGCGAATTGTGCAATTGCATTCATAAGCAACCTAAAATTGATTGTATGTTGAGTACACATTTTAGAGCGTACACAATGTATTTTTGTAGTTTAGTGTAGTAAAAGAGATACATTTCTAGTCACTCCATTGAGATCGGGCAGGAGATGTAAAAATGTACTGTCTCTTAGCAACATAATGACAGTTGTTATTTGTACAAGCCACCAAACATGTAAACTTCAACCCTCAGGGTCCCTTCTGTTAGAGCTGTGTCCTGAGGACAAGAGAACTGATTATTGGATGGCTCTCTATAATCAGTCAATCAACCAAATACTTGACTTCATCCTTTTTCAATGTAATCACTTCATGTATTCATCCTATACTAGTCAAACGTATCATTTGAAAGAAAAATAAAGGTGAAAAGTGATGCTATGATATAGGAGACCAGAAAAGGCAGAATAACTTTAGTGCACCAATAATGATGAAAACAGTAAACAATCTTGTGGTCATGTGATCCAACTGATTAATTGGTTATTGCCCTGTTATTAATCACCCTCAGTAATAACCAATTAACAGTGTTGGGGGTAACACATTACTTATGTAACGTGTTGCATAATAATTATTATTTTTGTGGTAACAAAGTAATATAACGAATATGCTATAAAAACAGATAATATATATAACTCAAGTTACTTTACTTACAAATGTAATGTGTTACCTACATAAGTAATGAAGTTACTGTAATGAGTGTAATATTACATAACATCATTACTACAAGTAACGAAGTTACTAATCTTGTTACTAATCCACTAAGTAATGCCTAGCCACAACGAAGTAACGAAGCCTACTGAATGAAGCTTATTCACCAGCTTCTTACTTATAACCAAGATTTGTACATTGTCCAACAACGCAATCATGTCACGTGATAAAGTGGTAGTTTCACACGTGACAGCTTAAGGCTGTGGACACAAAGTAATATAATATGTAATATTATTATAGTTACTTTATTTTATGGGTAATATGTAACTGTAACTAAATAGTTCAGTTGCAAGTAATATGTAATATGTAACTAGTTACTTTTATAAAGTAATTGCCCCAACACTGCCAATTGATCATTATTTTGATTAATCACAATTGATTCATAGCCCTACTCCTTGTATTTTGATCTGACACAAATTTTATTATTATCAACAAGTTACAACAAACCAAGTGTCTTAGCTACTTGGACTGTCTAGTGGTAGTTACATTATACATGGTATTTAAAAATATCAATATTATTAGACAAATTAGTAAGATCATTAATATGTCTAGTAAGACTACAATTAGGCCATACCAAATTAATCATATGTTTCCCAGATTGTTTGCCCTCTAGTAGTGACCCGGCCAGGTCGAAAAGTAAATAATGTAAACCGCAACTAACTGTTTTGCTGGAGTTTACATGACTGCTCTATTAGAGTATCCCTATCTTGACAGGTGCAAAAGCTAAAGTCCTTCCGAAATAGAGCTCCATTTTCTACCCCTTGCTGTTACACTATTACTGCTTGCACATTATTACAGAATCTATAGCCATGTTAGCAATTATTTTAAGAGTCACGTGATTTGCGTTTATTTTGGGTTTGCCAAAACATTGATCCGCTGCATCCATGAAACATAACATTAATTTGTCATGGCCTTAGTTCATCACCTATGGTAATGGACAAGCCACACCCACCAACAGTAATTACACATTATAATAATCACCTCATCCTTAGCATGAAAATCTGCTCCTTTGGTGAGTAGGAGCTTAAAAGCTTCCAACTGTGCATGTCTTGCAGTGATCAGTAGCAACGTCATGTTGCCCTATAGTAATAGACAATGACATGTAATAAGACATCATGTAGTGACTATAGTGAGACAGATGAGGTCACTATACTGTACCACTTCTATTGTACTGAATACAGTGGATAGTAATGTACCAAAATGAAGGATTAACATAAGGGTATACCTTATATGGCTATTGAGCACTATAAATTAACTACTACCTCACTAGAGACACAAATACTGAATATTATGAAGGGTGTAGTCATGATCTTGACATTCCAAGGTAAACTAAAAGTTTAGAGTAGGGACAACAAACTAACAAAAAATGTAGTTCAGGACTACTAACCATGACTGGATGATCATTTATACTACCATGGAAACCACCCCACTATGTGTGTGTGTATAACATGTAACACAATATACCTCATATTGTGCCATACTGTAGAGTTGGGTTGTTAATCACATTTGTCAATTAAGCACGTGCAAATATTATTTGTTAAGCGCATACACATTTCTTGTGATTAACCATATGGCTGATAAGCACATGTGGGAAAATGCAAGGTTCGACACACGACAAAGCTACATACAGGAAGAAACGCTGGAAAGTGAATGTCTCCTTGAGCGCTTAAGTCTCCCTTGAGGTCTCCCTTCACTGTGTACACAGCAAATCAGCCATCTGGATTACAATATTCTTGTTCATTATGAAGGATGTCACCCAGAAATAGAGCTAAATATCCTTACACATTGGCGCGGTGACTGGCACGAACTACTAACTCCTCTATTGCAACACAGTGATTCCATGTAAACACAACATAATTGTTTATTAGGCATATGCCCCTAACAGATAGTATGATTTTTATAAAAGTTTTCTCCGAAAATTATAAGCGCATGTGCTTAACAACCCGTCTCTACGGTATCTACAAAAAAAGGAAAAGTATACAAAGTGTGAAACAATTGAAATTGAAGTAGCTTAGTGATGGGTTGTTCATTGTAACTGGGCAAGTTATTGATGCAATTAGCTTGTAACTTCATAATTAGATGGTCGTAAAATAAAGTTGTGTTATTTCACAAGCTACACTGTACTACATCATCACAAATTATCAAAACCTTTTAGGATTAATCAAGTAGTATACTATCTGAGATTTAGAGTCACTCTATAATAGCTCATTACACATGAGGCTTGTATTTAATTTGTTGTGTGTTCAGTTCCATCTTAAGCGTGAGCCCAGTATGTCCATTGTACTATAGCTCTCTATTGCATACCACCTGCAACAAACATTTCACTAAAGAAGCTTTACTCCCCTGGAATAGTTGTTTAAATGAAGTTTCTGTAATGAACAACTTAACAGCAGTCAAATAGTGCACTCAACATGAAGGCCAAACAAGTGACCTATCAATGTCCCATTCCAGACCCTAATTTTTGTAATTAAGTAAGTGTTGTGACTCACACAGCTCAGAGAAACCATATTCCTTAAAGGTATAGTGACTTATTTGATGATATATAATTTACTGGGATTATAATTTTCACCAGAAAATGAAACAAATGGCAATCAAAAATAATTTCCAAACTGAAATTTCTTATACAAAAAATTGTATACATCTGTAATAAACACACTACTCACTCTACACAATACTACAGTATAGACAACTATACCAACTACAACTCACCCATGGATAATCATTAGGACCTCTTGTATTCACATCCCACTTTTTGTCCTCCAATAGGTAATGTAGGTCACTTATATTACCATCTTCAGCTGCCTTTAGTAGCCGATCCAGTTCCTCCTGTAAAGTATCACCATGGTGACTGATTAGTGAAACCATAACACCTCACATGATCCAATAATACTAGGATACACCAAAACACATGTCATACAGTGGGTTATTATATCTGAAATTTCTGCAGCAGGAAATTTAGCAACAGAAGGTCATCGCTAAAATTTAAATCTTGCTGTTAGTTAAGATATGTGCAATAAAGCAAGGGGTAGTCACTTCCATACTGCCATGCAGTTGATACACTAGCGATCAAGAATTTTGATTGTCTAAATTTTGTTTTGATTGTTTGATTTCATCTGTAAAAGAGCCTTAAAGCCTAGTAAATTCTTAGTGTTGCTAAAAGTTCACTTTCAAAAGTGCTTGATCACCACTTTTGTGGATGCCTTGATCACTTGATTCACTGTGCACAAGCCCTTGATTGAATCTTGATCCCAGCTGTGTTTCAACACACAGTATAGAAGTGACTATCCCTTGAAAAGGCAATGTGGCAACATTTGTAACAATCAACTGTTTCTGTTACTAGCAGAGTAAAAGCAAAAACACCTGTCCAGTGTTGTATATACAACTGTTACATCGTTTTTTCCCCTGCTGTCTTTCATTTCTCCATTGTTTAACTAGCCTGATGGGCTCGGAGAAAGCTTTAATAAAGAGCTGGACCCTTGCTAGCAAGCTAAGCCTGCAGGCAATCATTTTTTCCTTGAGCAAAGATTGTTAGCTCGAGTCACATACACCTTTTCTTATGCACTTTTTGCTTCAACTTTCTTTTACAGTACACAAGTTTGGTTGGGCAAATATATCTTTCCAGATAGCTTAATGATGAAGCTTTCAACAGCATGTGACCTTTGCAAAATCATGTTATCATGGCGGCAAAATTCTCGCAAATTTAACAAATGCTAAAAGTAATGTCTTGCAATAAAAACCTGCTATATGGTAAATACCACAACCCAACTAATAGGCCACTAGATGGGCCATTACTGTGCGGTATATATTATACTTTGCGTGAAAGGATCAAAGTGATGCTGCGTAGTGTATTGTTCATACAGTACTTATTAGCTGCATAACTGTACTGTATGATTCATACAGAACAGTTATGCACTTAATTGGGCAAATACAGCACACTTGCAAATACTGTGCAGTTATGTGAAGAATTCTTTTTACAGAATGTTATGAAAACAACACACTGTAAATTGCTAAACCAGCCAAAGAGATCCTACCAGTTCGTTCTATGGCTAGAAATATACTGTATAAACACTTACTGATCACCTGATCACGAACCTATTTAGACACGACTCCACTAAGACAGCATGATTGATCATGCGCGTAACATTGTAAATCGCTAAAACTAGCCTAACTAATCCTACTAGTCTACGACTAGAAATAGATTATATAAACACTTACTGATATCCTGAAAACGAAAATCGCAGCGGTTTGAGTACTAGAGAAAATCGCTCCAAACCAGATGACCAGGAAGTACAATATAACACTTAAAGCACCGCCTATGCTTGTGTGTACAAAAAAACAGCACTCGGGGGGTTCTTGAGGCAAATACAGCACTCAGCTTAGCCTCGTGCTGTATTAGCCTCTTGACACGCCCCCTTGTGCTGTATTTTCCATACACACATGTGGTGGTGGTGCTTTAACTATAACATAAAAGCTGCTGAAGTACCCCCTGGACACCAAAATGTCTTGTACTGGGATATTTTGGTGTCTTATGGACAGTGTTGGGCAAGTTACTTTGTAAAAGTAACTAGTTACATATTACATATTACTTGCAACTGAACTATTTAGTTACAGTTACATATTACCCATAAAATAAAGTAACTGTAATAATATTACATATTATATTACTTTGTGTCCACAGCTTTAAGCTGTCACGTATGAAACTACCACCTTATTACGTACATGATTGCGTTGTTGGACAATATGCAAATTTTAGTTATAAGTAAGAAGCTGGTGAATAAGCTTCATTCAGTAGGCCTCGTTACTTCGTTGTGGCTAGCCGTTACTCAGAGGATAACTAACGAGATTAGTAACTTCGTTACTTGTAGTAATAATATTACGTAATATTAGACCCGTTACAGTAACTATATTACTTAGGTAATGCGTTACATTTGTAAGTAAAGTAGCTTGCGTTATATTACCTGTTTTTATAGCGTATTTCGTTATATTACTTTGTTACCACAAAAGTAATAATATTACGTAACGCGTTACATAAGTAACGCGTTACTCCCAACACTGCTTATGGACACATCAGTTTTACAGTGTATGGTAGTTTTGTGATCACCAAATTTAATCATGCTTGATCACTTGATGTACCCTACATCAGACCCTTGATCACATTAGATCAAGCACTGCCACTAAACTGATGGAAGTTACTACCACTTGCTTTAACACTAACAGCAAGCACTCAACTAATACCAGTCAATTCTTAGTGTACAATAATGGACTTGTGAGTAGTTAGCTATGTAACTGGGTCCTGAGACATGTAACTGAGGTGGAACCACAAATAATAGACTTACCTACTAAATACATTGTCTATTATCTATGGGGAAGTATGAATAGTGGACCCAGGGACCCACAAAGATCCAGCTTTTTTGGAATTTGATACATTTCACAATATTTTATACTTGTACTAGGTACCTCTGCAAGTAGTCTTGCATGGCCAATACACTTTTTCCCCATCACAGTGTCTCACATGATGTTTATACCAACTAGAAAATATAAGCGCCTCTGAAAAAATAATATCTGGCAAAATTCTGATTACTAGCTAAGCAAATTTCAGTCCAGCAGCTTGAAAACCAGACTTCGTACCATTTGCTCAATGTTTCTAAACTTTAGTAGCTAGGGGATATATGTAATAGACTAGTATGCTCATTGTGCAGCAGGCAGCTGGCCTATAAATGCAGCTGGCCTATAAATGCAGTCACCTTCAGAAGCATATTAAAACTAGCCATTGGGATTGCAAACCTAATAAAATTTACTGATTTTAGTGGAATTCTGCATATCTACTGACATGGTAAGGTCAAAAACATACGAGAATCTCACTAAAAGTTGGCATAGGAAACATGGTATCTGTTTATATAGGCCTACAGAAACTAGAACAAAGCTATTCTAAACTAAGTTATTCACGCGGCACTTTCTCGAAGCGGCTTTCCTTAATTTTTGTCTTTAAACTGAATGGCCCGCTCAAGGGCAACAACTCTTCATACAATTCCTTTAAAGTGCAAAAGTACTCTAATCATGTACAAAATGTTCCAGACCATTTTTTGTGTTTAGACTAATTAGTTTAAGGAAAATTCCCATAGTCTTGGTAACAGGTGAATCCCACAATACATTACGCATCGGGCAAAATGACAAACCGGATTCAGAAACTCAGCTGGGCCCACTTATCTACTGTAGCTACAGTCTTGAAAATAAGGTGGCGTATTCCTTAGAGGTATGTGAATAATTAGCAGACCGTTTTTTGTTGTGGGTCCTTCAAAAATTTACGAAAATCACTGTTTTTACACCATTTTAAGCAGTTTTGGGGGTGTCCCTTTCAATATTAATATATTGATTATTAACGAAATAAATTCAATATGGCACTTATAAATTCTAATTGGTTTAAACAACACCGTGACGAGGAAAAACTGGACTGGCCATGCAAGACTACTTGCAAAGGTGCATAGTACTAGTCTCACATGGCCAGACCGCTTTTTTCTCTTTGTCATTGGGTAGGAAGAAAAAAGGGTCTGGAACAGTTCGAATCCCACACTCATCTTGGCACTCCCCAGATAATTGGGGGGTGTTAACCAAAGAAACGTGATGTGTTTTCAAATAGTAGCCGCTTGTGTCAATCAATTGCAAGCGCGTATTTATAAACCGATCAGCATCTAAAGCTGCCTTTGAGGCGATAATAGATTGAATTGATTGTTAGTTCTTTAAGTAAGTTAAATCTTTGTTTATTGTTGTGCTGTGGCATTCTTGTTACAATAGAGTTTAAGCACATGGGTTGCATACTTATATATGACGTAGCCTCGTGACGTGTCAAGACGATTGTGGGATTCAAACTGTTCCAGATCCTTTTTTCTCCCCACCCAATGACAAAGAGAAAAAAGCGGTCTGGCCATGCGAGACTAGCATAGTACAAGTATAGAATTCCAAAACCTTTGCATTGTCACAGAATTGGGCAGAATTTGTTTTTCTGCCCCTTCTTGCTCTGCCCACAGTTTAAACATGATCAAGAGTACACTGACTACAAACAATAGTAAGCACAACACTATCTGCCTATTATAATACTCTTGATAATATGGATTACAAGTAATGACCTACTAATGCAGTCTTTAATCATCTGGATTATAGATTAATTCGGCTATTAATCAAAACTTACTTTACTTGGTGACGGCTCCGACATTTCCTTGCTCACCTCCCTCCACCACTTAAGGTATACTAACGATCGCTCGAGTACCCTCGATTTTCAGTTCTAAAGTGTTATGCACGTTCCAGGCACCTTGCTTTAGTCATGTGATGCCCTTTTTGCCATGACAACCTCACGAGATTAACATCGATCATAGATAATAGACTATGCATCGATCAATCAGCTTAGGATGAAGAGGACCTGAGCATATAGTCTGGCCAATCTTAGCTACGTGAGTGTGTGATTGTTTTCAGTGCATGACTGAATTGTTGTCTAAACAATTTTAGTATCATTGGTTGTTGCAGCAAGGCTGTGAACACTGGTAGACCCTCAGCCCATACTACATGAACATGAAATATGATTCTATAAAGTCAATGCTAGGAGCGGATCTAGGATTTCCCAAGAGGGGGCTAAAAATGTGGCAACTGGATATACGGTACTGGTTGATACAACTAGTAGTGCAGTTTGTGTTGTACTGTAACATTGTTTTATTTTTATAGCTTCCTTGCCATGTCTGTATTTGTATGTGTTTTGACATCTCAATGATGGTTTACTCTCTCTGAGAAGCACACTCAGTATGAGGAGCATGCTTTATCTGAGGGGTCTGGGGGCATGCCATCACAGAAAAATTTAACTTTCTGAGATCAAATATAATTGTGTTGTTTGAATCTCATTGAATAAACATTGCAAGCCACTTTAACTTTGGTAACTAGCTTTCATATAAAGACACACCATAGATGATGCAGTATGGTTTGAGTTCAAGATGAAGATCAAGGCGTCTAGCAGTTGGTCTTTGTTCTTTATAATTTAAAGAATTTTAATGATGGATGTTCTATTAGAATAGTTGACTGTCTATTAGAGTTTTATCAACTTTTTGCAGTTTTCTCCTCAAATACAAAATAATTTGATTCCCTTTTGTTGATTCCTAGAAGGGATTAGCTCTTCTCTTCTCACTCTTTTCATTGCCCATGTATATGCTTTAGAGACAACTACTGTAGCTTCTACTATCTTTCTAGTTATATAGCATATAAGTAAAATTTGGAGGGGGTGTTTCAGCCCCCATGTACCCCCTAAATCTTCTCTTGATGTAATGCCTTTAGCTAGCAACATACTGTACAAACATGTTAGGGTCTGGTGTAGCTCCATGTTTGTGTTGATTTAGTTATGGATGACTTTTTAATTAGGGATAGGAAATGCAATAATGTGATGTCACAGTTTCCATTGGAAGTCTGCATAGCTAACCACTCACAAGCTGAGTCCATTGTTATGCACTACAGAGTCACAGAATTGACTGGTATTAGTTGAGTGCTTGCTGTTAGTATTAAAACAAGTGTCAGTCACTACCATCAGTTTAGTGGCAGTGCTTGATCTAATGTGATCAAGGGTTTATCAAGTGATCAAGTACTGTTAAAATTGGTGATTAAACAATATTTAAGAACTTTTCTAGGAATTATAGTTAAACTAGCATTGGTACCTGCCCTATGTGCAGGACCATCTCCACATTAAACATTTTAATGCCACGAAGAGGGACTAAGCATTAAACACCAGCACTGCTAATGTAGCTATGTAGGGTACACGGTGATGTCATATTTTTTAAAGAGCATGAGGTTTTCTTATGTCATTAATGATGCAAAACACTAAAGTTTATTGTTTGTGGTTTTGACAGGAATGTAGTTTAATTATTCAGTGCATCTTCCCTACCAGTGACTTCAACGTGCTGTATAGAACAAACGAAACCTTTGCTGCTTTACATGAGAACTAATGCAACAATAATTAATATATTGGGAACCAAGCATAAATATTAGTGTCCTATATTTGCTGTGTAGCATGTATGTCGATAGTGCTTTAAAGTACATGATCCTTATGCAGTACATAATAATTTATAGTGAAGCATACATGCATGCAAGGCTAGCTAATTAGTTAAACTGCATGCGAGCTAAGGCAATTGTATACAGTATACCCTACATTACATACAGGTTGTGTACACACGGTATAGTTTCAGTTTCTACATTTTGATGTTTACCTTACCGACTGTCACAAAGAGAAATGAACTTGAGCATAATTTAAAGTCAACACAATTTGCAGTTATAGTTACTGCATGGCAAGCAAAAGTTCAGAACTTGTCCTATGCACTTTCAGTTCTGATGTTGCAGTGACACATATACCTCTTGCCATACAAAAACCCAGTTTTGAAACACCTGTAGTGTAATTGACCAATAAGGTAATGTATGAATCTTTAGAGTGAAAGCATGTAAGCAGGATAGTGAAACAGTTGTGCCAGGTCAGATGCAATTCCTCGGTGTAAACTATGGATCTGCATGGTTCCAGTATTATCATTTTTCAGATGCACAGTAGTATTTGTTCAATCATGCAAGCTGCCTATTACTACAGCAGTATTGAGGTAAGTCTGAACAAACAGTTTTTCATGTCAGTGCACACCTATGTGCTTAAAACAAAGATGTAGATATTCTGGATACTGGTGAAAGAAGCTTTTACCTACTCTAATACAACACACTGGACCAACACACAGATGGACAAATATGTTGGCAATTTGTCTGCCCTATCCCAAAAGTGCTATAAGAGTCCCTATTATGTGAGGTAATTCAGTGCCAGTGCTGAAAAACTGATCATAAGAGTTTGTAGATGAAGACTTGCATGGAACAGATAGAGCAAAAAGGTGTATCAAAAAGGTCCCAAAAGTGAAAAAAAAAGTTATGACCTAGGCGGGGATTGGACCCTGGCTGGTTATAATAACTTGTGGTTAAGGGAGGTGCACAAATCGCCACAGTTGTTTATCAGTGGTTTTGACAGGAATGTAGCTCAACTTTTCAGTGATCCTTCCCTACACCAGTGCCTTCATCGCCCTATAAAGAGCGAACAAAAGCACGTATTGATTTGCTACAACAACACTCGAGTTGCCAGATGATGGGCGTTTAATTTCGCTAAAGTCCCGCCTCGATACGTGCTTTGCATGCCAAGATATGATGAGCTAAAAGCCGTGTTTTAAAAAGGTGTTCACAAAAAGGTACTAAGTAGAAAGAAAAAAATCTGTCAACACGTGGATTTGAACCCACGACCTCTTGCACGCTAGTCAGGCGTTCTACCACTTGAACAGTATGTGCTGTGGTTTTCAAAGGAATGTTGCTCAAGTTTTCTCTACACCTTGGCCTTCTACGCGCTGTAGAGACCGAACGGAAGCACGCGTGAACTCGTGATAACAATCTTAGAGTAGGCGGATGATGAGCGCTTCATTATCAGCACAGACTATGTCGATTCGCGCCAAGTCTGGTGAGTAAGCAGCGTGACCGTCAGACAGACAGACAGACAGACATTTTCAGCTTTATATATATATATATATAGAAGATATAGATATAGAATATAGATATAGATAGATAGATAGATATCAAGGAATCAAAATTTTGACTGAGCTGTAGCAATCAAGTATTATTTTGATCCTGATCATAATCACTACCATATTATGTCTTAGTGACTATACTCTGTAAAAACTGAAGAGTTCACAGGACACTAAAATGTCCCAATATGGACCATATTAGGACATTTTGGTATGCAGGGGGTCAAGCAGGACTTCAGTTTTTACAGGTATGTATTGGGGCATTTTAGTGTCCAGTGAACACTTCAGTTTTAACATTGCATGTATTATGTCACTAGTATCCTTGTTACATCTGTTGTACTTGTTTTATATAAACAAATTGTAACAACAAAGTTTCATGACCAGTGATTATGAAACTTCACTCAAGCAAATATTATGAGAAAAACGGCACAAAATGCTCATAACTCTCTTCACACTTGAGATTACAAAATGTTTGATAACACTGTGACCAACCTCCATTGTGTTAAGAGGTTACTAGAGCAAACAATTCTTGTGTGGCTGATTACTCAAAGTACACCACAAGTGATCACATGACCACAAGAGTTGTTTACAGGATGTGTTGTGTGGTGTATGGTTATTGTAGGATAGTTCCAGTTCTGGTAAATAACACCACTTGCCTTTAGGCTGATCAGATCATTAATAATCTGTTGTTGTACTCTATCCTATACATGGGGAGATGTTGTTAGAGAATGACAATACCTGGCTAAGCTGGTCACCTTCACATCAAAATTTCTTCACTTCCAACACACAGGTGGTTACATTAGACAGGTGGACTATTAGCTCACATTTCTTACTTGAGGGAAAATTACCCAGTTAGGAGAAATGGCCACTAAGACAGGTTCTACTGTACTATTGGCAATTGTTCTGTATACCATAGACCATGTGTGATCTAGGGTGGGCACTCTATAATGTGAACAATAAGACAGTATTTCAAGATGCTCTACACTAGGAAAATTATTAAATTGCGAAGAAATCATACTGGAAGATACAGTATAACACAAGTTACTAGCTAATAGTCAGTGTTGGGCAAGTTACTTGGTAAAATAACTAGTTACATATTACTTGCAACTGAACTATTTAGTTACAGTTACATATTACCCATAAAATAAAGTAACTATAATAATATTACATATTATATTACTTTGTGTCCACAGCCTTAAGCTGTCACGTGTGAAACTACCGCCTTATCACGTGACATGATTACGTTGTTGGATAATGTGCAAATCTTGGTTATAAGTAAGAAGCTGGTGAATAAGCTTCATTCAGTAGGTTTCATTACTTCATTGTGGCTAGGGGTTACTCAGTGGATTACTAATGAGATTAGTAACTTCGTTACTTGTAGTAATAATATTACGTAATATTAGATTCGTAACTATATTACTTAGGTAACACGTTACATTTGTAAGTAAAGTAACTTGAGTTATATTACCCATTTTTATAGCGTATTTCGTTATATTACTTAGTTATCACAAAAGTAATAATATTATGTAACGCGTTACTCCCAACACTGCTAATAGTATACAACACACTTAGGGATGGTAATTTTAGCTATAGAATGCTCAATGCTTTTTGCCCTCAAAAACATCACGAAATCCAACGTTGTAGCAACTTTATGCAAGCCACACCTTAGGCCACACATGATCTATAAGAACACCTATCAGTGTCACTATGGTGTGTGTTGTACATGTGATGTGTGTGAAATATGAAGTGTGGAGGAATAACACCCTGTACATATCCATTATAATTCCAATAGAAATTAATACAATGATATAGAGTGAGGAGAGTGTGTCATGTAGTACCCCACCAACTAGATTGGTTCTGTTTGATTAACTGGACCTGTAGTGGGTAGGAGCTCACATGACATCACATGATCATCACTGACCTCATGTGGACTGAAGTGTAACACGGTTGCTATGGCATTGATCATGTGATCCTTGCCAACATTGGCACTACACATATAATGCAAAATTATATTTTTCAGATACTCCAGGTTAGCTGTCTCCCGTGATCTGTTCACAGTAAAGGTACATTATGTGTATAACACATGTAACATAGATAATAGCTACCTGCTTCTTTCTAGTCTTCTGATCTCTTCCTTCAACACAGTGGACTGTTCTATTAACTTCTCTTCCCTGCATAGATAGTAACACTAATGTCATGTACAGCAGATCCTCGGTTATCTGAACCCAAATGTGCCTCAGGCAATGGTAAAAGTGTTCAGATAAGTGAATTGTTTGAATAACTAAAGCCCGTACTTTTATATACAGAGCACTGTTGAAATACAGTAGATCCTCGGTTATCCGACCCTTGTTTATATGAAATTGGAAATGACTGTGCTATTAGGAACATACAGTATGATAGTACTGTATAGTAGGGACCACAAAGGTTTGTGACATGACAAAACATCACCAAAACCAGCCTCACTTTTCCTGATGACAATGAGGCAGTATTGGATAGGTAAAACTAAACCCAAACAAGCCTTATTGACCTGAAACACTTTCAACAAATTGTTAAAATAATTCATTAAACATAAGTTTCTGACTGACAGACAAGCGTAACTCCATAACAGCTAAGGCTATGGGCTTGACTTTTTCACTGTTCAACGTCGCTTCAGCCGGATACAGTACATGCCTTTTGGCATACTGCAGTATGTACAATACATTCTTCATAGACTTACCAGTGTCCTCATTTGTGTCCCATTTATCATTGCTAACAGCGAAAGGTGTTGGTTTGATGGTAGCATGTGACAGCTTCCCTTTGTAACAGAATTTGTCCGTATTTTTCATAGTGGCTACTTTGATTGCAGAGATGCTTTTCAAACAGTTCTTGATTCGTAGTGCTGTGTAACCAGTTGAACATAGTTGGCAACGAAGTGTAATGGATGCTTCACTTTTCAGATGATAATTGATAGCTGGGGTGTGCAGTGCCGTTTCTTTCTTTTGATGCAGTATGCATGGGTTCACCAGTCATGATAATTTTATTTTACGGAAAAGTAGTTACAAACAAGTTGGCAAACAAGTACACAAAAAATTTGAAATTTTTAACTAGAGTAGGGACCATAGCACATCGATAAAAAGTACTGAAACAAACTGGAGTAGTGCACGATATTAAATCACAGCAAAACAATAAAAAGTGTTACTGTGGAACCTCTCTTATCTGACCCCTATTATCAGGACACCTCCATTGTCTGGACAGCCTAAATTAGTCAAGTGGCTCGTAGTTTATTGACCATAATGAGATGAAAGTACAAGGAGGGAGCCTGAAGGTTACTGTTTACCCGTTTGGTGGGTAGGTAAAAACAGTGGACCGGGGACCAGGGACCAGGGGACCCACGGAAATCCAACTTTTTTTGGAACTTTTTACACTTCACAGTATTCTACACTTGTACTAGGTACCTCTGCAAGCAGTCTTGCATGGCCAATCCACTTTTCCCCCCTCACGGCGTCTCGCATGATGTTTACACCAATTAGAAATTATAAGCGCCTCTGAAAAGTGTCTGAAGCTAACTGCATTAATTACAGGTCACTCGCTATTTTCCCAGAGTATTTGTTTGCACAATGTTTCTAAACTTTAGTAGTTAGGTGACATAATAGACTAGCATGCTCACTGTGCACAAGACGAATAATTACCAGCTAAGCCAAGCTAAGCAAGTTCCAGCAGCTCTTCATACGTCATGATGCATTTGCACAATGCTCCTAAACTATTCTAGTAGCTAGGTGGCATAATGCTTACTGTGCAGCAGGCAGTGGCCTATAAATGCGGTCAGCTTCAGACACTTTTTAGAGGCGCTTATAATATCTAATTGGTGTAAATATCATGCGAGACGCCGTGAGGGGAGCAGGGGTTAATCTAGGGGGGGGAGGGGGGGGAGGCACAGGCCCCCCTGGGTTAGCTATTTCCCCCCCCTAGGTTTATACCTAAAGCCTTGAGAAATGGAAAGGTTTAATTGATCCCAAAGTTGTATAATCCAATGGTCAATATTCAATGGCATCACAGTAAAATTTCACCAAATTGAGTATATTTACACCTAAATTTTCAAAATTTTCCTAGGTAAGAAATCTTCACAGGAGCCTAAACTATACCATTTAGAGTACAGAATTGTAATCTTCAGGTTGTTAGCATCACGATGGTATATAGTTTGAAAAGATTCGCTGTGTTGTGAAGCGGAAAGAAGCGACTTTAGCATGGCAGAAGACTCTAGTGACTTTATTTTCAGCATCTAGAAAGTCTACTTAGTGATTTGTTACTACGTTTCTGCAAGACTGGGAACAATGCTATGCAAAATTTTATCGCAGAAATAGGCGATCTTTCATCACTGTGATTCTATCAATACTAGGCGATTATTTCACCCATTACAGTAGGTTTAGTGGCCATGTTTTGCTGCCTGACGATTCTCTATATTTATAAGAGTAAAAATACCTCGCTTAGGAAAGATGCAGCCTTTAAACCTTAACCATTTGACACAAGATCGCTGATTTCTTGATCACAACACAGTGTATCTTTCCAATTTTCACGTCATTGTTGTAGTATAGTAGCTACTATAAAAGTACATTCTTATAATAAGAATAAACGGTATGGTTTAGGCTCCCGTGAAGTGCAGAGGAGGTTGGTCACACATCATAGCCCTATGATGTATTGATGCGTGTTATTGCACAACCAAAAATGGCATTTGAAATAGGTGTTGGCATTTTCTTCCCTTTACATCACATCCACGTGAAGTATTCATGATGTATCCTTTGTTTCTTGGCTAAGAAAGCCACACAGCATGCTTCGTGGCTGAATGAAGGGCACTGGGAGCCATAATTTATCGATACTAATTCGTGCATTAGAATACTTGATATTGATACTGAGGTGTTGGGGTTGAATGGGTTGAACTTTTCTTTGAGATCAAGAGATGTTTTAAGACGCGTGACCAACCTCCTCTGCGTGAAGTGTAAAGATCTTAGTCCCATAGGTTTCAATACATTTTAAGGTCTCCCAAAGGACACCGGATGTTGTGCAACGTGTAATAAATTAGTATTCATTACCATACTGTGAATACTTTAGCTTGCGTGGAAATGAACTATTTAGAGGGTCAGACAGCTGAGGGTTTACTGTCACACACACACACACACAACACACACAGCTAGCCACACCCACAACACACACACAGCTAGCCACACCCACAACACACACAGCTAGCCACACACCTTTCATGGTAGTCACTAATAGTTTCTTCTAGTTCAATACATTTCCTTCTAGCCAATGAAATCTCAGCATCCCTCCTAGCTTGTTCCTGTATGAAGTGTAGTAGTTTCACCTCCTCATCAGCCACTGGCTGTAGTGATAGAATAGTACAATGTACCAATACAGTGTGGTCCCTTTATTATACTGGGGATCATGTGTAGTGTATCATCAGAACATGTTCTTAGTTTGATGACAAACATATTCTGATAAATGAGCTCATTCATTAATAAAAAGAACTACATTAACTATACTAATAGAATACTCTAATGGCTGACATACAATCATTTTACATGTGTATAAATATTAACAAAAACTGTTTGGTATGATCAAGAACAAATGTCCCATACATTTAGTATTGGGTGAATCTAGGTAGGAGCAAATGTTGTTTAAATGATAGGATAGACTGAATGAACCATTGGAGACAGGACACTTGTTCACTTCATTGACTTTCATGAGAACACAAACAGACACTACACCATACACCTGTATGTGTGTATAACACTTTATACAGTGTAGAGTACACACCTTGTTGAGGATTGCCTTCACTGCTGACATTGCCTCTATAATGAACAACAACTCATCTTAATGGTAACTACAGTATACAGTATACTCAGAATAGTTCACAGTAAGAACTTGTTCTTACATACACACACCACACACCTTTGATGTTCTTGATGGTAGTAATCTGTGTGAATGAGAACTAGCAGCTTCTTCATCTGATAATGCACTGTTGTCTCCTATAAGACAACAATATCATAACAAGTGTGTCAACAGTGTAGCCACACTAGTAAACAAGAACACCTCACTACACAGTAGTGACCATAACCAGTACTTCATGACCTCATTAGTAAGACCACCTCATTATAGTGACCATGTCAAGTAGGTCCCAAACATTGCTAAGGTGTACTTCATGACCTCATTAGTAAGACCATCTCATTATAGTGACCATGTCAAGTAGGTCCCAAACATAGCTAAGGTGTACTTCATGACCTCATTAATAAGACCACCTCATTATAGCGACCATGTCACTATAATGTAGCGACCATGTCACTTTATTATAGCGACCATGTTACTTCATTATAGCGACCATTAGGGCTGAGCGATACTGCCATTTTAGTATTACAGTCGATACTGAAGCCACTATTCACGATACTGAATAGTTCATGATACTTATGAATAAGTCAATCATAGCTGCTGCTGCTACATACTGTATTGCTCAGCATTCTGCAGGAAGTCCTTATAGGTGATGGTAAACTAGCCACTATCATTCTTGTTTACAGTAACAGTTATTGTAACACATGCTTTGAGGTTATGTTGTGGTGTTCACACCTCTCTGCAGGGGAAACCAGGTGGGTGGACTTTATCACTTACAAGGATTCTTAGCCTAGTACTGCATAACAAATGGATTTTTAATGACAGTAATGTACAGGCATGGTATCACGATAGTTAATGTACAGGCATGGTATCATGATAGTTAATGTACAGGCATGGTATCACGATAGTTAATGTACAGGCATGGTATCACGATAGTTAATAACAAAATATCGCGATATCGATACTTTCAAAATATCTCGATATATCGCTAAAACGGTAGTATCGCTCAGCCCTAGCGACCATGTCACTTCATTATAGCGACCATGTCACTATACTATTACCACTAATGGAGCCATTACTCACAGTTCCACAGCTGGTCCTCATAACGAAGTTCTATAGTGACCAGTTCACACACCTGACTGATTATCATCTGATACAGGAGGTACTAGTACACTAGTGGATGGAGTGGAGACAATATTATTAAATGATGATCGACTGGTAGTGATCCTCTTGTTGACTGATATAGTAACTCGGCTGGATGACAACTCTAACTTTAGTCGGTTAATTTCTGTATCTTTGTCTTGTAGAAGTGTTGAAGTTCTCTCTCTCGTGGACTGTACTCTCAACTGTAACTCCGGAGACTTTTGCTCCACATTGTTATAAATGTGAGGTGAATGCTTTGTAATTGATCTACATCAGAAAATTTTGACAAAAGGAAAAGTAGACAAATTTGATGAACCAATTAAATCCATCAACTTTTAGTTTGTCACTACCGCCCAAAGCACCTTTAAAAGTACAAGTTTAGATTGATCATTTCTTGACTTTTGTCAACATTTAATCCATGAAAACTGATGAAGTGTGATTCATCACCTTTTCCTTTTGTCAAAATTCCCTGTCGTATGGTACATAATTTACACACACGCATGCACGCGTGCATGCACCAACACGGCACTCGCACGCACGCACCAACACAGCACCCACACGCACACACATACACGCACGCACACATGCACACTTTGTAGCCATTTTCTGTTTGTCCAATTTTCTTCTGGTACTCCCCATGTTGGGACCTCATGTCCTCTCTCTCAGTTGTGACTCTTTTTCAAACTCTGCTCCATTTCATGTTCATGGTGTGCTTGTTGTTCAGCTAGTTGTTGTTTCAACTCAGCATTCTCCTCAAATAACTCCTTTACCTCCTGATTAGTGCCCACCACCAATTCCTATAGTGAAAGGTTACACAGTAAGTTTATTAACACTGTATTTTATTGGTACCAAGTAATATGAGGTGGTAAACATGGTCACTATAATGAAGTGATATTAATGAGGTGACTGCTAAGTGAGACTGTTAGCTGGTAGGGGGATCCCCCAAAACATAATGGAATGCTGTCTTCAAAAATCATCGTAAAATATCTTACACAATGAAAAGTACGATATGGCTTCCCTGTGGTTGTGTTGACTAGCTACATACGTATCACCCTAAACACACATATTGTCCATAGTAATTGGATTGATTACAGAGACACTTCTCATAGTGTTCTTTGTATGTAATGCTGTGTAACAGGGAGAACATAGCTGAATACAAATCCACTTCACTTTTCAATAATTTGATTGTTGGGGCACACACATTCAAATGTCCATTAGTATATCTGCAGGTACAGACAATTAGTGCTCTGCGATATGCCGGTAAGACCGTTTATCATGATACACTGTAAATTATCATAACCGATTATCATACCGTGACATCTTTGATAACCGATATATCGAAATACCAGTATATTGATGAATACCAGTATACTTTTAACCCAGCTAGCCTTTGGTGTTCAATTACCCAATTTGTTGATGATTTAGCAGACACACCCTAAACAAAAACGTGAGGTTGTCACATTACAACACATACCTACTTGTACTGAACTATATATTTTTGGTTTTTTGGGATGCACACTGCTTCATACTAGGCCCAAGAAATGATGCAATATTTACAATAACAAGCTAACTATATATCGATATACCACAATATTTTCCTGTTACTAATACCGTTCATTCAAATTTCAATACCGCCGAGCACTACAGACAACCACTCTTGTTCACTATATTTAGCTATTCCCTTGTTTCACCACTTTCTAACTTTGATCCCTAATCTAACTTTAAAAAATAATTTCCTTCTACTTGTACAGTATAACAACTATGTACAAATACAACAGACACGTGTACATCATAGCCTTATAGTAAACAAACAATAACTAAGATTGTAACAAGACACTGGTGTATGTTAAAGGGGTGTGACTATTAGTAGAGCATTGTTCACCTTGTTATCTTTGTTCTTCAATACAGAATGTGCTCTAGTACGGAAACTGTCAAACTCTCTTTTCAAATCTGCCAAATGTTGTAGACATTCCTGATGAGGTATTAGTATCCTGAATTAGGAAATGGTCAGGATATCATCACCTACCTTTGGTGAAGGTATATCTGATAGTAGAGATGTATATTCTGCTACTGTCAAGTCTACAAGAAGATGTAGTCAGTGGTACAGGCAGATAATATAATATATACATGATACACACATACAGTGGAACCTTGGTAGTTATCCATACCACAGGGAACCACATGGTATTCACAAAGACTGGACAGTACATGGCTCTTTAGTTTGATGTAAAAAGTGATACAATGTCACGATATCGTAATAGAATAGTCAGCTACTGTACAGTGGAACCTCTCTTATCCAGGCGGTCTGGTACATACTACTGTCTGTATCTCAGAAATGTCCATAACTAAGAATAACATGCTATTATGCTAAAGTGACTAACTTAAATACAAGTGATGTTGTTATTGCTATCAGCTGGTGGTATTCAGTTTAGTGGACAGAGGGGAAGCATTCATGATCACTCCTCTGGGCTGTAAAAATCCATTATCACCTAGCAACCAAGTGGTAGTTATTATTAGTAGAATAAACAAGCCACCAAACAGGTAAACAGCAACCTTTAGGCTCCCTCTTTGTGCTTTCCAACTAAACCAAACTTCATTATGGTCAATAAACTACAAACCACATGACCAATTTGGGCTGTCCAGACAATGGAGGTGCCCAGATAACAAAGGTCTGGATAATAGAGGTCCGGATTAGTGATTAGTGATGTACGATATGTGATATATATCGAAATATCATAATAAAATTTTTTATATCGTGATATGATATAGAATCTTTATATTGTGATATAAGCCTAGGTATAGATTTTAGCTACAATTAGAGAAAAATATACCGAAGATGTCTACTTTTTTTTGCTTGCAATGTTATATGCTAGTTATGTACTATGTTGTATTGTACTTCTAGTACAACTACAAGTGTTATCAGTATAAATACACTAGCTGAGTGATTAATTGTATATCGTGATATGTTGTGTGCAATAATCGTGATAAGAAAATATCCTATATCGCACACCACCAGTCCGGATAAGGGAGGTTCCACTGTAATAGGGTCCAGATACATAACAGTGTATCAGCTACAAAATAGCTTCGTTAATAGTGAACAATGTGTTTAATATTCAATGCAGCCATTATCCATTGTCATTCCAGTTATGGCAGTCAGGCAGTGTAAGATTTACACAGAAAGCTAAGTTTGAAACAAGACACTCACTAATAACCTAGGGAAACCTAAAATTCCTTAAATAACTACACAGTAAGGAGAAAAATTGATGTCAAGTGTGACTCAACTCACAGCCACCTGGAGGCTCACTAAACACCTCACTCAGTGGGTAAACATGAAGAGGCAACTGAAGACAGAACCATCATCCCTCCTATGGGTCTTATACAGTGTTAAAGGCACAAAGTTTAACATTAACAAGTACAACACTATATCATCACTGTACCTTCTATGTTATTTGGTAGAACGGTTTTATCCACAAGTTTGTTGGTGGCTATTTTAAGAATTTTCTGTGAAACAAATAGAGTAAATTGTGATTGTGGTATTGAGTTATTAGATCACCTTCAGTCTAGTGTTCCTCTCCTGTAGGTTAGTCAGTTTTTCATGATTCTCCACCCTATCAACTTCCTGCCTATAATTAGAATAATATGTGATGCCTGATGTACTACCAATATTGGTGAGCCTGCTAGTCATCAGTTATAAAAACAAAGTGGCCATTTTGCTCACTGTGCAGGCATTTTTAGGCTTGGTTATACTTAACCAATACTGCCAAGCTGTCGAAACAATGAGGCTGGTTCCTGGGTGACATTTTTTGGTCAGAAAAGTCCAACCTTTATGATCCCTAATATACAGTATTACCATACTCTATGATGAATATAGAAGTGTTCTGGATTATCATAGTTTAATGACATGTCATACACATATAATCACATGATCATCTCTTTACCTTTCCACATGTGCCTTAGTCAATGTGGTGTTCTCTTGATCCAACTGAGACACACTCTCTCCTTTAATTTCCTTCAATACATTACACCACATTAACTTCATTATGTCACTTGTGATGTGCTCACTGTATTGTGGTCTTGTCTTGGTCATGTTGACGTTCATATTCACCAATCTTATTTGAGAGACTGGACACCTTGTTTTCTAGACTGATAACAAGTTGTTCTTCCCTTAATGCTTGTTGTTGCAGTCTATCCTCCACCTCTGACACTCTGGACTGTTCCCTAGCCATCACATGAAGGTGTTCCTCCTACAAGTGACAAAAGGATAATAATAATGGTGTATGGATGTAGTGTATCACTCCCTGTGTATGTAGTGAGTGTATGAGTGTGTGTAGTGTGTGTGTGTGTGTGTGTGTGTGTGTGTGTGTGTGTGTGTGTGTGTGTGTGTGTGTGTGTGTGTGTGTGTGTGTGTGTGTGTGTGTGTGTGTGTGTGTGTGTGCAGTGAGTGTGTGCATGTAGTGTGTGTGTGTGTGCATGTAGTGTGTGTGTGTGTGTGCGCGCGCGCGCGCGTGTGTGTAGTGTGTACGTGTGAGTGTGTGCTGCTGTTTGTTATGCCCCAGGGTTTGCAAAAGTACAGGTAGCTATGTTTCCCACTGCAGCTGAGTGACTGTTCTATTAGAGTAGTCAATACTATCAGTCCAGAAATCCCCCAGTATATTCCCCTGAATGCGTCACACCTTCATCTGTTCCATTCCTGCTGTAGTGTGGCTAATAATGGTGGAGGTTGAGTACCCGAGTGATTTGCCTGATATGTACACCCAAGCTCAAGGGCCGTTAGGCCCGAGAGCGTGGGTGTACATATCAGGCGAATCACGAGGGCACGTGATACAACTGATATGTACCATGCACCCTGCAGGCGATTTATTGCCCAAGCCAATACAAGACGACGACTACTGAATTCATTATGTAGACCAACTTGTGAAATTCGATTATGGGACAGCAACAACTAACGTTGTGACTATGTTTGTTAATATAAACGGGCAAATCCTACAGATATCACGGAAACACTCAATTTAGCGATTTTACAAGTGATTCAAAGTTGCTACATCACTTAAACACTGTTTACACAGTTTTCTAAACATCTAGAGGGGTAAGCTTCGCTGTGGAGTGGTTACCTCGTGATATACAAAAAGTGGGTGTGGTACATAATCAAACACGCGGACAAGCGCTTGTAAATTACCCATGACACTAGTTCTCACCTTGAACTTTCGTTTGTCAACTCATAGGGTGGTGAGGGAGTCGAATCGCCTCCGTCTGAGTGCTGTAGGATGGAAAATTGGCCTCATGGTTTTCATCACGTGAGCAATAATAAACTCCCACAATCGAATGCTGCCAGGATTCTTATAAAAACAAACTAACGTTACCTCACCAGATATCAAGGCCATGGTTTAACTAAAATAAACCATGGCCAGCCATGGTTTAACTTAAATGTACCATGGCAAGCCAGGGTTTATGAGATATGTACCCTGAAATTTTCCTTTGAAGTTAGGTGGTTTCATGGTACATTACAATTAAGGACACCTCAAGTCACAAGGATGTCAACAGTGCACTGATCTACAAGATGTTTCAGCTGGTTCACCTGTGGGTTACATCTTAGCCCATGCACTAGTGTTTACCTAGTCTAACTAAATTGGTTGATACTTAATATGCCACTCCTACCCCAACAGAACAAAAGGTAAAAAAAATGAAAGTCCCAAAGTGTGCATTATTTAGAACTTAAGCTTCAGATAAACAATTACTGCAAACAATTCACATATAACATGTACAGGATGTATACCAGAACACACAGCCACATACAACAAGAGCTTAAAGAGATCAAAGTTTTCACTCCCATGTCTACAACTCAGTGACTATTCTATTAGAGTAATCCCATATAGTCTGACTGTTGTAAGAGAGTAATCATCACCTTGTACATTACTACCATTAGCAGTTTGAAACACTTTCAACAAGTAGCAAACATCAGCACATTCTAGTTCAGTATTCCTACAAATGGTTATCATATACTATGAGCAGGGGTATAGCCAGACTTTTGATGATGTCACAATCTATAGTATGTACTAGTGCTGAAACAATTATTCGGTTATTTGACTATTCAGTCGGCATCACACTATTTGATTCGTTAACACACTATTCGAGTAATCGTTAGCACTTTGTACACTGCATTCAGATGGAAAAGCCACCCTTGAAACTTAAGATTGTGAATGAAATGATGTAAAAATTCTATTTTATAAATAGTTAAGGCTTAGCCTTGCTCCCTAACAATAAGGTTTCAGTACTTATTCAGTAGAAGAAGTTTATACAATAATCGAATATTCGGTCGTTTTGTTCACAACTATTCGAATAATAAAAATTACTATTCATTTCAGCACTAGTATGTACAAGTTGAGTTGGATCCTGAAAAACAGCTAAAAATTAAAAGTGAATTTTTCTCATAAGAGTAAACATTTCAGCCAACCAGATGATTAATGGCTTAATGGTAATAGCAAATTTGCCAACAACAGACACGTGTGGTTTGGTTCCATTACAAATTCGGGAAAGGATACTGCACCTTTATGGCTTCCCATAGGAAATGTATGGTGAAAATTTTAAATATTATGGCAGACATTTAAGGTTTTTAGTGGGTCAAGCAGTACTACAAATGAGCCAAATTTCAAGGTCATGTGTAACTGCATTATCCATGAGTTATTAAATGTTCTTGAAGATCCAGCTCAATGCGTACATACTATAGCTACATAACAATATAGTTAGCTATAGGGAATACCTTGGTAACCTAGGGGGACTGGAGCTATGTCCACCCCCCTAGACCCTCTGTGATTGAATAATACAGAGTGATTTCAGCAGGTTAATTATCACAGCACAATTTAATTTACAATTTATTTGACTGGTAACTGTTTTATTAGGGTAACTCAAACTTGAATTTTGTAAACATACCAACCACTTTATGGGTACTGGTAGCTACTATTGCTGAATACTTGTCTGACTGTTGTAACTGTTTAATTCGAGTATCTTGATCTTGATGTTTTTATAGTGTATAATTATTGATGTTCGAGTGGTATCCATTTAGTGCATACCTTTAATGCCAAATCCTCTTTAGAACCTTGTTCCCGTATCAACAGGCTCTGCAGTTCCATCAACATCTCCTTGTGGTGTACCTCCTCCTCTCTACGTTCTCTCTGTTATTGTTGTAGTGTGGACTGGACCTGTGTGTGTGTGAGGGGTATGTTACTGACCAGTAATATAAGTGCATGTGTGCATGTGTTACATGTCAATACCATCATGTCTGGCCTCCCTCCTAGCCCAATGCTAACACTAAAAATTTTGAAAGGACAGTATTTCCAGAAAAATTCAATTATGGCTGGTGTAATTTACCGGAAATTGTCTGGTGTCCGGCATTATTTCACACACTGCCAGGGTGATTGGAGATAAAGGGAAATACAAGTTGGAGAGGGCAGACACACATCGTAATCCCATAAGACACTTGCTATATGTAAGTTAAGTATTGCGGTGTAAAATGGTGGCTGTATGTTATGTCGTTTAGCCTCTAGCCTTTCAACTGTATAAATGTGTCAATTTTTGTATAAACTGTATACTAAGGCTGCAACAGATGTCAAATTTAGTGGAACTGACCATCTTGTATAAATATAGCTGGTAATCAAAGCCATTTCCACTACACCATACACACTCTAGCAAAACAATAATATTCGGATATCCAAATATTGAACATTTATTGCAGCCCTACAGTAAACCACAAACATTCTCTAGCTGTTTTTTTCTTTCTTAACTCGTTGTGTTCCTTTTCTGCCTTTTCTTTCAGTTTGCAGCTGTTTAAATAGAAAGTGTTTCTTGATTGGCCTACAAGAGAATGACATATATACATACCACTATGTGAAATGGCATGCTAATGTACACACACACACACACACACACACACAACACACACACACACAACACACACACACTACACACACACACACACACACACACACACACACACACACACACACTCAAACACACACACACACACACACACACACACACACACACACACACACACACACACACACACACACACACACACACACGTACACATCTACACTAGAAACTGGTCACCTTTGGGCCAAATTTCCTGACTTTATTAAGCAGGTGGTTGAATTAGGAGGTCACTTTGTACACAAATAAAACAATTGGGACAATGGCTAGTTCAGACAATACAAGGTATTAATTATTTTACCAACACTCTGTCACCATTTCACTGGAATTTCAATGCTAATCCCTATGGAACAAAACAATGGCGAAATGGGAACTTTATTTTGATGTTTCACACCTCAGATCAAAGGAGTCGCCCAGGCTACATTTACAATGTAGCCCAGTTGGCGGCTATGCTCAGGCTACATCTGAATGTAGCCCGGGCTACAACTGGGCGGCGACTATATAGATGTTAAGGCCAAAATTGATTGTGGGGATTAACACTCAAGTGATTAGTATGCACGACTTGGATTTGGCTATAATAAACCACTCAGACAGAAATTGTTTTGTTTCCTCGCTACCCCACTAATATTTAACGTTAAAAAAATGTTGGACTAAGGTGAGAACTAGTGCTATAGCTTATTCAACAAGTATTTCCGCACATTTTACACCTCCATTACTGATAACACGAAGTTACCACTTTGCATGAAGTAACTACTCTACAAGCAAGCTTACCCATCTAGGTCTGTAGTACACTCTGTAATAAACGATTCAATAGCACTGATTAAAACATTAAATTTGTGTAACCAAAATTCTCCGTGATATCTCTAGCGTTCATCATAACCAAATGTAGCCAGCAATATACTAGCTGCTGACCCATAACCAAATTTTTAGGCATACATATATAATACATCCAGTGGTTGTACGGATCAACATATTATTAGTTGTAACACGGGGCATTCAGGCTTTAGCCTGATATGTATTCCCTCAGATCTTGGACTGCAGCCTCATGCCTGTGTTACATTATACAGTGACCTAATTTACTGTAGTGGATGTAGGAAATGATTGAACACTTATGTATTGTGGTATTGTAATAGGAACATTAATTAGAATTTGTATGATCACGTGCGTGTTATAGTGTGCTGTGCGTGTAGCGTGTCATTTGTATCCTGTCAATCACGCTAGATCGAGTCGTTCTTCCCTGGTGTGCGAACCTTATCCCCGTCGTCAAGACATACTTTTGGTGCTGTGACGTACTACGGTCTGTTATTCCAACCCCAGTCTCAGAAGTCGTTGTACCGTGGCAATTCTAATTAACGGTACCCCCAAAGGCAAGCTCAGTGTCTACTGTGCACATTTGTTTGTTGCTGTTGTTTTAGCGGACCGATGGAAGAACTCACTCGACTACAAGCCTCGCGTAAGGCGTTCAAGGGACATGTCACCCGACTACACAGTAAGATTGACGAACTAATGAACTCAGAATTTGACGATTACACGATCACATCTCTGACCACTGCCGTCGAGCAAATCAAGAAGAAGGGTGAAAAGATAGCTCAAGTGGATGAAAAGATCGCTACATTGATTGAAGATGCAACGGAACTCGAAGTAGCCATACTTGATGCAGAGGAGTTTCAGGATGATATTATTGACAAAATTACCAGAGCTCAAAGATACATAGAGTTAACCACAGCAAAGAAGTCCCAAAGATCGCCATCACCGCCAAATACTACTCCACAGTCAAACCCTAGTAACTCTCAGTTGGAGAGTGCAACTGCTCAGCAGGAAGATATACATCTAACTCAGTCAAGTACAGTGGAATCAGAACTGGTGAGTACTGTAACAGCATTTAGTGATAATAGACCATCAACTGTGCCATCAAGCACTATCACCCCTGCAGTAAATTCATATGTTACTACAAGCAATATCACTGAGACATGCAGTGCACAAGTCATAGTGCCCACCCTCCCAATGTTACCCAAGATACATAATACTAACATGGGGCCACCTCCGTTGATATCAGCAGCTCCACAATATGCAGATAGTATATCTCCACAAAGGCCAATCACCTCAACCTTATTTGGACCTCAGAACTTGTATGAGCCACCAATTAACATGCAAAACCAGATTAGTGCTGGGTCAACCTCATCAGCCCCTAGAAGTGTGTATGAGCCATTTGCTACAGTTGGCCACAACCTTGCAGCTTCAGTGACACCAATGAACCACAATGCTCCATCACACCAGTCTCAGATGTTTGCTACCAGTCGTCTCCCAAAGCTGACCTTGCCAACATTCTCTGGAGACCCCCTTACCTGGCAAACATTTTGGGACTCCTTTTATGTGGCAATACATGCTAATCCTAACTTGTGTGGCATTCAAAAATTCAGTTATCTCAAGGCACAGCTTGAAGGAGATGCTGCCAGAACCATTGCTGGCCTCCCCCTCACTGATTCAAACTACAACCATGCAATTTCCTTGCTTGAAGATTGTTATGGCCAGAATCACAAGATCATACTTGCTCACATGCAAGCTCTCTTGGAGATGTCCTCTCCTTCAAACAATCTTACCAGCCTACGATTTTTTTATGATTCCGTAGAGAGCCACATCCGAGGACTGTCATCACCCGGCAAATCCGAACAATCGTATGGCGACTTACTAATTCCGATCATTATGGGAAAGCTATCTGTGGATATCCAGCGGAACTTAGCACGGGAGCACTCAAACTCTCCATGGAATCTTCCTGATTTAATGGCAGGTATCCAAAAAGAGATTAGGATACTTGAATCTGGACTGTATGACCCACATAAGACCATGCCGAAGTCAACAGCAGCTGCATTACATTTAGGTTCTCCAGATCAAACTGGCAAGAAACAAGTTCACTCTGATAGTAAAAGGAAACAGCAATGTGTGTTTTGTAAGAAGGCTCATTCTCCACATAATTGTGATGTGGTAACTGATTGCCAGAAGCGGTTTGACATCGTCAAAGGAAGTAACTTGTGCTTCAACTGTCTGGCCCATCATAGGGTCTCCCAATGTCCATCTAAATTCCGATGCAGAAAGTGCAAGAAAAAGCACCATACCAGCCTTTGTAACAGTGAAGTGAAGACCAAGCCTGACGCATCAAATTCTGACAGAATGACATCTGATGCCACGCCCACAACCACTGCTGGACTATTAACACCGACATCACAGGCTCCTGAGAACGTCAATTGTTTACTGAAAACTGCAGTGGCTCCCATCATTGCTGGTAACATCAAAGCTCAAGCAAATATCCTTTTCGATGAGGGAGCACAACGATCATTTATTTCAGCCGACATGGCTAGTGAGTTACAAATTACCCCCACATCCACAGTTGATATCGGTGTAGCATCCTTTGGCACTACAGCCACATCTAATCAGACACTTGGAATAGCTACAGTGGAAGTGCAGACAGCATCTGGTGAGCTAATTCCTATATCTGTTCTAATTGTTCCGTCAATTGCAGCTCCCATCCAGAATTTAGTGTCCACTGCTGTCTACACCATGCCACACTTACAGGGCCTAAAGCTTGCTCATCCAGTTATCTGTGGAAGGAATTTCACCATTTCTCTATTAATTGGAACAGATTTCTATTGGAGCTTTGTTGAAGACCACATTGTCAGAGGCAAAGGCCCCACTGCCCAGCAGTCCAAACTCGGGTACTTGTTATCTGGGCAACTACCAACTGCACTATTTGAATGTACATCATCTGCCCTCCTCCAACTCACATCAACCATGACCACACAGGAGTTAAAGGTACCCAACATTGAGCAATTTTGGTCAATTGAGGCAGTTGGAACAGAAGCCAACACATCTCCAGATCTGACATTTCTTCAACAGTACCAAGAATCATCCATCTCACAAACAAGTGAAGGCATCTACATTGCAAAGTTTCCATGGAAAGTCAACAAACCTGACCTCCCATCTAATTTTGCCACCTGCAAAGGAAGAACTCTTACCCTATTGAACAAGTTGAGAAAGTCTCCTGAACTTCTACAACTGTATGATGGTATCATGAAAGAGCAAGAGCAGAGAGGATTTATTGAGAGAGTGGACAATGATACTGCCGATAATGTGCACTACTTGCCACATCACCCAGTTAAGAAGGATTCGGTGACCACTCCAATCAGAATTGTATATGATTGTAGCTGTCATGGAAGTGGTAAGTCAGCCAGTTTGAATGACTGTCTCACAGTAGGACCCCCATTTTTGAACAATCTCTGTGCCATCCTACTGCGTTTTCGTATTCATGCCTTCACCCTCTCTACTGACATAGAAAAGGCATTCCTCCATATCAAGCTGCACCCATCAGATAGAGACTTTACCAGATTCCTGTGGCCATCAGATCCCCAGAGTGCTGATAATGAATTCCAATCTTACCGTTTTACAGTGGTTCCATTTGGAGCCTCCAGCTCCCCTTTCATGCTTGGAGCAGTGCTGAATCTACACTTGTCAAAATTCCCCGATGAAGTGGCAAAAGACATGCGAGACAATATCTACGTAGACAACATTCTGTCTGGGTGCAGTACTGAAGAAGAACTCCTAACATACTACTCACAATCGCGAGATCTGATGAATCAAGCCAAGTTCAACCTCAGGTCATGGTCGACAAACGGCAAACACCTCCAGGAAATTACAAGACAAGACAAAACCAGCGATCCAAACACTACCGTAGGAATCCTGGGGTTACGATGGAATACAGCTACAGACATGATTTCACTTTCTGCAAGAAAGCTTCCTGCTGTAAACACATATGTAACTAAGAGAGACGTACTGCAGGCCTCATCCCAAATCTTCGACCCTTTAGGGTGGATGACCCCAGTGACAGTGAAGGCCAAGATACTGCTACAAGAAATTTGGCAGACCAAACTCACATGGGATGAGCCTCTCCCAGACACAATCAAAGACCGGTGGACAGCCACTCTAGTTGAGTTAAGAGAACTACCAAACCTGCTAATACCAAGACTATACTTTCCACACAACCATCCAGGTACACAAATTGATAACATTTTTGTGTTTGCAGATGCCAGTACAAAGGCCTATGGAGCTGTGGTGTACCTCAGCAGTAACAACCGTGTTTGTCTTGCCATGTCAAAGAACCGTGTAGCTCCTATCAGATCCACTACATTACCAAGATTAGAGCTTATGGCAGCTGTTACTGCCACTAGACTGACTGAATTTGTCTGCTCTTCAATTCCACAGGAGAAACAATTGGGAGTGTACTTCTGGACTGATAGTCAGATTGTCCTTCACTGGATACACAAGGGCACCAATCCTAAGCCATTTATCGCACATCGAGTCAACGAGATCTGTAAAGCCTTTCCTGCAGCCACTTGGTCATTTACACCCTCAGGTGATAATCCAGCTGACCTTCTTACGAGAGGATTATCTACTGACCAGTTGAAGTCATCAACACTATGGACACAAGGCCCTGGATGGTTGCTCAACAGATCTGCATGGCCTACTTGGACACCTACCAGTATACTCCACATACAAGCAGAAGAAGCTTCTCCTAGTACCCCACTTGTGGCAGACACTACTGAAAGTGAGCCCTGTATACTATCCATTATAGACATATCTCGATATAGCAGCATTAATCGATTGTTGGCTGTAACTGCTTATGTTCTTAGATTTTCCAACAACCTCCACAAGCCACAGAATAAGATTTGTGGAGCCTTGTCTAGCTCTGAACTGGCTCATGCCCGACGTCATATAATTAAAGGCATACAACACATGACCTACCGTGAAGAACTGACTTATCTACTTAAGAAGCAGTCCAAATGTCCAACATTGGTGAGACAACTTCGCTTGTTCCTGGATGACAACCAGCTACTCCGTTGTGGGGGACGGATTCATAATGCTCCCACATCAGAACTTGCCAAGTTCCCAATTCTTCTGCCCATCAACTGTTCATTCACTGACCTCATTGTTATGGATACCCACACCAAGCTCCATCATGGTGGCGTGAGCATTACCGTCACAGCACTACGACAGGTGTATTGGATACCATCAGCACGCCAATATGTGAGGAAGTTATTACGACGCTGTGTGATCTGCAACAAGCTGATGGGAAAACCTTTCAGAGCTCCAGACCCACCGCCACTCCCCAAGGTCCGTGTTTCTGAATCCCCTCCCTTTACAGTCACTGGGATGGATTTTACTGGGGCACTGTATATCAAGGACAGAGAAGAAGAGACTAAGGTATACATCTGTATTTTTACATGTGCTGTCACACGTGCGGTACACATTGAAGTAGTCTGTGACCTATCTGTGCAAACCTTTTTGTTAGCCTTTCGTAGGTTCTCCAGCCGCAAGTCTCTGCCATCCACAATGATATCAGACAATGCTTCAACATTTCTGGCGGCGGCGGAGGATCTACAAAGGTTGTTTGAGTCAGAGACATTGCAGAAGGAACTAGAACAAAACAATGTAACATGGCGTTTCATCCCCAAACGGGCGCCATGGTACGGTGGCTTCTGGGAGCGAATGGTAGGTCTGACAAAGCAAGCCATCAAAAAGACACTGGGAAGAGCGTTTGTCACACTCAAGCAACTTGAGACTATTGTTACAGAGATTGAAGCCATGCTAAATGACCGACCCTTGACTTATGTCTCCCCAGACCTTTCTGACCCAGAGCCACTCACGCCTTCACACTTGTTATATGGGAGAAGAATCCGCCAAGTGCCGCATGTCTTAAACAAACCCGAAGAAGATCCAACTTATGTCAATGGTTCCAGCATGAGGGATAAGGTTGACAAACACTCAGTAGTAATACAGAAGTTTTGGAACCGTTGGAAGACCGAATATTTAACATCTCTAAGAGAATTCAACAAGATTTCAGGCCACAACAAGGAGGTAATTAAGGTGGGAGATGTTGTGATTGTGCACGACGAGAAGCCGAGAATGCAGTGGAGGCTAGCTGTTGTAGAAGGTCTCATCAAAGGAGGAGATAACTTGACCCGTGCAGCTCACATTAGAATGGGAAACTACAAGACAACTCGCCCAATTGTCAAGTTATATCCACTGGAGGTCTCTGACCCACATCAAACAAGCTCTCAGGGATCCTCTAATAATAATTCACAAGAATCACACTCAGTAGATAAGTCCAGTGATAGATCTGCATCCTCCAGCAGTCAACGTGTCCAAAGAAAGGCTGCCTCTAAGGCATTAAGGAAGATCTCCGAATGGAGTACACTGTTAAGCCGCCCCCCGGAGGATGTAGGAAATGATTGAACACTTATGTATTGTGGTATTGTAATAGGAACATTAATTAGAATTTGTATGATCACGTGCGTGTTATAGTGTGCTGTGCGTGTAGCGTGTCATTTGTATCCTGTCAATCACGCTAGATCGAGTCGTTCTTCCCTGGTGTGCGAACCTTATCCCCGTCGTCAAGACAGTGGATTTAAAAATTGTAAATCTGATAATGAAGTAGGAATCCCAGTAATAAAAAGCAATGTAACAATTCGAGATATATCAATGATGGTATTATGGTTAGAGGAAAACTGTGGAGAAGGTAAACTTTGGCACATAACCACCTAAATTGCATTTGACAAAACAAACAGTTGCAAATTCAAGTTCAGCCTCTTCAGTTATAAAAAAATTTATGATAATCTTGTATAAGATATTTGGCAGGTTAAACTGTAGTGATTGATCAAATTTGCCACAAAGTTTTCCTCTATTAGGTACAACATAGCTATGTGGGAAAACCCCTACATTGTACAATGCCACCCATGGTACAATGACACCATCGATATAGCTTGTTTCACTGCTTATTATATAACCCTACCACATGGCCAAGGAAAGTCTTGAGGCAGCAGTGGCACTAACAAAGACCCTTGGAGCCAACAAGAATCGGCAGGGTTTTCACAGAAGCCATTCTCAAAAGTATGGAGGCCACAGGGGTGGCGGACATCACAGTGGCCATTACAACAAACAGAAGGGCTGGCAACTGCTGGGAAACAAGACAAATCGCAAGCATCAGCAACCAAGGAAATGACTATGTATAAACAATTGTGTGCACAATGGTACATTATGTGTACACAATTCATTAAATGCTGTAACCAATACTCAGGTAAAGGGTTCACAAGCACATTACATACAGGCTCTCATAAACACCATGAACTTGTCAATAACCTGCCCAACATTGGCTGGGTGTGTAGCATACTTCCTCCAGAACTGGAAGGTGTGAACCGAAGACCACTGGGTACTCCAAACCGTGGGTGGGTATCAATTAGACCTTGCATCTGCCCTAGAATTCCAAAACTGATAAGAACAACAGAAGAGAATGCAGCACTAGTGACTATAGAAGTCATGGAACTGCTGGCAAAGGGGGCGATAGTGGAGACCAATATATCAGCAGACAACTTTGTCTCCCAGTGGAAAAGAAGGATGGAGGCCAGAGACCAATAATAAACCTGTAGGGTCTCAATCAGTTTGTAAGAGTAGAGCACTTCAAGATGGAGAGGATGCATATCCTCTCGGAACTTCTGCAAGCAGGCGATTGGATGGTGAAAATGGATCTGAAGGATGCGTACCTTCAGATTCCCATTCACCAAACCCATCAACCACTCCTGACCTTCCAGTGGGAGGACAGGTTCTACAAATTCACCTGCCTCCCCTTTGGCCTCTCTACAGCACCAAGAGTATTTACCAAGGTTCTGAAGCCAGTAGTGGGTTTCTTAAGACAAGTGGGTTGTCGGTTGATAATCTACCAGGACGATTTACTGATATTGCATCAGGGCAGGCACCAAGTAGCGCAATTGACATGCCAACTCTTCAAGAGTTTAGGCTTAATGGTGAACCACAAGAAGTCCTTCCTGACACCCACCCACACAGAACCTAGTGTTCCTAGGGTTCAACATCAACTCCCAGTCAGTGGAGTTAAATTCGGGAGGTAGTACAGTTTGTGGGCAAAACTACAGCTACACCGAGAGCCCTACCCACAGCTCTTTTCCATTACAGAGCACTACAGAGGTTGATGAATTTGGTAGCTTCAAACAGTTATCCCCAGGATGAGACAGACAACAGAAAAATTCAAAACAATAGTACAGCTGCTGGACTCAATAAGCAAAACAGATTTGACTTGGTGGACTACACTGGACAAGAAGACAACTATATCTCCAGTGATTACACCAATGCCTTCACAGGCAATAGAGTCAAATGCTTCAAAGAAGGGTTCGGGTGCAATACTGAACAGTCAGACACACACAAGAGGTGTCTGGACCCCACAGGAGGCATCCCATCACATAAACTATCTGGAGCTTCTGAAAGTATTTGGGAAGACTTGAAGGGATACCAACAGTGCTACTCTGCCTGGACAATGTAACAGCTGTGACTTACATCAACCAGAAAGGAGGGACAACCTCCAACCTGCTATGTCAACTAGCCATCTCATTGTGGACCTGGTGTATAGCAAAGAACATCACACTGGTTGCAGAACACCTTCCAGGTCACCTCAATGTGATAGCAGATCAGGAGTCACGCTCCATGAGGGATTGCTGTGATTGGATGCTCAACCTCGAAGTATTTCAGACCATTCAAGACACAATGGGTCCCCTGGAAGTGGACTTGTTTGCAACCCGGTTAACAAAACAACTTCTATGGTTTTATAGCTGGAGAGCAGACCCAAAGGCAGTGGCCACAGATGCCTTTCTACAAGATTGGTCACAGCATCAGGGATTTGCTAATCCACCCTGGTGTCTGATTCACTGGTGTCTTTCCAAAGTGAAAGTTCATTCAGCATGGATAGTACTAATAACACCATTCTGGAAAACTCAGTCCTGGTTCCCTGTAGTATTGGAGATGCTGGAGGATTATCCCAGAGCACTACCAACTCAGGTTGTGGTGCCAGTGGGGCAAGAATTTCTGATGAAGGAAGGAGTTCTTCCACTGATCGCTTGGCCTATCTCAGAGAATCCTCTTCTTCACAAGGTCTTTCTAATGAGGCATCAAACCTCATGTATCTCTCCTCATGGAGGGATAAAACCAACTCCAACTATGGATCATTATTTGCTAAGTGGGCTAATTGGTGTCAGCAACGGAACAGGGATCACCATTCTGGACCTATAACAGATGTCGCAATTTTTCTGTCATATCTTTTCCATTAAGGTTATCGGCACTAATCTTTGAATTGTTATACAGTACAGGGGCGGATCTAGGGGGTATCTGAGGTTTCCAGAAACTGGTCAAGGTAATCAAAATTATGTATTACAGTGATTTGCAATGGTAGTCTGCCGTAGCCGACCCGCATGCATAGGTCTGGTGACAGCCGCATTCAGTACCTGTGCAGATGGAATGCAATGTAATTTGAAATACAAGCAAAACACGTAGTAACAGAGCACGACAGCTACTGTACTTGCACTTAAATGACGTCTATTTCCTCTACAAACCCTTCCATTTGTGCTGGTTGTGGAAAAGACATAAGAAGCTCACCATAATCAGTGGGAAAATCAGGAATACGTCATAGAATGTTGTTAATTGGTCACTGAGCGATCTGATTGGGCGCACCAGTTTTTCGTAAGGCTGGCACAGGTACTCAATGCGGCTGTCACCAGACCCTCGCACTACGTGTGCGGGTCGGTTATGCCATACTATTGCAATGGTACAAAAGTTCAGATCGAAATACTCTAATGGAGCAGTCAACCACTCTAATAGAACAACCACATTTTGTATTTCTCTAAGAACTGTAAGTAGCTAGCAAGCTACTTTATTTACCTGTGCCAACACAGAAATAAAATAGTCCAAAATCTTATAACAGAGTGTTAAAATCTGAAAATCTTCCTGGGGGCATGTCCCAAGACCCCCAGAACAACATTCATGTCTGTTGTATGCTCAAATGTCAAATCTGCTCAGTCCCTCAACTCTTTAGTCTGCACATGATACCATACCAGAAGCAAACACAATTAAGCAGCCTACATTATACCTAACATAATTATATTTTTAAACTGTCAATACTGCTACCAGATTCAATTTCAAATTACACAATTTTTCTGGAAAATCTTGCCCCCATACCCCCTAGATTTAAATTTGCGTATAGCAAAAGTTTGGAAACCAGTCACCAAAATTCCTGGGGCCGCCCTTGCAGCAATCTCATCTGCACATGACCCAGTTGAAAGTCAGCATGGGGTCACACCCCACAATTACTAGGTTGATGAAAGGAGCATTTAACACCAGGCCCCTCTCCCAAGATATTCAGCCTTTTGGGATGTTGGCATAGTGATCACCTACCTTAAAGGTTTAGAAGAGAATGACAATCTTAATCCCAGACAGCTAACCCTCAAAACAGTAATGCTGCTTGCACTGACTAGGCCTTCACGTTCTGCAGACCTTTCCAGTTTACACATCCAATGGAGGTCATACCATACAGAAGGGGTTACCTTTAGACCAACACACCTAGCTAAACAATGCAGATCATCTAAGCAGAGGGCTGATTTTATCTTCCCTCTTTTTCAGGAAGACCCCAGAGTATGCTCAGTAAAAACATTAAAGGCTTATGAAGATTGTACTAAAGAATTTAGAAAGCTTGAATCTCCTACTCCGAAGACCAGACTGTTTCTCTCTTGCATTGGGGAACACAATCCAGTAGCCTCATGCTCCATTGCTAAATAGTCATGGTTGAGGCTGGAATTGACACCAGCATTTTTAAGTCACATTCAGTACGAGGGGCAACTTGTTCTAAAGCTGCTGGTGTAGGTGCTACAACAAAGCAAATATTAGATGCTGCAGACTGGTCCTCAAAGGGTACCTATCAGCAGTTCTACCATAGGAGACTGGAGAGTAAAGATAAAACATCCTTTGGTAGCAATGTTGGTGTGCTTCAAACAATACATGTTGATATGAAACTGAGCCTCCCGAAATGTAATTCGTAAATGGTTCAGGGCATGAAGTGCCTGCATGCTATTTATAATTACAAGAGGAAGGTGAAGTTGAAATATCAACACCTCTCTCATTGTTTCCACCTAATTTAGTATTTTTTTAGTTTTCAGTGTTAATTCTGTAGGTGTCTTTTCTTGACACCTCCCAGTAAAGCTGATTGTTACGTCAGAGTAGGAAACTACTGATTTCTAAGGAAGACTTCTCAAAGAACCAATGAAACGTGACCGCATGCTGATTTCATACCCGGACTGTCATTTTTTTACATCATTTAACTCACGTGTATCTTCAAAATGGCTGTCATAACCTTGTATTTGTGCCAAATACATGTTGATATTTCAACTTCAGCTTCCTCATCATACAGTACAATAGTAACTGTATAGTAGGGACCACAAAGGAGTGGTCATGGCCCATGAAATAAAATCACCCAAAAACCAGCCTCAATTTTCCCTGACGACGATGAGACAGTATTGGCGAGGTAAAACTAAGCCCAAACAAGCTTTCAGATCAACCCAAAACGCTTTCAACAAGTTGGTACGGAATTTTAAATTTTTTTTATTCGACAGAATTTTCTACTGAATGACTGAGTAAGTAAGTAACTGACTGACTGACTGATGCCTTCAGACAAGCATAACTCGATAATGGCTAAGGTTACGGGCTTGATTTTTTCACTGTTCGACGTTGCTTCAGCCCGACAGGTGCCTTTTGGCATACCGCAGTACGTACAATGCATTCTTCATGGACTTACCAGTGTCGTGTCCCATTCATCTTTGCTGACAGGGAAAGGTGTCGATTTGGCATGAGCACATGATGGTTTCCCTTTGAAACGGAAATTATCCGTATTTTTCATAGTGGCTATTTTGATTGCAAAGATGCTTTTCAAACAGTTCTTGATTCGTATTGCTGTGTAACAGGTTGAACATAGCCAACAACGAAGTGTAATGGATACTTCACTTTCAGACAATAATTAATAAAATTGGGGCACGGCACCATTTCTTTTGGTATGTGTAGATTGTAGAGGTGCTTCCAGAAAAGTTCTTGATTCGTATTGCTGTGTAATGGGTTGAACATAGCTGACAACCAAGCGTAATGAATACTTCACTTTTTCACATTCAGACAATAATTGATATAGCTGGGGCATGCGGCACCATTTCAGATGCGGTTTGCGTGAGTTCACCAGTCATAATAAAATTATTTACAAAAAAAGTTAACAAACAAGTACATGAAAAAATTTGGAATTTTCAACTAGAGTAGGGACCATAGCGTATCGATAAAAAGTACTAAAACAAGTTGGAGTAGTCCATGATATTAAATCAAAGTAAAACAATAAGAAGTGTTATATCCCTACTGTGCTTGTACTTGTGTAATTATAATTAGACTCTATTTAGGCTGTTTTGGGTGGGTAATAAATCTCATATACTCCACCTTGTTTTCTAATATACTTCACGCCTTCAGGCACAATATAACATATGCTCAAAATCTAGGTTTATCCAATCGCTATGCATTGACCACGTGCAGTGATTTAACGAGCACAATTATTTTGTCACGTGAGGACACATAGTTGCCATGGCACTAGTATTATCGCAAGAAAACCAGCTGCTTTCGCCGAGCCTACAGCAGAAACAGCCGTGGATGAGGTAAGTAATCTGAGTGTAATGTGAAATAGAGTCTAAGCAGTTATACGGGCACAATGTGGAGTCTATGAAATCTATAAACCCTCAGGCCCTTAGTAGCGCCCTCGCCTCGTTCGTGCGCTACAGCCTGGGCCTTCGGGTTTATAAATTTCATAGACTCCACATTGTGCCCGTATAACTATTATATAAATGCAGGCACTTTGTGCCCTGAGCCATTTACGATTGAATAACCAATAACCACCTCCCACCCGCATAAGTTTTTGTCCCATTGGGTGACGTGAAAGAAGCAATACAATAATGATGGCCTAAATTAAGGCTAAAACAAACCATTCGAATTTCAAATATTCGATGCTGTGGGAATGGATTTGATTTTTTAGACATACTTTACAATGATAAAGCAGTAAAACTTCATGAAATATTCTTATAACTTATAAAAAATGGAGCTTGTAGTAGTTGTACCAACAGATCAGCACAGATGAAGCAGTTTTATGTCCTATGAAAACACAATTGTAAATGGTTGTGAATCAAATATTCTTTACTATTCATTCCATTGGCATTTAGAATATCACACACACACACACACGCACACACGCACAGACACTACACATCATACATAGCCTTATAGTAAACAAACAATAACTAAGATTGTAACAAGACACTGGTGTATGTTAAAGGGGTGTGACTATTATTAGAGCATTGTTCACCTTGTTATCTTTGTTCTTCAATACAGAATGTGCTCTAGTACGGAAACTGTCAAATTCTCTTTTCAAATCTGCCAGCTGCTGTAGACATTCCTGAAGAGATATTAGTATCCTGAATTAGGAAATGGTCAGGATATCATCACCCACCTTTGGTGAAGGTATATCTGATAGTAGAGATGTATATTCTGCTACTGTCAAGTCTACAAGAAGATGTAGTCAATGGTACAAACAGATAATATATACATGATACACACATACAGTGGAACCTTGGTAGTTATCCATACCACAGGGAACCACATGGTATTCACAAAGACTGGACAGTGCATGGCTCTTTAGTTTGATGTAAAAAGTGATACAATGTAATATCCTAATAGAACAGTCAACTACTGTAATAGGGTCCAGATACATAACTGTGTATCAGCTACAAAATAGTTTCGTTAATAATGAATAATGTGTTTAATATTCAATGCAGCTTTTATCCACTGTCATTCCAGTCAGGCAGTGTAAAATTTGCTAAGTTTGAAACAAGACACTCACTAATAACCTAAAATGCCTTAAATAACTACACAGTAAGGAGAAAAATTGATATCAAGTGTGACTTAATCCACAAGCCACCTGGAGGCTCACCAAACACCTCACTCAGTGGGTAAACATGAAGAGGCAACCGAAGACACAACCATCATCCCCTTATACAGTGCTAAAGGCACAAAGTTTAACATTAACAAGTACAACACTATATCATCACTGTACCTTATTTGTTAGAACGGCTTTGTCCACAAGTTTGTTGGTGGCTATATATTTTAAGAATTTTCTGTGAAACAGATACAGTAAATTGTGATTGTGGTATTGAGTTATTAGATCACCTTCAGCCTTGCGTTCCTCTCCTGTAGGTTAGTAAGTTTTTCATGATTCTCCACCCTATCAACTTCCTGCCTATAATTAGAACAATATGTGATACCTGATGTACTACCAATATTGGTGAGCCTTGTGATGTTCATGTGCTCCTGTTGATACCAATAGTCACTGCGGTCACTGCTATAGTCATCAAAAAACAAGTTGATGTTGTGCTACTTCTAAAAACCAGACGCCATGCAGCTAGCTAACTCATCTGGAATTAACCAACCATGTATTAAAGTTGTGCCATTGTAATTTTTGGATTTCATAATTCATGAAATTTTCATAATTCTTTAATTACGTTGCTATGGAAGTGCTTGTTAAACAAACCGCTTTAAACAAATATTACGCACAGAAGTATCTTCTAAACTGTTTTATAGTTTGACTATAGTGTTTTTCCCCACAAATTCTCTTGACAAAGCCTCAAAGCTGCTCTTCATTTTCATTCGCGTACATCGGGGATACGACCCCTTTCCAACTCGAAGGGATAGGCTATTCCTGGTAGTCTACAAGGCCTGCACTGTTGTTTTTCAATTGTTAAACGCCTGTATAACCTGAAGGGAAGGTAATTCACAAAGTCTGAGGAGAGTCGCCACACCAGTATTTCAGACAGCTGAAAAAGAAACCACCTCAGAGCAAAGTTTACCTTTGTGTAACTTCATTTCATTTAACTTCCTACGTAAAAGCTGCTTTTACCATTACTATAATGATTTTGCTCACGAGGGTGCGTACGAACAAACATAGATAGGTAGATAGGTACACACACACACACAAGTACACACTTTTACGAAAACAATTTCAGTAAACCAAGTGGCCATTCTGATCACTCTGCAGGCATTTTTTAGGCTTAGTTATACTTAACCAATACTGCCAAGCTGTCAAAACAATTAGGCTGGTTTCTGGGTGACATTTTTGGTCAGAAAAAATCCAACCTTTATGATCCCTAATATACAGTATTAAGCCACTCCAAGAAAATTCCTTGTTTCCCATTTCATTGAACTCAAAAATAAACACAGGCGGGCAGTTCATTATCCATTATTCATTATAGATATTTCACATATTTTTGAAATTCATAACTAACTTACAGTAAGAATACAGTAGAAATATTTAAACTAAGAACCTGAACAGTGAAAAGCTAGCTAAATGGGCTTTCTGAATGCTAAACTAGTTACTGCTATACAATCACAGGATAAATAATGAATAAAATGATCAGAAATAATGAATGACCATGCGGGAAGAGAATCTGCATGCGGGCGGGAAATGGGAAACAATAAATTTTCTTGGAGTGGCCTTACCGTACTGTATGATGAATATAGAAGTGTCCTGGATTATCACATTTTAATGACATGTCATACACATATAATCACATGATCATCTCTTTACCTTTCCACATGTGCCTTAGTCAATGTGGTGTTCTCTTGATCCAACTGAGACACTCTCTCCTTTAATTTCCTTCAATACATTACACCACATTAACTTCATTACATCATATTATGTCACTTGTGATGTGCTTACTGTATTGTGGTCTTGTCTTGATCATGTTGATGTTCACATTCACCAATCGTCTTTGAGAGACTGGACAGTGGACACCTTGTTTCTAGACAAGTTGTTCTTCCCTTAATGCTTGTTGTTGCAGTCTATCCTCCACCTCTGACACTCTGGACTGTTCCCTAGCCATCGCATGAAGGTGTTCCTCCTACAAATGACAAAAGAATAAATGTAGCGTATCACTCACTGTGTGTGTATTGTGTGTGCTTGCATGCATGTGTGCTGCTACTGCTTGTTATGCCCCAGAGTACAGGTAGCTACAGTACATTTCCACAGCTAAGTGACTGTTCTATTAGAGTGGTCAATACCACCTCACCATAGCATCTCCCCCCCCCCCCCCCCCCCCAGGGAATGACCCTGAATACATCATACCTTCATCTGTTACATTTCCTGTTGTAGTGTGGCTAATAATGGCGGAGGGTGAGAGGCCTGCTCTTCTGCTCTACTCAACTGTTCAGTTACATGCTGTTACTGTTGTGACAAGATTGAGATGTTCTGCTCATACTCCTTTGCATTGTGTCCCATTAGCTTGTGTGTATCCAGTGATGACTCCAGATCTTGTAGCTGAAGTACAATGAGAAACAACATGAAGATTTGTAGAAACAGTAGACCCTCAGTTTTCCAAACCTCAATGGTCTCAGGGTAATACAAGTGTTTAGACAAGTGAACTATTTGAAGTCTATTCATTTACAAGTACATAAATATAGAGCTCCACTCAAATACTAATTTAAAATGAAAGTGATAAAAAGGAGTGAAACTATTTAATATATGAATAGCACCCAAGGTCATCATTATTTCTTAGAAATTTTATAAGGGTATACAGGCTAGGGTTCTGGTCAGCAGTAGTTTAAAGTGACCAGTACCTCTAAAAACCAACCAGTGCCTTCTTAAATCCAACCAGAACAATTCTTACATGTTTTACTGATGTACACACAATATACCCTAATGTAACACACAAACATTCTAATACAACATATCAGTTTACGTTAGCTTTAGGCCACCACTCAGGAAATCCTGAACAGAGCCCTGGGGTTTAGGATAGGAGATTCAGAAAAACTGTAATCTATAATGACTATAATCTGTATTAAAATGACTACTCTATTAGAGTATTACAAATTTATGGCCGTATTTAACTGGGCTCAAAGGTCCTAAATTAAGCTAGGCCAGCGTAAGAGATTATAACAGTGCTTATTACAACTACTGACACCTGTGACTTTTATATATATATATATATATATATATACATAATATATTGTTATTAGCACTTTACAGTGACCAGCACTGAAGGTCTGACAGCAACATGTACTGCAGCCTTTGGATCACCTAAGAACTGGAGACTTTAAATGACTACTTAACCTAGCTAACAATTAGGTGAAAGAAAAAAGGGCCAATGAAAGGACTTGTCACAAGGATGTCAACAGTGCATCTGCAACAAGATGTTTCAGCTGGTTCACCTGTGGGTTACATCTTAGTCCATGCACTAGTGTTTACCTGTAGTCTAACTAAACTGGTTGACACAGATAATATGTCACTCCTACCCCAACAGAACAAAAGGTCAAATAATGAAGGTCCCAAAGTGTGCATTATTTAGAACTTCGAGCTTCAGATAAACAATTACTGCAAACAATTCACATATAACATGTACAGGATGTATACCAGAACACACAGTCACTTACAACAAGAGCTTAAAGAGATCAAAGTTTTCACTCCCATGTCTACAACTCAGTGACTATTCTATTAGAATAATCTCATATAGTCTGACTGTTGTAAGAGAGTAATCATCACCTTGTACATTACTACGATTAGCAGTTTGAAACACTTTCAACAAGTAGCAAACATCAGCACATTCTAGTTCAGAATTCCTACAAATGGTTCTCATATGTGACCGAATCTGCAAAAACCCAACACAATAGTGCATTTTTCGAATTCCTGTTTATTAAATATATATAATCTACTTAGCCAAGTGTATTCTCTAGCACAGTTTCAGCCTCATATGCCAATAACTTTCGGAGTTACAGCCCTACAAAGTAGCAACAACAGAAAAATTCGTGAAGAAAAATCAATTGCGTATGATCGCTTCGACGTCACTTAAACAAACGCTCATAACTTGCATATCCTTGGGTCTACTACAATGAAACAAAGATTTTCTAACTCCTCTTGAGCAGGCGAATAAGATAATATCCAGGTTTTTATTGTTAGTCCCTTCCTTCACTACGAAAGAGGCGTTCAAAAAATTTACTAAATTTTTTCAATAATATGCAAATATTTCACCAATTGTTTTCAATACTTTATACTGGAAATTTAGGCTTGTGCTATTGTGTCGGATTTTCGCAGATCCGGTCACATATACTATGAGCAGGGGTATAGCCAGACTTTTGATGATGTCACAATTTATAGTATGTACAAATTGAGCTGGATCCTGAAAAACAGCTAAAAATTAAAAGTGGATTTTTTTCTCATGAGAGTAAACATTTCAGCCAACCAGATGATTAATGGTGATAGCAAATTTGTCAACAACAGACACGTGTGGTTTGGTTCCATTACAAATTCGGGAAACAATGCTGCATCTTTATGGCTTCCCATAGGAAATGTATGGTGAAATTTTTAAATATTATGGCAGACATTTAAGGTTTTGAAATACTTTTAGTGGGTCAAGCAGTACTACAAATGAACCAAATTTCAAGATCATGTGTAACTGCATCATCCATGAGTTATTAAATGCTTTTGAGGATCCAGCTTAACGCGTACGTACTATAGCTACATAACAATACAGCTAGCTATAGGGAACATATATACCTTGATATGTGAAGCATGCTAAGCTAGGGGAACTGGGGGGGTACACCCACCCCCCTAGACCCTCTGTGATCGAATCTGAGAATGATTTCAGCAGGTTAATTATCACAGCACAATTTATAACTTATTTGACTGGTAACTGTTCTATTAGGGTAACTCAAACTTGAATTTGTAAACATACCAACCACTTTATGGGTACTGGTAGCTACTATTGCTGAATACTTGTCTGACTGTTGTGACTGTTCAATTAGAGTGATGTTTTCATAGTGTACAATTATTGACGTCCAGGTATAATCCATTCTGTGCATATCTTTAATGCCAGGTCCTCCTTAGAACCTTGTTCCCGTGCCAACAGACTCTGCAGTTCCATCCACATCTCCTTGTGATGTACCTCCTCCTCTCTACGTTCTCTCTGTTGTTGTTGTAGTGTGGACTGGACCTGTGTATATGTGAGGGGCATGTTATTGACCAGTAATGTAAGTGTGTATGCGTGTGTGTGTGCATACAATGTGTCAATTTTTATGAACTGTATACTAAGGCTGCAGCAGATGTCAAATTTAGTAGAACAGGCCATTTTGTATAAATATAACTGGTAATCAAAGCCATTTCCATGTTAGTATACACACTCTAGTAAGCAAATACCTGAATAGTAAATAATAATATTCGGATAGCAAATATTGATTGCAGCCCTACAGTAAACCACATACATTCTCTAGCTGTTTTCTTAACTCGTTGTGTTCCTTTTCTGCCTTTTCTCTTTCAGTTTGCAGCTGCTTATAAAGTGTTTGTTGATTGACCTACAAGAGAATGAAATATACACTCTGTATACATACCACTACATGAAATGTCAAGCTAATGTACACACACACACACACACACACACACACACACACACACACACACACACACACACACACACACACACACACACACACACACACACACACACGTGTACATGTACACTGGAAACCGGTCACCTTTGGACCAAATTTCCTGACAGGTGGTTGAATTAGGCAGGTCACTTTGTACACAAATAAAACATCTGGGACAATGGCCAGTTCAGACAGGTGACTTTACAAGGCATTAATCATTTTATCACATTCTGTCACATTTTTACTGGAATTTAGATGGGAAATTTATTTTGATGTATCACTTTCACACCTCAGATCAAAGGAGCCGCCCAGGCTATGTTCACAATGTAGCCCAGTTGGCGGCTATGCCCAGGCCACATCTGAACGTAGCCCGGGCTACAACTGGGTAGCAATTATATAGATGTTAAAGCCAAATCGATTGTGGTAACACTCAAGTGACTACCATAGTATATTTGGCCATGAAAAACTACTCAGATGGAAACCATCTTGTTTTCTCGCTACCCCACTAGTTGAAAAATGTTGGGTTAAGGTGAAAACTAGTGCTACAGCTTATTCAATGCATTTTACACCTCCATTACTGATAACATGATCTCCATTACTGATAACACGAAGTTACCCCTTTGCATGGAGTAACTACAAGCAAGCTTACCCATCTAGGCCTTTAGTACACTCTGTAATTATTCCATAAATGATTCAATAGCACCGATTAAAACAATAAACTTGTGTAACCAAATTCTCTGTGATATCTCTAGGATTTGTCCGTTTACCATAACCAAACGTAGCCAGAACATACTAGCTGCTGACCCATAATCAAATTTTAAGGCATATATATAATACATCCAGTGGTTGCACGGATCGACATATTAGCTGTAACACTGGGCATAGAGGCTTTCGCCTGATATGTATTCCCTCAGCCCTTGGACTGCAGCCTCATTCCTGTGTTACATTATACAGTAATCCGATTAGACAGGTTTTACTGTAGTGCATTTAAAAAATTGTAAATCTGATAATAAAGTAGGAATCCCAGTAATAAAAAACAATGAAACAAGAGATATATCAATGATGATATTATGGTATTGAGGGAAACTGTGGAGAAGGTAAACTTTGGCAAATAACCACCTAAATTGTATTTGGCAAAATAAACAGTTGCAAATTCAAGCTCAGCCTCTTCAGTTATAAAAAGTGATAATCTCATGATCATGAGTTATGAGATATTTGGTGGGTTAAACTGTAGTGACTCCTTAATTTGCCACAATCTATTAGGTACAACATAGCTATGTGGGAAAAACCCTACATTGCACAATGCCGCCCACATAGTTATGGTGCAATGACCTCATTGATATATTAACCTTGTTTCACTACTTTTTATATAACCCTACCTTCAATGTAATTTTTGTGGTGACTGCTTTAATAGAGTATCTCGGTCTGACTGCTGATCTCAAGTGAGCCTCTTGTCTACACCATAAATTATGGCAAAAGTAAACCATTAGAATAGTTTGTTATTCAAATATTCGATGCTGTGGGAGCATGCAGATTCAACATTCTATACTTTACAATGGTAATGTAGTAAAACTTCATGAAATGTTCTTATAAAAAAGTAGTTGTACCAACAGATTTGCACAAATGAAACAGTTTTCTTTCCTATGAAAACATAATTGTAAGTGTTTGTGAATCAAATATATACATTAGAATATCCAAATATTCATTCTTTACTATTCATTTTGTTGGCATTTAGAATATTCGTTTTAGCCCTACTATAAATCAAGGGGCATGATCGCCATCACCATACTACACTTGTCCTGTCTGCACACTGCCCATCAGGGTCATGTGGTCCTCCACACTACACACACACACACACTACACACTACACCCACACACAAGTGCTCACACTACACTACACTCACTCGCACACACTACACTACACTCACACACACACACATGCAAACACTACACCCACACTCACACACACACACACACACACACACACACACACACACACACACACACACCCACACCCACACCCACATACACACACTCACACACGCACGCAAACACACACTTACTAACATCACTTTCCTATCAGCCTGGAAACTAGCTTCAATTCTAGCCTTCTCTTCAGACAGAGTAGCCAGTGACTGCATCAGGGTATTCACCTTATGATGTAATCCATCATCATCGTCGTCGTCATCATCATCCTGTAGGTGTCACAATACACAGATGATATGTGATGTGTTGTAGTACATGAAGGAGGTGAGGGGACACAGAGCAAACTTGTAGGAAGCTTTGGATGATGGCAGCAATGCAATATATGGTCAAACATGCTAGTTTGTACTTAAACACACATACACTTACCTAACACAACTAGCTCTTTACTTGGTTAGTTGATGAAGGACCTATTGATCGATCACTCTCCTCTCCAGGAGATTTTGGAACATCCTCTACCGGAGTACCTAGTACCTTCAAGCTAGCCTCTAAAGCTTCTTTCTCCTTCAATAAACTTTTGTAAGCTCCAACCACAACTGTAGAGGAGATAAAACAAGAGATGTACCATGCAGTGAAACGTGTGTACTATGGACACCTTAGACCAACCAATAGTGACCTCCTGATTATCAAAATGTTCTGATTTTCAAGGTCAGTTTGGCTGGGTCTGGATTATGTAGGTGTCCTCATCAACCAAATTACCAAAGTATTTGATAGCCAAGTCACTTTACATACTCAGGGAGTGTCCAGTGTCCTTGTTTTTAAAAGGCTAACATTAACAGGGCCATATATTGTAAACACCCTGGTTGAGAATTTCATTCCTGAATGGCATCCACCATTAGAGTAGGTGATCAGAGTCCCTGACATCAGTCACTCATGAAATTCACTTATCACAAATTGTACATGTGGAGCCATTTTATAAGGACATGACAGTACCCAGCCATATCAAATAGGCACTACTGATTTCCAAAGAGAAATGTTCTTAATTTACCTAGAGGTGTGCGATTATATAGATATATTTCATTATCGAGATATCACAAGATTTATCGAGATGAGGATGATAGGTTTATTAATCTAGATACTAGTAAACTTCCGTAAATTATTGGTATACCTGATGGTGTAAGCACCTCCTGGGGGCTCCAACTCTCCTACTATTTGGGAACAGTGTTAAGACAACATTTTTCACTTTTTTATAGCCTTCAAATTGCAATTTGCTCACTTTACTGGTTACAATATTGGCAGTTTACTAAAATAAACAATTGTTTCAGTTATCGAGATAAGTTTAAAGGAAATATTGAGATATGTCAAAATTAGTCATCACACACCTCTAAATTTACCAGTTGGGACCTCTTAGATGTCTGGTTACCAACAACAAATAAAAGAGTGCCATAAAGTGTTTAAGATAGCGAACTATAAAGGTTCATCTAGTGTCTCTAATAAACAAACAAACAAACAATTACACAGAGGGAAGTACTATAGGAAAGGTACAGTCAGTTATTTACACCTAACCTGATGTGTCACAAAGTGTGTAGAGTACCACAAGCTAAATGTATGATAATTACTACCTTGTAACGTTACAGTCATCTAGGACCTACTCCAAATCAAAGACACAAGGACAAATTAAAGATTTTGGTCTCAACAGATATGACATGTTATAGTCTTGTAGGCCCAGCTGGGCACAACATCTTAATCTCTTTATTAGAAAGATAATTCTTGGCCTGTTGTTATAAAGAGGTTCCACTGTAATTCATGTGTACTAAAACACTACAGTAAAATGGCAGGTATAACAATAGTTCCAGTTCCATAAGAAATACAATATGACTATATCACATCCTAACAGTTGTTTGTCTAACTTTGCGTGACCACATTAACATGAACATAACATAAGGCTATAGATATAGAGGTTTTGCAGGAAGCGTTCCATACGATTATTTATTATCTTTGGAGTCCCTTACAATAAAACATTACTGTAAATGGCCTGGGACAGGCCTATAAAGCAGAGGTACTGATAATAAGATAACATGCCAGTCACAGGCTTGTGAAAAGCCTACCTGCTGATATTTAGGAGTGAAGTAAGCCTGTGACAGTATTGTCAGACAGGCCTACAGCAAGGAAAATCACATATGTACTGTCACAATAATATTATGGTATTTGTCAGGCATGTAACAGGACTGAATTGTTAGATGCATGATAAATCCATCCTGCAAAATAATTTCTTACAGGACTGGTATATACATGTACTCTGGTTGCTATAGTGACTTGTTACCACTGGTTACTGTATTATAGTGTCACTAATGGCCCACTTAGCATGTTTCCAATATCTCTGTACAGTATATAGCAGTTGACACACACACCATGCTGACTCACGCACTACACCAGCTTCCTATTTAATAAGGGTTTCAATTTGTATTTATAACGTTACGGACAAGTGTTATGTTTCATTGTGGGATTGAGATGCTACAGGCCTCTGAACCCATTTTCTACAGGCCTGCCACAGCTTTTGAACACTTTACAGACTCATTACCAGTTTACAATACACACATGTTACAGGCCTGCTAACATACAATTATGTTACTTATTATAGGAGATTCATGATATTGGATAGTCACACAGGACTGACATTTGTGTTCAATGAGAGAAAAGGACTGTTATAGGCTTGTAACCTTTTTTATTAAATGTGTAAGTGTTAACAACAGGCTTATGGCACATTTAGGTGATCCATACAGGCCTGTAATCATATCAGAATAACAGCTTTAGCAGGCCTGTAACCATCTTACTGCCTGTAGCAGGCAGTTTACAGGCCAAAAAGCAGCACATACATGTCTGTATTAGGCCTGCAACAATATAAAGCTTTTGTAAGGGTGCAATGAGTGGATAAAGAGTGGAGTGTTCTACAGAGATTTTTAAACGCCTACACAAGAAGTTCTGGTACAGATTTATGTAATATACCATTGCACAAAGAGGTCTTCTGGAGCAAAACTAATAGTGAGGCTCAAGAAAATTGAGTTGCAAGTTTTCTAATGTATTGTGGGTATTGGTACTCTATCCACTCACAATGTCTTCACACATGATCGGTGAATGCCCCTGCAAAAACCTCTATTAATGAATGAGAATAACTCATTCAAATAAGTACAATCTATAACAAAGTTAAAGGAATATACAGCGGAAGCTGTCTTAGTGGTCACCTGTATAGAAAGGTCACCTCTCTAAAACTTTACAATTCCTACGTAAGTAAGATGTCTATACACTAATTCACCAGCCACCTATTAAGGTCAAGAAATTGAGACCAGTTGAGACAAGTTCTACATTATACTACGTTATTACCAAGTGTGCTGTTAATAGACAACAGAGGTGATTTCCTAGTTGGGAGATAGACAGACCCCAAACACCATTAGATAGACTAATTCTTATTGTTCTATTCCAGAGGCTATTACAAACTAAGTAGCAACTTAATGGGTAAACTCTATCAAGGGACAAAACTTCAACTTAATCTTTAAAGGAAAAAATCAATAATAACACACTTAAGGGGTGGGGGGACACTACAAATTCCTATGGCTTCACGTGCTAAATATTGGTTTTCATTGATCTGTGCTTCCTTTTTGCATCAGATGTGTTTGTGGTACTTAAAAATCATCTCCAGTTAGAAGTATTGACTTTAATACTCAGTTTATAGCGTTTTGACTTCGAATTGTACAAATTTTGGATCTTGTTTCACGGTTATAGCTCTACGCTTCTTAAGCTTGTTATCTGCTACCTCAGTATGTTTGTAACAAATGTATTAGAGTAATTTTTACTCCTTGATCAAATGAGCTAGAGAATTCTCCAATTTTTTTTATAAAAAACAGTAATCTCCTTTTGAAGCCATAGTAGTCATATGAAAAATATCTGTTTCATACATTTAAAGACAATACTATTACAAGCCACTACAAGAACTTTAGGGGAGTTTTACAATTAGCTGTAGGAAGAGAATCAATTTTTGTGTTAAAATTAGTGTTTTGTAACCACAGTACAAACTTCAGAGAATTTTGCTCAGATTTGTACTAAACAGACGTTCAATTCATCAGGTGGAGACAGTGGTTTTACAGCTTCATATAACAACTTTGTGGAAGCCATAGGACATAGTTGCTTGTCTCCTTAATGTATTATGTACTGAAACAATTCACTGTATTGTCAAAACAAGTAAGCCAAACTGTTATCCAGACAAATTTTCTAGTCACACAACAAATCTGATTCCCTGAACTGACAAGGCTTCAGTCTTCTCAAAGGTCCTACTGGGATGGTAATTAATGAATGACCCTTATATGAGAAATCATACTTGTGCACAGGAAATGCCCCACACCCCACCTCAGGCTGTGTGGTTCCTTTGGAATTTGCCTAGATCACAAGTTATCTGGAGATCATGCTGAAATCCAAAACAAAACAATTATGGTACCGTAAACAACTTAAGTTTGGCAAATCAGCATGCAAAGTATCTGAGCTCTAACATGAGCTGAAGAGGATAAACTTAAGCTTTAGCCAGCTAGCTCACAGTGAAGCCATCTAGTGATGTTGCAATACAAAATTGACTTGGAAACAGATAGTGATGATGTTTGTGAAATAGCATTCACAATTTTTTATTTGTCACTATTTTCAATATCAACAATTTTACCACCAAAATCTTTTGTGGTTTCATTCTCCTTACACAAATGCCCAAAATAATTATAGCATTCAACACAAACAGTTCCATATCATTACTTTCAACAGGCTCTGCAGTTCCATCAACTTCTGCTTGTGGTGTACCTCCTCCCTTTACCTCTCCGCTGTTGTTGTAATGTACGTGGATGGACCTGTGTGTGTAAAGGGTATGATATCAACCAGTAATATGAGTGTGTGTATGTGTGCTAGACTGTCTAAAAATGTACTACCATGATTTAGACACAGGAGATTTATACAAATAGACCAAGCTGGTTATTCTGAGAAACAAGACCAATTAACAAAATATGGAAAAGAGGGAAAAGTGACCTACGTAATACACCTACCATCTAGAAGGTCCAACACACTTCATGGTCAAACCTGGATTGGCCACACAAGACAGAAACATCTTCCCAATATACATTACTAAGGTACGTACAGGATTCCACACTAACAAATGATAATCACCATATGATTACTACAACTTCTAACTTGTTTGGTTTTCACAATTTTCTGTGTTGTGGTGTTGAGTTATTATAGGTTAGTCAGTCTCCACCCTAACAACTTCCTGTCTATAATTAGAAGAACAAGGTGTTTCTGAATGGATGTGGTTACACATGTTGAATTGAATAAACAGACATCTCGGGCCGAAGCAATATCAAACAGCGAAAGTCCATATAGTGTTAACCATGGACTTATGGTTGGCTGAAGGCACCAGGCAGTCAATTACTAAAATACTTGTTTTAATATTTTATAAAAAATATAATTGTGTGATGGACAGTCATGTTAAAGATATGGGTGGGAAGATGTTCTATTGTAATATACTGGGAACTAGAGTAGCTACACTGCCATACACACTTGAACCTAATCATACGTAGGTGTTAACTGCTTATAATCTGTGGTATGGAGTATATGAAATGGCACAGATCATGGACACGTCAATAGGAAACTTGTCTTACAGAATTCACTTCAAAATAGGCAAGTCTTGTTCACAGAAGTCTCAGTAATGTATGTACCTTATCAAGGCACTCTCAGAGTCTATATACTGCACCAAACAAACCTAGCTATTTACAACTTGTTACACATACGTACATCACATACCCAAATCAATGTGGAATGTTTCTTTTCTGAGTTATCCAAAGTGGCATCCAGTGTAAAACATCAAGGATTTTGTGGTACCAATTACTGAGTGATGAGCTGTACTACACAATCCTGTTGAATATTACTTCTCCCCTACTATTTGTTGGAGTTTCAATTACTTCAACACTAATGTGAGTTTGATGTGATGTCACAAGTTCCATTAGTCTATGTGTGTTTACCTTCATTTCCATTTCGTGTAAGAATGGAGATCTAGGATGGAGGCCTGATCTTCTGTGTATCCAGTACAAGCTTCCAGCCATGGACTAATAATACTAGTTCGCAGTTCCAGGGTGCCCAGCTCATTGACACCGGCAACTTCTTTCCATCATCAGTTCGCGCATCTATGATTCGCGTTATCATAGATTGGAGTTATCGACCCGCTTAATTCTACATAAAGCTCACCCACTGATCATGTGACTAACCCTGGGCTTGACCCTCGGACTAACCATGGACTAACGATTAAATGGCAAGTTGTTTTATAACTGTTTTCTGTGCTGCATAATGCACCTATCCTGGACCTATCCTGGACCTATCCTGGACCTATCCACTGCGCGCCCGGGAGGGGGGTAGGTGGGGGATAATTATTATCCCCCCTCCCGGGCGTGGCGCGGGAGTCGGCGTAGTGGGGATTTGACTTTTTGAAAAATCTAATTCTCCGCCCATGGGGGAACGACTAGTGGTCAAATCTCCATGTAATATGGCTGTAAGGAACTTTAGGAAACAGGTCAATTCTTTTAGCTTGCAAGTTAAAACAAACACCTAAAATTTCAAGCAGTCAAAAATGCCCCACTGAATTTCAGATCAAATCAGGTCAAAATCCTCCACTAATCCCCTATATATCACCAGGAGAACTGTTGTTTTCCTTAGCAAATTGCTGCAGTGCCAGTTGCAATCGTGCTCTATCGACTTCATCAAAGCAGGCTTTCAGTTGACTGTCGAAAAACAGTTGGCGATCACGAAAAGTAGAATCAGCTGGTGAAGGAAATGTTTGTAGTAAGAAAGAAAGACAATTTGGACAAGGTTTGTACATCAGTGTGTTAATATTATAAAATAATGGCATAATGGTAATACCCTCCCGCCCCGCATCATAATAATTAGAAAGGCTGGATGAGAAACTAATAATCACCGAATAGGGGCCTTATGTAAAAATTATGAGGACTGCTTGGCAGGATAACGGGTGAATTAGCTGCAGCAATGGCTAGACTTGGTACAACACATTCAGAGAGTGATGTGAATTTGATGACGAGGGAGCACACTCATGCACGAGAAGTAACCTGATATAATTTGTTGTAGTCTTTATCTGTCCTCGTATAAAAGCCACATTCAAATAAACTCCTGCTGGAGTTTCCAGCACATTTGGGAAATAAATCCTGGTCTCAAGTATAGACTCTGGCTATTAATAGAATCTACTTTTAGTGTCTTGAACTCTTTGCTTGTTGATGTCCTTGTCCTCTTTCCTTGATGCTGTTTCTTCAAAAACTAACATTAAGTTGAGAGCCATTGGATATGTATCATACAACTGTTTTTCAATCATTTTAGGCCTTGACTATACTTGTTTAACATTCCACCATGACTAAATGCCAGGCATCACTCAGACATATCCTCAGTCTCAAATATATAAAGGCCCTATTCATTTACAGGTATGTCAAAAATTGTTGGCAAGGAAATACAAGCGTGAACTTTTTTAATACAAGGAAATATAACTTCATGGACTAGTAAGGTTTTAATTTGTAACTACACTAAAGTTTTCTAGGATGGGTACAATCCAAGTTGAAAACAATGTTCTGAGAATGAGTATTGTGTGTCTGGATGTACACCTGTAGCTAGGACTACACCAATTTTACAGTATCTATTGCTATCTGGTTGATGGTACTATTTAATGAAGTATCATCAGAACTGTTACATTGCTGCAGGTACCAATTTTGTGTAGCCAACTAGCTCATCACTTGCTAACAGAAATATTTGATGCTGATGAAGGCTTACTCTAATAGAATGGTCTAATAGAGCAGTCACTTTATTTTCAGATCCCTGAAGTTTGGATTTATGGTTGCTAAACTGCTAGTAAATATTCGTACTATGTGATTCAGTAATGTTTGGGTAGGAAATGCACAGGTTTGGGATTGAGTACTGTTGTCTCAATTCACTGACCCTTCTCTTCAATCTTTACTTGTCACTATCAAATTGCAGTTTCTGGCGACTGAATTTGTCACTTAGATGTTTGAAATTGAATTTGTCACTTTGGCATTAAAATTCATTTGTAGCAAGATTGGCAGCTGGAGAAAACACGAAAACAAGATGTATTCTTGTATAACTGTAGTAAACAACTCTGTATACAGAAGCTGATAATTATTCTGCTACAACTTTTCAGCAACATTCACAAGTTACTTGTGAATAAGCTAATTAACTTCCTATCAGCTTTGCTTACAACTAACTTAGTTACCGTCTAGTGTCTCAAGTGTAACTCTCCATGACAAAAATGATTACCTCATGATGAGCAGTTATTATTATTATTAACACTTTACAGTAACCAGCACTGAAGGTCTGACAGCAACATGTATTAGGATTACCTAACCTAATTTCAAGGACTTAGACTTAATGACTTGAGTTGCTTTCTTGTAAACAATTGTGACCATTTCTTGTTCACACATCTTCCAATTTTTTTAATTTTCTCAGCATTATCTAGAAATGGATCATCAAAGTTTCATCCTTTCGTGGTGGGGTAGTTTTGGAATTGTATTACTAGATGCAAGAAAATTGATTTCTACAGCGACTATACTGAAAACAAACGGTTACGTTCGCAGCCAAAACTTCTGTTTGCATTAGTCTACAGCATTGGAATTTCATTTAAAATTTACTATACACTGTAGATTAACAAGTACAATGTTAGCTCTGTAGTCACTTATACATATGGGTATGAAGGGACTACAATCTTGTTTATGTTTACCGCATTGTAAACAAACATACGTGATACATAGACTGTTGGGGCTACAGAAATGAAGCAATATTTTCAAACTCTTCGTGAGCAGGCGAATAAGATGGTGTATAAATTTTAATTGATTTTAGTCTTCCTTCTCTGAGCAATGGCCCAATAATAAAATACTTGTGTGTCTTTTCTTTGTAGCATGCGTAATTTTACGATTTTTTAAGTGCAGTTTTTCTCAAAACCAATGCTTGTGCAAACAAGTTGAGTTTTTGCTGAGCACTATTTAATTATGATGAATTCTTGTGCCGAATTCTAATGTCAATGTGACAAACTCCATTGCCAAAACAGTATAATATAGGATACTTATTTTACTCAGTGCATATTATAATTTTGTAGTCCCTGGGAGCTCACTGGGCAAGTGAACTAAGTCAGTTGCAAGAAACTCAGAAGAGAGAGTATCGTGACTTTGTAGTAAAGCTTCATGATGACATGTTAAATGATGAGTTGGGAAGTGAGTCTGATATATAAAGTATAGCAGTATATGTACTCTAGTAGTATGTGGCTGTTCTAAGAATTACCAGTATATATACTCTATCACTAACTGATTGTGAGACAGGCCCTATGTGTTTACACTGTTCAAGGGACAGGACTCAGTCTCTTTTGGGTGACAAGAGAGCAGTGTCTTCAGGCTCCATTATTCCACAGGAGGAAGGGTACACTGAAACACCACCTCAACCACGAATGGAGGAGAGTTTCACCATCCATCTTGGTAAGGAAATTCTCTGTATCTATCATTCCGTACACCTGCATATACAGTACAACTTTAGCCCTTTGGAGGTCACAGTCTATTAGGAGCATTCAGTGTAGTCTAACAAAATTACTGACTATACTAGCCATACTTGTTTGTGCCTATAGCATTGAGGATTACTAAATTACTTGTTTTATGGATGAGCATACCACCAAAGGGTCAAATTATTAAAATTCTGAAACCATGTTGTTCTTGTTTTCTCTAATCCAGGTTCCCAGTTAAAGACGATGCACAACTTGAGAATGTTATCATGCAATGTGTTGGACTTGTGTAGGCACTCGACCACATTTACTGGGTATGTGTGTGATCAATAATTCATAACCTCGATGGTGTGTATAATGGACTTATGGTGTGACAGAGTTTGTGTGTTATTTGCTATACACTAGTTACCTGCAAGAGATTTGGAGAGTGGGGTGGGGTTAGATATACACATACTTTTACTTGTGAAAGAATTAATGATTCCAGTTTTAGGGTTTTTACTAGAGCTGAAACAGATATCCGTATGATCCGGATATCCGGATAATAATTTACTATCCGGATAGTACTTTGAAGCCAAGCAGATAGTAATAACTTAAAGCCATTTATCTGTCCAACTTCTCATCACTAGATGAATCAATTTTCATCATGGAGAGTTAGCTAAGCTAGATTATGTGAAGTTAACAGCAGCCTGGTAAGTTAATCAGCTTACTCGTGACCACGTCCATCGCTAAATTACGAAGCGAGGCTGGGAATGTTGCTGAAGAAGTTGTAACAGAATAGTTATTGCCTTATAAAGAGTTCTTTAAGACTATATAGTTGTGCCTGGAAAAGGTCTTGTAGCAACTGCTACATCTTGTATTCATGTTTTCTCCAGCTGCCAATCTTGTTTCAGATGGTGCAAAGTAACACTGTAACATTACCACAAACCTTTTGCTATCATGTTAATGTTTGTTTGCTTCTAGTACTAGTAAAACAAGGATGCTTACAATAAACTATAAAATGTTTCTATAGCAAGTGATGATGTCACTATCCGTAGGATATCCGGATAGGTTTTGTTCAGGATATCCAGATAGTAAAAGTTGCTATCCGTTTCAGCCCTAGTTTTTACAGTATTGATTTTGTCCTTTACACAATGGTGTGAATTTCAGGATTATAGACAACATAATTAATGGCGTACAAGGCAATGTGTTAATAATATTATACCCCTCACAACAATATTAAATAACTTTTAAGAGTCAAACTTGGATGGCAAATAATAGTAAGAAAGCAGTATTTGTGAGGAAGCCTGTAATTGCTTCTATTGAACACTTTGAAACTTTGTGCAACATTGGTACAACTATTGTTTGTACTGGTAAGTCATGTAGCTCTGCAGGCAAGTAGTGTCTAACAGCAAATCCCGGCCCATTGAACAAGGAGAGAGTGAGTGTTTGATCTGTACAATTGTGTCTGGAACTTGTGCATCCCCGAATACCTCCTGCTTGTTAAATGGGATAGAGAAATGACTGTGTAATCATACAGTACAGTAGTACTGTATGGTAGGGACGATGAAGATGTGGGTACGGCCCATGATAGAATATCACCCGAAAATCTGCCTCGATTTATCTTCACTATGACATGACAGTATTGGTTGGGTAAAATCAAGCCCAAAAAGTACCTTCAGGTCGACTAGAAATGTCAAGTTGTTACAGAATTTTTAAAAATTTGTGCTTGACGGAATTTCTGTTGCCTAGGCCTATTTTAAGTCCTACATTTTCTGTGCCATTTTCTGTGCCATTTTTTTTTCTTTCATCATGAAGATTGTATGTTCCACACAACTTACCGCCTATCAAACATGATCAGAAGATAGTAACCAGCATCTGTAAATTTACGTATTTTGATGGTGTGTAACATAGACAAGTGGGAACTGCACAAGTTATGATGGTGTGTGACTTGTGGTCCCTTATACTATATATCCTAGCAAGCAATAACCATTATGAGATTATTACATAGCAGTAATCTCAGCATATTCTTTAAAGATATACAAGCGGGTCTTTAAAATGGTTAGAGACCTGCTAGAAAGACTTCAAGCATTGCAAATCTCACTTTGATCATTGAATTGCTGTGCATATTGCAGGCTAATAGCCCGCAGTAAGCAATCAGTCACTCAAGCCAACATGAGTTTAGCCACTCAATTAAGTTTATAACTAGACAGATGCTATCATCATGGAGCGAGCTGTAATTGTGCTTTATATGATTTTGTGACTGTGAAGCAGTAGTAGTCATTACATATATTGAACATGTTCTGAATAACTACATAAATATTACAATTAAAATCAATGTATATACATTTCTTTTATATTCCGCTGCATATATTATGGTTGGAAGTGTCGAAGACTGCGCAGTCAATTGTGAACAATCTGGTAGCTTTTTGACTGTTGTCACTAGTACTATCACTGTCATCATTCAGTTGTAAATAGCTGCATTATCACTATGAAGGTGCTTGGAGTTGCGTGTTTTCGCTTCCACCACTATTGAAGATTCCAAAAACATGCAGGCAGCCTCTTAGGTGGTGCTCATTCCGGAGGTGTGTAAAATCAAGAAGTTGCTGTGACAGTGATGATGACAAATACAAATAAGGAAGTCCAGTAATCTCCACCATTGATTTCATCCGTGACGTTGACTAAAGAACTAGTAAGGTTTATTTAATCGTAAAGTTGCTGTGTAATGAACAATGACTGATATTGATCGTAAACTGTCGTGTAATCGACGATGACTTACAGTTCTCTTGCCAGTGTGGGACTTGCTCAGGCTTACCCCAATAATTCCTAAAAGAATCCGTAAAGTCTTCAAACTTTTCCTTACCAAAGTGCTTCATGTTCTGATTCACCAAAACTTTTGTCATTTACAGTAGTACTGTACTTTAATATGCTATTCTGTACAATTAGAATGTGTTTGAAAGATAATCTGGTTACAACTTGACTTATATCCCCTATAGGGGTGCTCGCACATTCCAGCCACACAGACTGCAGACAGCCATGTCTCTCTACTCGGAAAAGTTGTCTGCATTGATCTTACTGGTCGATAGTCGGATCAACACACTGGGAGAAAACAAGAGAGGTATAGTTGTACTGGAGTATAGTATGTGTGAGACACCCATAATATTGAGACAGTGTTTTGCAGCTTACTTAGTTGTATATTGTGTTATTGTAAAGTCATGTAGTGGAAATGTTTATTTGAGAAGTGTCTCAATGTAGCTTTCATTCTGCATGTCTGATTTGGTAGTCAATACTTATCACACAAGTACAAGAAATTAAGGATGGAATATCCATTACTTCAAGTGTAGCTAGGCAACCTCCCTTGTTTCACTACTTTATATTTCTATGGAATACAGAAATTCATTTTGCTTGCACTTGTTTGGTTACTTTTGTAACATAATTATGATTGGTAAACTAGCACATACCACACGAAAAGAAAGAATGGTACCATGACTTTGTCTGAATGTGGCCAAACCATAGTGAAGTGTCCATTATGCTCTTGTTCAGCTATGTCCAGGAAACAAAGAATGGTACAAGGAATACTTCTACAATCAACACTCACTATGGACAATATTGGCAATTCCTGCTACAAATGTAGAGAAGCCATTATACAGTACCATAAATTGTCGATACCTTGCACTATCGGTTTTAGATGGGACACAAAGGAGGACAGGGCATGATGCATGTATTGTATGTACTGGCAGTACTGTGGTATTCCAAAAGCACCTGTTGGGCTGAAGTGACATCTATAGAAATATTACCTGTAGTTTACTTTCAGTGTGGTTACTTTGTTCTTCCTAATGTCCAGCACTATATATCTAAAATTACCCACACAATACAACAGGCTGAACATTCCTTGGACTGTAGAGTAGTGTAGATAATAAGACAATAAAGGAAATTTGGAAATAATGTGAAAACTTTGATTTTGCCAAAACAGACATTTTTTTTGTAAAGAAAAGCACCATTCTCAATTATTGCCATGGATGTAATGTCTTCATTGTTTGGTCATTGTAGTATTTGCTAGCATCACTCACCAGTCAACTGATTTCCATTTTGCTGATATTGATGTGCAAATCAATGCGATCCGTAAACTAGCACAAACCACCAAGCAGGAGAACAAAGACTCTACCACCATTAGTCCTAATGGAATCCTAGCTACTGATGAGAATGGCCTGGACGTGCCATCATCTCTGAACTCATCCTCTCTTAGTGACTTCTCTAATGATGGTAGAGAACATGGCTACAACTTGGCAGCATTCAGAGGAGGAGATGCTGAAAGTGGTGGATCTGAATTAGGTCCTGCAGGATTTCTGGAACACTCTGAGTCAGTAATGTTATCTCCAGGTAGGTATACTGTGTGGTTACATCATGACAGTACTGTATTATCAATAAAGTGAAGTATAAGTGAGTTACTTTGTCCAGACAATATGGTAATGTACTATTTCGTTGGTTCCCAATTTACAGTAGTTAGTTAGTTTGTCAGTCAGTCAGTTAGTTAGTTAGTTAGTTAGTTAGTTAGTTAGTTAGTTTGTCAGTCAGTCAGTCAGTCAGTCAGTCAGTCAGTTAGTTAGTTAGCTAGTTAGTTAGTTAGTTAGTTAGTTTGTCAGTCAGTCAGTCAGTCAGTCAGTCAGTCAGTCAGTCAGTCAGTCAGTCAGTCAGTCAGTCAGTCAGTCAGTCAGTCAGTCAGTTAGTTAGTTTGTCAGTCAGTTAGTTTGTTGATTAGTAGATAGTTCAGTTAAATAGTACAAATATAATATTCCATAGAAACTTGGTGAAAGCATTTTGGTAGTTCTGAAAACATATATGGGTTCAGTTATTGCCCAACCAATACAGCATGCTGAGCTGCCGTGAAGGAAAAATGACACTGGTTTTTGTTGGGTTAATCTTTATAATCTCTACTGTACAGTGATATATAAGCAAACACACTCATGGCACAGTGTATTTTAAATTTGTTGAATAACACACAACACAAACACACACACACACATACATACACATACACTACGCATACATCGCACGCACGCACACACACTACACACATCTGCATGTCTAATCACCCACACTGCTTCATACAATCCAGACAATTTGATGTCACTTGTGTCATACTAATGACGACTTATAGGGGCTGTACATAATACACCATCTTTTACCCTCATGTGTGAAATGAACTGTAAACTGGTTCCATTCTGGCAACTATATGATTTCCTAGTCCTTCTAACTGCTAGCTTTCTACTACTTGTCATTCTCAGGGGTATATTCTGATTCTCATGAAGGTGTGTTCTGGTCTCTGCCCTACAAATTTGCACTACATTTGAGCCAAGGGTCTGGCTTTGTTCATCCATTTCAGCTGAACTTTAACTCACAAACTTGTTCCTTAACTGACATCATTCCAGGCAAAGAAGTAGACCATTACTTTCACTGTTGCACTCTATTTTGTCTATGAGTCCACATCTAAAAGCACCTCACTTTCTTACATGCACATTGTTTAGAACACATAGTACACATCTGACGTCAGTACTATTCGTAGTGGCATGGCAGTGTGACACATGCTTCCATAAATTCATGTTTTAATTTTATCACATTTGCTTTTTGTATGAAAGTTACCAAATTGTAAGGTGAGTTCTTTAGGTACACATTTGAAATCCATAACAGGACACAGTGCATAAAAAAGAATTGGCTGGTATAGTTTGCTGGCAGGTACTGTGTGCTTAAAAGTAAATAACCCATAGCAACATCCCGGAGGAAGAAATTCCCACCAATGAGTGTGCCTTCTACTTTACCACCAGCAGTGCTGCAAATATTTTTATCTAGGTTTGATCATTTTGGTTATTGTATACTCTCTCTCCCAGGTGATGTATATGTGACAAGACATTCTAATTTATCAGAAGTTCATGTCATCTTTCATCTTGTCACTGATCCATTGTTGTCAGTCAGTGACATACCAGCACGTCACCCTGTCATGGTGGGGTTACGTAACTGCTTACATGCTGCATCACATCATGACATACACACCATCACTATACCACTACTGATGGTACATGACATGTCACCAGTAAGTCAAATTGTGACTTGTGTTCTTATTAGTATAGTGATGCCACGATATGAAAAATTTTAATATGACAATCACAATATCATGGGACTTATATCATGATAGTCACAATATATTAAATAAATTGAATACATTAATGTTTTCACAGTACAAGATTTTCAATTTTAACAATGATTTGACTAAAAGTTCACTCTTTTATGCATCACCACATGTTTCCAGAGAAATGTCCTCATAGTTTACAAATATTAAGCCACTTTTCACTAAATAATTTGTATTTTTTATATCACGATATAGATTTTTTCTCTATCATGATTATCATAAAACAATTCTATCACAATAATAAGATATATCATGGCATCACTAGTTCTTGTAATGTATGTTGCCCTCCAACAATTGCATATCCTTGGAAATGTAAAATTAATGTTTTAGTAATTTGATTTGCTGTATATGAAATATGTACTGTGTGTAGGAGATGACCATTAACTGGTGTTTGAAACGAGCTGAACTTGTGATGAAGTGTGTTAAAGGTACATGATATTGCTGTTAGCTATTAATGTAGCAGATTACATGTGGTAGGTTTTATGATGGAGAGCACGTCATGGGGAGGGGCTGATGCACGCACCATACAATTTGTTGTTCCACCAGTAAGTCATGTAATGTATGAATGTATACATGTCACAAAATTTACTATCTATAGGGTCTGTCAGATGAGCTGTTTGTTGACTTGTGTGAAATGTTACCACGTGTGTTTCGTATGGCCAGTACCCGTAATTTGACAAAGAGATAGTCAATGTGTAGCTTTATGTGTCATAATAATGTTATGGTTGTCAAGAAAAAAAAGCAATAGAACTGAATACATAGTTACCAAATACTTCTAATTATGTATGCCTATTACTCACTAAGGCCACAACAAAATTAATGTGGCAGGTAAACTAGAAGATAAAGAATGCTATGATGGCTGGTAGACTTGTGAATATTGTGTAAGCAACTGCAGTCATAGCAAAGTGAAGGGATTAGGGAAATATTGATTCCCCACTTTATTTCAGAAATGCTTTAGCTCCTGCATTTGTAGAGATATACTCTAATCGAGCAGTCGTATACCTATATATAAGCTGCATAGCCATCTGACTGTCCATCTGTCATACCAAACTTGGTGTGAATCAACACAATCAATGCTGATAATGAAACACTCATCATCAGGCTACTCTAGGATTATTATCACCAGTTCACAAGTGCTTCTGTTCATTCTCTGTGGTGCTCAAGGTGTAGAGAAAATCTGAGCTACATTCCTTAGTAAACTACAACACAAACTGTTCCAAGTGGTAGAACACTCAACTAACATGTAAGATGCACCCACATGTTGACACATGTTTTTCTTTGTAAACGGTACCTTTTTGTGCATAAACTCAACTTTACTTCATAGTGTCTTCACATGCAAAGTACATATCGATTAGCGAAATTAAACACTTATCACCTTGCAACTCTAATATGTTGTAGCAAATCAATATGTGCTTTTGATATAGCGATGAAGGCTCTGATGGTAAGAGAAAGATCACGAAAAGTTGCATTCCTGTCAAACCACAGACAAGTAACTGTGGCGATTTATGTACCTCCCTTAACGCCAAGTGATTACGACCAACCTACATGGGTTTGATCTGCCTAGGTCATAACTTTTTTTCATTTTTAGGACCTTTTTGATGCACCATTTTGTTCATGGAATTTTTTATCCACAAACTCTGGACAAATACAGGTACATTTGCAATTTGCCTTCCCTACTACAAAAGTGCTCTGCATTCTATGCTATGTGCCAGTGCTGAGTATTAAGATCTGTGTGTTTATCCTGTGTGTTGTATTAGGCTTCTTTCACACTTACATGTTTTAAGCATAATTATAGGTGTGCACTGACATGTAAAACTGTATGAGGCTTTATTCAGATTTTCCTCATTACTGCTATAGTAAATAAATAACTAGCATGATTTGGCAGGTACTAATGTGCATCTGAAAAATGATATTACTGCCACCATGTGTATACCATAGTCTACACTGAGGAATTGTGTGTGCAATCACTTGACTTGACACAACTGTTTCGCTAATCCTTCTTACATCTGTTCACTCTAAATATGCTTATAGGATCATAATCATGTTACCTTAAAGGACTTTATCACTTTCATAGAACCTTTGCTTTCCATACAGTAACTATAATTGCAAAATTAAATGTGTTGGCTTTAAAAAAATTATGCACAAGTTCATTTTTGTTTAATTTGTTGGCAGTAAGGTAAACATCATGTAGAAACTGAAACTGTGTTCTGTGTACAGTCTGTACACCACCTGTCAAGTAGGTATACAATGGGAGTGTATAAACAGTGGAATGGACTACTGGAATGGTGGAATACTGGAATGGTGGAATGGATTTTTTTAAAGTTCAATATCATTTTTTAAATCCAAATAAATAGGATTCCCCTTGAAGTCAGCTCTTTTAGCATAATTCACCTCACCATAGACAAAGTTTACCAATATATTGTACTGTAAAGTAAGTTATGAACATGCACAATAGCAGTTTATTGGGAACACTAAGAAGACTCCTGACTTAACCCTTGTTCCCAAATGATAAAAGTTAGCTAGCTAGCTGATTACATGAATGCATTGTGAAAGTACATTCACTATAATGAAGTATTCATTTATTATCAACTTTACCAGTTAGGCACTGGAGGACGAACACAGAAGGCAGAGCCTGTACGAGGTGTTTACCACTAACCTATAGGAGCCTAAGCGAAAATCTTTGGGTAAAGTGAAACGGGACTATCTTGTAAGCGTTTACAATGAGCCTTTGCCACAATTATGTCAGAAAACAAAATTTAAGCCAAGTTCATTGTGGCAGTGTTATGTTGCACACTGAACTGAACCACAATTGGTTTCAGACAAGTAATAAAGTATTAAGTTATAAGTCATACAAGTGTTGTGGTGAGGAAAAAGAGCTGACTTCAAGGGGAATCCTATTTATTTGCTTACATAAGGGGAGGAGTTGTACTTATTTGGATGTAAAAAATGATATTGAACTTTAAAAAATTCCATTCCAGTAGTCCATTCCACTGTTTATACACTCCCGTATACAATTGCCTTAGCTTGCATGTAGTTTAACTAACCCTGCATATTCGTTATTAACTATACATACTTAAAGGATGGCATGAAGATCATGTACTGGTACTTTAGAGCACTATCAACATGTGTGCCAATAATATAGGACACTAAAAATCACATTAGTTGTCCTGCAAGTGCATGTAGTAATAAAGCAAGTACCAAATGCTACAATTATAATTAATTAGTTCTTGCAATACTGATAGCATACCTGCATGCTCACATCAATACTTGCAGGATGGCATTAGGAAACCTCATGTTCTTGAAAAGTGACATCACCACGTACATAACTACATGAATGACACTGGTGTTTAATGTGGAGATGGTCCTGCACATGTAGGAGGAGCTGAAATTGATTCCAGAGAATATGTTTTTTTCAACCTGCCTATGTAGTAGAAGGCCTAGTATTGCAATTGGATTGCAGTCACCAATATGTTTGTACTTCCAGTACATAGCAGGATTCTCCATACCATAAAAAGGCCAGTACGTTGTACTTATGCACCTATCAATGTTATTCCCCACCTCCCCCCTCCTGGGCATAAGAGGGAAAATGGTAGAGATTTGATTTTAAAAAAAATCAAATTCTCCACCCATGGGGGAACAACTAGTGGTCAAAGTATGGCTGCAGTATATACGCTTTAGGAAACAGGCTAGTTCTTATGTAGCTTGCAAGTTAAACAAACACCTTGAATTTTGAATGGTCAAATGCCCCGGCCCACTATTGGGAAAGAATTTCAGATCAAATCAGACCAAAATCCCCCCACTAAGCCCAGGGGGAGGGGATAGGTGCATTAAGTACCCGTGATGATGTTCCTGACAAACAAAATACATTTTAACTCTACAGCCTTTAGTAGTCACTTCTTGAGCTTCATTAATAATGGATCCCAAATCCATACTTATTGTTAAATAATTAACAAACTCAATTTAAAATTATTGTTCTGTAAATTATTGTTCTGTTTGGTTATATATCTTCCTAAACATGTTAAGAAATATACTATCACATGATTATACTTGTACACCAAAATGTCACTAATTCTTAATCATCCAACGGTCGATCCTTACTTATTGCAGTATATTTCAACCCTAATTATACGCACCAAATTATCAGTCTCTCATTAACCAATTGATGTATAATAGAACCAAATATTAGCATACTAGTTTGTGTATAAAGAAATTCTACAAAAAATAAGAATTACTGTATACAGACCTATAGAATTAACAGAAATAACACTCAGTTACTATAAAACTTAATAACTACTGTAAAATGTCATGAAAATATAACACTGGAAAGGATAACTTAACTAGTACGAGTGTTTGTAAAAAAAATCAATTAAGTTTTTTAATGTCTTTGGCAAGTGTACTCAAAGTGTCGTTACCACTTTCTTCCATCACTTTTAAAAACTTGTGAAAGTTTGTTTGATTAACTGATAAGTTTGGTAGTATCACGTAGTCCAAAAAGTAGTCTGCTTTATCAGCTGATGTCTTCAGTGACTTTATTTCAGCCTTCAAATTACCAGGTAGGAGACCAGCAGATCGTAGCTTAGCTATAAATATAGCGTCATCCATAGGAAGTGTTTCAAGTAGTTGTGGACTAAATTTCTCAATATTATCCCGAAATTTCTGTGAGTCATCTATATTAAAAAATAATACACACACATAGTAGCAATACTTCAAACTATGCCAATAGTGAAACATCATACCAAGAGTAAATAGTGGGCTCTCCCAAATTATATACTTGTGATTGTACAAGATGGTTACCTGTATCATCAGGTTTTCCTTTTGATGTCTCAGTATTAGTAGATGTATGATCAGTACAGTCTGAGCAAATATATAAACCAATAGTAAAGCAAACATAAAAGTGTACTATAGCAGAATAAGCATATGGCTAGACTAATACAGCCCTATTGTATATAGTAGGTGTAATACATAATACATCCTATTAACTGTGTATAGATGATAACAACTAAGACTATAATGTTGTCTCTGTATGTGGCAAATAAAGATGACACAAAGAAAAACTTACCCAGCAATGATTCCCCTATTCATGATAAACACAATGGTGCTAGTTGCAACTCTATATCATTGTGTTTGTAAGTTACAACTGCATGCTTTTTGTAAGTGCTTGTAATTTTTTTCCCTATTATATATGCTTGCTATGCAAATACTTTGTAGGCCTGTAACTCTAAAAGTTATTGGCATGAACCATACACTTGGCTATGTAGATTATAAATAGTCAATAATAAAGAATTTGAAAATGCACATTATGCCGGGTTTTTACAGATCTGGCCATATTTGATAATTTGTAAACTCAAAACTTTGCATGATGGGCAATAGCCTTGTAAAACCACAAAAAGGTGGCTAGTATCTTTATGTTTAAGTTGGCAGTATGAGAGAATCTGTGTCTGATTTTTACAATCTTACCATTTCTTCAATTACTCTCATTACATAATATGTGACCCACTGAGCAAAACACCGGCCATTTTCACACATTCCTTTAATTGCATTTTATTGTATGTCTGTTATCTATAGTAACACAGGAGTGGACAGCCGAAGTTTCAGCTTTTTGTAAGAATAATCTTGGAGATATAGCGCTAGACAGTTGAAATAGGAATAAACTTGATGTATACAGCAACAATATGGCAAATGAAATACAGGTGCTTACTCATAACTCATGACTGAAACAAGCTATGAAGACAGGCTTTGGCTCAGTCAGTTCATCATGAATTGGCACATCGATTAAAGTATACTGTTTTCCATGTACATCTCTGTGTGGACAAAGAAGAAGGCCATTTCAACAATTAAATAATGACTGTACACTTTTTTTTACCGCATCGTAATTAAGCACCCATAACTCACATACCATGGTATGCTGTACGAACACAAAAAAACAAGGATTTTCTTACTCCCAATGAAAAGGAAAATCTGGTGGTGTATAGGTTTTATTCATTTGACCTTTGTTTAGGTACGGTACATACTGAATCGATTAAAACGTGCATAAAATTTTAACGTGGCATGCATATATATAATGTATTTGCAAAAATGACCAGTTTTCGCTCAGCAGGTCACATATGGTAGCACCAATCTAGTGAAAAAATAGCTACACTGGATCCTCACTAATCTGAACAGTAGTAGTAATCATCCTATTAGATTAGTAATTTTGTTAACAGATGTATGTTCTATTAGAGTAACTGAACTAGGCTCTGTGGGCTTTGCTAAACTGAACAGACTTTTGCAACATGATAACAGAGCTGTTCAGATTAGTAAGGATCCACTGTATAATCATTTATACTGTTACCTTGGTGATCGGTTGTAGTGCTAGGTACTTCAGGATGGGCAAGACAATGATCAGTGCTCTCAATGCCTGAAATTTTTAATGTATTATTAAATTTTTATATAGTATGCAGTTTTCATATGTACCTGGTGAGGTAAGCAGTCCTTCATACCAATCATCCGGAACGAAAGTGCCACAGTAAAGGTCTTTCTTTTGTATTAGAATATCATATTTGATGTGTGGATTTCCACAATTTGGACATGGCACAAAAGGTATGGGCTTGGCAGACGCAGGAATGATTTCTGCACAAATTTCATTTAGTTTACTTCGAAAAAAGCTGATCATTTCTTTACGGCATTCGGCAGCACCCTCAAGACTTTTCACTAGGACAATGTCCAACTGGATAGTACTACTTTCTTCACTTAACTTGACATGATATAACTGGCCTTTGCTCAGAACAATCTTTATTTCATATTTGGTCAACCTATGCAATAACAAAATTACAACACTAAATCAATTATTCATCACTCACCTAACAATGCTTCTGTCTCCACTCCAAGTGATGCATGCAGCCACCATGTGGTGATATACCATTGGTGGAATGAACCCAGCCATGAATTTGAAATGAATGGACCATTCATCTGTTTTGTTCTGTTGCTTTTCCATGTCATTTTTAGCTATGCGAAGCTGTGAAGGTACAATGAACGCTTCATTTTCCTTGTGAATCTCGATTTCAGGATGGGAATCAAACAATCTTGTTTTAGTGCTAACTGCTACTATAAAGCCAAACTTAATTAGAAAAGCAACTGCTTTTTCAAAAGAGATTTCGGAACTGGCAAATCTGTATCTCTTGTTGAACATCTGAAGCATGTGGGCCAAGAAAGTACCTAACAGGAAACCATCTTCTGTAAGGCACTTGTAAGCAAAATCTTTTGTATCTCCTGTTGCTTTGTAAGGATGGCCAACAACAAGAAAAGAGATCAACTTTTCCAACCATTGGGGAGACAGAAAAATCAATTCTTTGAGAGTTTCAACAGCAGGAAAGTACAAGATGATGCCTTTGTGGTGAAAATGTGTGAGAGCCCCTCTCAATTCATCACTATCTTCCTCAGCCATGAAGCCATTTTCAACTGCAATCTTATGGAATTCAGAGGTAGTGATAACATCTTCTTTTTGTAGCAGTAGCTTCTCTTCAATTTTTATGTAGACTAGTGGATGTTTTTCCTGTAAAATTGGAGTAGTTGCTTGACTCACGATATTCTTTAGTTGGGAAATGGTGGATGGATCTCTATCCTTATTGCTTATAAATATGCAATACTTCTCAAGAGCAACCTGTAGGCCTTCGCAATTTCCAAACAGATGTTTTGCATATGGCTTTCCTTTAAGCTCTTTTGCAAGTTGTAAAATTATTTCCTTTTTGGCTGCTTCAACATCACCCGTGATTTCATCAAGATGGGTTGCAATCAAGACTACAGTGGGTAGCCGTTCAGACTTGTGTTGGAGTTCTCCATCATCGTTGCAAACTGAAGTGACGGTCTGAAGCCAGTAATGAATTACTTTAAACTGGCTGGCCTTTGGAACATGTGCAGATTTATTCTGGTCACCTGGCCTGGCTTGTGTGGGATGAGATAAATTGCAGGAAGCCTTAAAGACAATAAAAACCAGGTTGTTTTTCCTCACAAATACAGTATGGGTGTTCAAGTATTGGATCTGGCCAGCGAAGTCCCACACAATGGCAATAAATTCATCTTCACTGGATACCTTCATGATCTTAGCTTTCTTGATTTCTTCTACCTTTACTTCAGGCATTTGCATTTGTGAACGTGAATGTGAACGTGGAAGTAAAGGCTTCCCCTCTTTCTTTACAGTCACATTTAAACTATGGCAGTATCGGACGTGAAGCTTGTCAGCCATATCTTCACGAGTGCACTGGTGCCAGTTGTTTGCATAGATGGTACCAATCTTAACATCTGCTCCTTCTGTTGCTGCATTTTCTTGGAACAATTCATCAAAGAGAGTAGAAATTAAGCAAGTCTTCCCAGCATTCTCGGGACCGAATACTAGGAGACGTATACTGGAGGAATTAGCTTCCCCATATTTCATTGCCAGTGAGTAAGCTTTCTTTTCTTCATCAGTTACTAAAGTGGTAAGGTAAGAGAAAGTGTATTATCATATTAGTGCAGTGGCTTAAGAGAATTTGTGGCTAACTACAGTCATACATACATGTGATATTAAACTCTGTGTTGTGTACACTTATTAAATTCTGTGTGCCTGCGCCTTGTACTAAAAGGCGTAAGATTATGGATTTGGCCTGCTAAGCTAAGTTGCATGGGGAATACACGCTAAGACAAGATCAACTCCCAGGTCTGGAAGCGAAGACTGCTGTAAAAACAGTGTTAGCTATGAAAGTAACTGTTATGTAAATGTGAAATCGCTTTTTGAAAATGTCCCGTGTCTGCGTCTGACTATATCTGATGTTAGTAACACTAAGACTCCTCCAAGTAAGATGATGGCAGCATTTTGGGAGGGGGAAGGCTGTGTGATAAGTGAACACAACTTATACTAAGTGTTGAGGGTTTCAAGGACCTGGCCTACAAGATTAGGTTGGGACATGCCAGTTAATCTCTATGACACTGAATTAGATTTCTAGTGCACATGTACAATACTACATTGGTCTTTAGAGTGCTAGTCTACCCTTCATGTCCGATCGTATCTGCCTTACCCAACTACCCCTGCCTGCCTGCTTGCCCTGCTTTCATTTTTATCTTCAATCACCCTGGTTACATTTTTATCATAGACAGTAATAATATTTTGTTTATTTATTAGAACTTTACAGTGAAGGTCTGACAGTAACATGATGTTTCTATGTTGACACATTCTCATCTTTAGATGCCACAAAATTATTTATAGTGCTCATGCTGCTGTAAGAGGCATTACTATGTAGCTAATTGATACTGACATCTGTTGGAGTTCACGAGTGCTTTGGAATGACCATCGATGCCTACTTTTGTGGTAAGCTTATTGCAACTGAACACTAGTTGTGTAATTTTGTAAACCTGCTAGTGGAAAAGTTTCTGCCTTGGTGTTGTGTAAATAGTATATTCAAATTATTGTTTATATTACCTTATTGCACTTTTTAATAGATTTAAAGTTTATGCTTGTATAATTTTCAAGGACACATCATGCTCAGTGACCTTGTTTACCATTTTACCACACCATTAGTTACTAGCACACTTGTAGAGTGTAAAGTGACTATTGGATTGTTCCAGAGAAGATTATAACTAGTCTTTGTTGATCTGACATTACATCAGATCAAGGTCAAAGTTGATGTTTATGAAAAATATGGACAGTTTCCATTTCTAAGGGAACTCAAAACGTGCTACCACCAAATCGACACTTTTTATTGTCAGCAAAGATGAATGGGACACAAAGGAGGGCACTGGTAAGTCCATGAAGAATGCACTGTACATACTGCGGTATGTCAAAAGGCACCTCTCAGGTCAAAGCGACATCGAACAGTGAAAAAATCAAGCCCATAGCCTTAGTCGTTATCGAGTTATGCTTGTCTGAAGGCATCAGTCAGTCAGTCAGTAGAAAATTCTGTTCAATAATTTTTAAAAAATAATAAAAATCCGTAGCAACTTGTTGAAAGCATTTTTGGTTGATCTGAAAGCTTGTTTGGGCCTAGTTTTACCTACTGTAAACAATACTGCCTATTGTCGTCACAGAAAATTGAGGCTGGTTTTTGGGTGATGTTATTTCATGGGCCACGCCTACTCCTTTGTGTTCCCTACTATCATAACCCTTTAGAAGCCATTAAAACAGTCATGTGTATGAACATGTGGTAGAATGGTGTAAATTGCACTTCATTGAAAGATGTAGGTTCATTTCTCCAAGACAAATTTTTTTTTGTTATTTAGGACTTTTTAGGTACGCATTTTTAGAAGTTCTACGACTGCTCTATTACAACCTTTTCATATGGCCACCCAAAAGTGGGTTCAACCCGGGTTGAATACCCACATTCAACCCAGTTTCTGTTCACAATCAATCATCACATGATGGTATTCATTGAGTGATAATTGTCTTCTGTGCATTTTATGTATCCATTAAAAACCGCAACCCACTTTTGAAGCCATAAACTGAGTTAAACCCAAGCTCAACCCTGCTCCTTTTTTGTAGGGTTGAACTCGGTTATGACTTCTGGGTTCAACCCGGGTTCAACCTGGTTATGGTGGTCATATGAACACGTTAACCCGGGTTGAATGTGATTTAAAGTGACCATATGAAGGGGTATTAGAGTAGCTGACTGTTCTATTACAGTACATATCGATCTTTTTTAGCAGAAAGTGGTCGGCCATCCTTGACTGGTTCAATAGGTAATTGGGCAGTATTCGATCTAATTGGTTGGTAAATGTCTAATGGCTGACCATTATAATCCACTCTGAATTGTTCTGAGACCAATTCAGGATCTGTAGGAAATGGGAAATAGAATGGTGGAATCTGTTGACTACACTGTGAAGGCTGCATCTTGTGTCACAGAAAGCAGTTATGTACTGATGGCTGGAAGGAAAGAGCTGAAGGCACACTACCAGATGTGCACATTTACAACTTAAATACTTTTGTTTATATCTGAGGGAGTTTGTATAGTTAAATGCTGGATGAGCTTCAAAGGAGCTATTTGCAACCCAGGCTACACTGAGGTAATTATGTCCTCAAGTAGAACAGTAATTAGCTACGCTTGGGATAAATTCTTCTAGAACGTACATAAAAAGTGGCTTCTAACAAATTCCTGTACTGGTATCTATGGTGATGGTCACTCGTGCTTGAGACACTTTTCACATCTGTTACATCATATTGGTGATTTGTACAGAGATATCACATGAGTTACTTCAAGTTTAGAAATGTCATTTTAACAGTATGGGATGGTTGATACCCAGATGACACAACAGTATTCAGAAATTGTTTAATGGCATGGTCTGGAATGTTTAAGAACCCAAGTAGGTGGTTTTCTTTATTGCAGTTGTAGTCAATAAAATCATGTCATGATGGTCTGGTTTTGAAGGTACTCAGGTACTGTATACAAAGATACTAGTAGTATGGTGTAAGGACAGAGGTCGTTTGTAGAATGTATAGGCCTATACATCAAGATGTCATCTGCATCTTTTGTAGAAATATCACTGAAAGACTGATGACAATAGTGCCATACAGTATCAATGCTATATACCAAGAATCATTGAGAAAATAAGAGTATTTACATCCCATGCAGTGCGCTTTAGCTGGGTGACATTAAAAAATATACCACTTTGATGCCTCAGATCAAAGGAAACCACTAGACTATATTTCATGCATTGCCTTGACTACAGGGGAATATCATGATATTGCCCTGTGTTAGGGCAATATCATGATATAGCCCTGACCACAACTGCTTTGATATTGAGGCAGTTACAAAGCATCAGTTCCCTTTGATTCTTTATATAACCTACTAAAGTTTGCGTTGTGGGTTTGAGTTTAGCATAGTCGGACTCTAATATGTTGGTTTACGGTTAGGCTAACCATTTTCTCAGAAGGAAATATAATTGAGTGAGTCAGTATTGCATAGTTCAGTTACTATATAGGCATCAGTAAATGATCATTTTCACAATGTGGGGATCGTTTTTCTACACAGCACATTTCAACCGCATGACAAGATGGCTCAGCCATTCACAACCTTACTCCTAAGTACTTATTTTAGCACCTTAGGTTACTTTAGACATCCACAAAGTGGTTATTTGGTTAGAAATGGTATCACTACAGCCAGTGAAACCCACAATCATATATTTTTGTGCCCACAATTTTAACCCACAATCAATGTTTACAAACCTCTGTATAAAAGTAAAGTGGTGAATGCAGGTTTGCCTTCCTTCACCTATTAGGTGAGCAGACCTGAGTGGTATACTGTATATAAATTAAATTTGGCGGTGAATCGGCGATTCATCACTAAACTGCCAAATTTAAATTACACCATTATTATTGTGTCCAAGCCTTTGATAGCAGTTGTTGAAACAGGTTTCGACAAATCAAGTGTGACTTCATGGATACTACTTAAATATACCTTGTTGGCGTGGTCCCATGCATGCAAATTGGTGGGACCACGCTATGGACTAGACTAGAACTCATATACTTGATTAGTGGGCGTGGTTCCATGTAAGTTTGCAGATACATACAGACATGATTTTGTGCACAGCCATTGATAAATGGGTGAGACTCTATGTATGCTTACAGACAGCAAATGATCTTGATGAGTGTGCATGGCCTACAAAAGAAATCGGGCTGCAGCAGGACCTGGATATTCTTTAATGCTGGTCAGATCCAAACCTGGTTCAATGTTCAATCATGAAAGTGACTAGATGCATGCAGTGACTGAATCCATAACATTTAGCACAAAAAGGATTGTACACTACAGCATGTGCACTTTGTCCTTATACCACTCGTGTGCACTGCCAATTTTTCAGTGAGAGCATTTCACCAAATTAAATTTTTGCCAACTGCAATTTTATGGCAAATTGCCAGATATTAGTTTCACCAATATTTGTTGTTATACGGTATATTACATGTAACACTTTCACACCTCAGATCAAAGGAGCTATCTGGGCTACATTTTGTATGTATCTCAGCTAGCCGGGTTACATGCGAAATGTACCCTGGGCTACAACTGGGCAATAATTATATAGACACTGAGGCCACAATCAATTGTGGGTACCGATTAATGTTCACGTGATTAGGATGCACGACTTGGATTTTGCTATGAAAACCACTCAGGCGGATAGCGTTTTGTTATCCTCGCCATCTTACGAGTTGAAAAACGTTGGGCTAAGGTAAGAACTAATGCTATAACTTATTCACCAATTGTTTCTGTACGTTTTCAAATATGGACACACACCCATCACAAACTACCACTCTGCACGGAGTAACTACTCTACAAGCATGCTATTTACCTATCTAGTAATTTTCTATAAACGATTCAATAGCACTGATTAAAACATTAAACTTGCATAACTGAAATTCTCTGTGATATCTCTAGGCAATGTCCATCTTCATAACCAAACGTAACCAGAACGTACTAGCTGCTGAGCCATAATCAAAAATTTTAGGTATGCATATATAATACATCCAGTGACTGCACTCATATTGGCTTGGGTGATTGATCACCCTGTACAGGCTACCAGCTGATAAGTGTTACATATTAGCTGTAACACGGGGCAATTTGGGCTTTTCCTGAATATATGCCCTCTGGCTGCAAAGCCCTCATTCCCATATTACAACTATTACAAATAGCAAATTGTATAAACTGAAGCACTATTGTGCAAAACCCTCGGGGAAATTGAATAAACATATGGAGATCCATAATACCAGGTAACAACACGTGGATCAGTTTTGCTGCTTGTCCTGTTTCTATACCAGGGCTACAATTATCACTTTGGTTAGCACACAAACCAGGTATAACAAGTTGATGTTGTGCTACTTCTAAAAACCAGGCGCCATGCAGCTAGCTAACTCATCTGGAATAACTATAGACAGTATATACTACTATGAATTAACCAACTATGTATTACTACTTTACAATATGGTAGTTTGGGTTGTGCAATAATATAATTTAGCTATTTCTCGTAATTCATGAAATATTCGTAATTCATTCAATTACGTTGCTATGCACCGCTAAGGAAGCGTTTGTTAAATAAACCACTTTTACCAACATATTACGCACAAAACTATCTTCTAAACTGTTTTATAGTGTGACTAACGTGTTTTTTCCCACAAATTCTCTCGACAAAGCCTCAAAGCTGCTCTTCATTTTCGTTCGCGTACGTAAGGGATACGCCCCCTTTCAACTCGAAGCGATAGGCTATTCCTGGCAGTGTACGAGGCCTGCACCATTGTTTTTCAGTTGCTAAATGCCTGAAAACCTCAAGGGGAAGGTAGTCTGAGGAAAGTCACCACACCCGTATTTCAGTCCGCCGAAAAGAAACCACCTTAGAGCAAAGTTCACCTGTGCAGAAGTTTAATACAGACTTCATTTCACTTTTACTTCTTACGTAAAAGCTGTTTTCACCGTTATTAAACGATTTTGCTCACGTGGGTGCGTATGGACAAACATAGGTAGATATGTAGATAGGTACATAGGTAGATAGATAGGTACACACACACACTTTTACGGAAACAATTACAGTAAACCAGGCGCACGCCCACAGCCGGCCTTCAGCCGGCTGTGGGCGTGCGCCTGGTTTAAAAATGCAACTTGTACCTACTGAAATAACTTACAGCAGCTTTAGCACAAAACAAGCAGCAACAAATAGTGTAGTAACTTTGTGTGACAACACGTGGACCTTAGTCCCAATTAGGCACCAGCCTTTCTAGCACACTCCATTTTTATCCCATTATAGGTTTACTGACCACGAGATTCGTGAAGGCTCATTAATTTAAAGCTTCTAGTCTAAATCCAAGAGATCTACACGGAGCCTGGCCTGAAACGTTGTAGATCGCTGGTTATATCTGGACAACTCAACAATAATTAAGAAATCTTGACATATTAAAGATTTTGAAATCTCATCCCTGCTTTTGTTGAGTTTGTCAATCCCTCGCCTGAATCAGTGGAGTATCGCTAGTTGTAATACACTACTATGGTATCACTTTGTACATCAAGACTTCATCAAGAAGTGAGGAGGCCAAGATGAACAGCACATATCACCACAACTTTAGAATAAAGTGTTTGCAGAACAATCCACACATTTAATTTGTTAAACTCATCAAGAGAAGCCAACAGACAAATTCACACAGAGCCGCACAAGACAACTATAGTAACCCTAGCCTTGCCATCCTGAGGGTTAAATGTCATAGTATTACTAAATATCACGGTATTAATATAAAAGCCATTGGCATTAAAGTAACAGCCATTTACCTCAATAAGTACATAGAAAAATTTGGAATTTTCAACTAGAGTAGGGACCATAGCACATCGATAAAAAGTACTGAAACAAGCTGGAGTAGTGTATGATATTAAATCACCGTAAAACAATAAGAAGTGTTATATCCCTACTGTGCATTTCCATAATGGTATCTTGAGCACAGTAGGGATATAACACTTCTTATTGTTTTACTGTGATTTAATATCATGGACTACTCCAGCTTGTTTCAGTACTTTTTATCGATGTGCTATGGTCCCTACTCTAGTTGAAAATTCCATATTTTTCTGTGTACTTGTTTGTTAACTTTTTTTTGTAAATAATTATTATGACTGGTGAACCCATGCATACCACATCAGAAATGACGCCGCGCGTCCCAATTATCGTCTGAAAAGTGAAGTATCCATTATGTTTTGTTGTCAGCTATGTTCAACTTGTTACGCAGCATTTCGAATCAACAACTGTTAGAAAAGCACCACTGCAATTCACGCATATCGAAAGAAATGATGCTGTGCGCCCTGGATTATATCAATAATTATCGTCTGAATCCATTACGCTTCGTTGTCGGCTATGTTCAACCCGTTACACAGCAGTATGAATCAAGAACTATTTGAAAAGCGCCTCTGCTATCAAAATAGCCACTATGACAAATACGGACGATTTCCGTTATGAAGGGAAGCCATCACGTGCTATTGCCAAATCGACACTTTTCGCTGTCAGCAAAGATGAATGGGACACAAAGGAGGACACTGGTAAGTCCATGAAGAAGGCATTGCACGTACTGCGGTATGCCAAAAGGCACCTGTCGGGCCGAAGCAACATTGAACAGTGAAAAATCAAGCCTGTAGCCTAAGCCGTTATCGAGTTACGCTTATCTGAAGGAATTAGTCAGTCGGTTAGTTACTCAGTCAGTCAGTCAGTAGAAAATTCCGTTAAATAAATTATTTTTTAAATTCCATAGCAACTTGTTGAAAGTGTTTCGGGTCGATCTGAAAGCTTGTTTGGGCTTAGCTTTACCTCACCAATACTGCCTCATCGTCGTCAGGGAAAATTGAGGCTGCTTTTTGGGTGATTTTATTTCATGGGCCATGCCTACTCCTTTGTGGTCCCTACTATACACTACGATAGTATGATGAACCAAATACCTCAGGTACAAATTACCACAGACAAACTTGTTTACATAGTGGCCACATCATCACCTGCCTGTCACATGTCTGGTTACCCACTAAATATGGGATAAAACATGTCCACAGGGAAGCCATACTGTATGACAAAAAATAGGCAGTACCAAAACTAGAGGTGTACTGATAATTGGATTATCTAAAATATTAGGTAATTTTTACCAACATTGGTATTGGTACAGAACAGAAGGAGAACCAATATTGCTAACGATATTTATAAAGTAACAATAATTTGTACATAAACAGATTATATATTGGATATCCACTTGGCTGTTTAGTGCCAGTAACTTATTATTTACTCTACAACAAATGCTATGCTGTGAGTAGTCATATACATACTAGTGTTTGCTGCTAGAAAGCTTATCACAGTCTTTACAAATAAAGCAGTTATATAGTACCTTAGTAATAAAAAGAGGATAACCAAGGAAACTTGTTGTACCAGCTTTCTCACAAGCCATTAAAATGCAGAAATATCCACTTTAAGGCTTCATGGGAGTATACATAAAAATGTTTGTGAGTGCCTAATTGTCCAGTAGAAAACTGAGCTACCACCACGGCAGAGTATAGCAATGAATACATGCACATGTTATAGGTAAATGTACACTTTTGTTTGCTTAAAACTGTAATGCAAATATTAGATCAACTATCGGCTATCGGCTTCATTTAGTAGCATCAATATCAGATATTGGTACATGCCAAAAATCCATATTGGTACACCTCTAATCAAAACCAGCAGGGTGGTTTACTAACAATACTGGTATATCATTCAGCTCTATTAGCTAGTCAACTATCTGACTGTGTGACTTTTTCTCCCAGTTCGTGGATTGTCAACTAATGCAAACCTTGAAAACAGCCATGTTACACGAGTAGAGAGGCAAGCCAGAAATCCAAGTGATCCACAACAAACCTGTGACAAAATCTAGACAAGTTAAGGCCACTTATGTTTCAGATCAAAAAGTTAGCCTAAACCAATGTGGGTGGGCGGCACATTATTTATTATTCATTACATTCTTACAATCTTACATGCACCTGACTGTTTTATTAGAGTTAGTTATATGCTTAATAGAATATCTTTTACTTTACCTTATTGAGAATTAGACTATGGTACGCTAGTATACTTTGAAGTTTGGTCATTAATGAAATAGATACCCGTGGGTAGGTATCTAAACTGGTTAGATACCCGTGACAATTTTTTTTGTTACATGCGTCACGTGTTTAGCTGGATTCCATTCACAACAGCCATCAGAAATCATCACTAGAGTGTGAAGAATACATCGCTGAATAATAGAGATGATTGTATTCATCTATAGTATGTTCACGTTGAGCTGAATCCTGAAAAACGGCTAAAAATTAAAAGTGGATTTTTTCTCAACAGAGTTAACATTTCAGCCAACCAGATGATTATTGGTAACAGCAAAAGTGTCAACAACAGACATGTACGGTTTGGCTCCATTACACGTTTGGGAAAGGGCTGTATTGGGCAATGTACTTATATGGCTTCCCCATAGGAAATGTATTGTGAAAATTTTGATTGACCGTAAATATTATGTTTATCATTTGAACAACAAGATTTTGAAATATTTTTAGCGGGTCAAGCAGTACTACAAATGAGCCAAATTTCAAGATCGTGTGTAATTGCATCCATGAGTTATTAAATGTTTTTGAGGGTTCAGCTCAACGTGAACATACTATAGGAAGCCTACCAGTGAGTTGTTTTAACACTAATTCGATCAGGAAGCCACCATTATTGGCAGTGACCAGAGCCGTACGAACCATAGTCTAAATTGGTTATCACCCAAATCCACGGTATCTTCGGTATTTTAGAGACCTCCAGAATGGCACATAATCACCTCAGGCTTCGCCCTCAGTGATTATTGTGTCATTCCTCAGGTCTCTAAAATAGCAAAGATACCTCGATTTGTGCGATAATCTACACGTAAAGTCCCTTCTTGGGGTTAATCTTCAGCCCATCTAGTCTTCCTTTCACTATGCCTAGCTATGTAATCAAGTTTGTTTATAACTTCTATATGAAATAATAGTGAAAACTCATAATAATGACCAAATTAGGTGGTGTGCAGGCTGGGGATCTGAAATATAAAATTAACAATAAGTGGCCTAAATAATAGTTAGACATCAAGAACCAGGGTTCTACGTGATTTAGAAAACTCAAAGGCCTTGGGCTATAGCGCCCTCGCTGAGCTCAGGCGCTACTAAGGGCCTGAGGGTTTTCTAAATCACGTAGAACCCAGTGGTTCTTGACATCTAACTTCTTTAGACTACAACTCGTTAATGAGTCGTTATTGTACCTTGAGTTGACAGCTGCTTGTAAACGAAAAATGTATGGCTAATTACTAGAAACAAGCCCTCTACACCTCCCTATATGGTGGGACCTCAGCATGGCTGTTGCTACCTGTTGCCCATGCGTTGCCAATGTTACAGGCACGTGTTATGTATCGAAGTACTGGACTCAGCGACTGGACTACAACTCATTGTTGCTGTTGTTGTGCCTCGACAGCTGCTTGTAAGCAAGTAATGTAGTGTTGATTAGTACAAACAAGCCCATTACACCTCCCTCTAATTCAGTACGGCTGTTACTAGCTATTTAAACGCCCATGCGTTGCCAATGTTACAGGCGCGTAATTATCGTGTTTCGTATCGCCTCAGAGCGTGGTCTCTATTGGACATGAGCGTGGCTCTATGAGATTTAGAGACCACTTTTTCAGCCAATCTAATTTCAGTATCAAACTTGTTGTAGTCTAATGATAATTAATATCTTTCTGGAAGTCTTGAATTCTTATATTGCCATAAATTTTGAATAAAACGTTTGTGAACAATCCACATGTTTCATTTGTTAAACTCAAGAGAAGTATAATGGCACCTTGTTTTAACCTATAAATGAGGTACACAGCAGTTAAAGTGGTAACAGAAAATTTGCAGGCAACTACTGTAACCCTTGGTGCCCCGAGGGGTAATAATAGAATTGGAAATCAATATACATATTTCAATATGATTAGTATATGTAATAGCATTTATTTTACTCCTTCATGTTTACAATGCTCGCACTATTAATCCTGAATCCGTCCTATTTCGCCTTGCACTATTTTACTCCTTCCTGTTTACAATGCGAGAACTATTAATCCTGAATACCACAACCATCTGTCCTATTGCAAATTAATTCGACAACCATAGCAACTGTTACTAGGTAGAAATTCAAATATATAACCACTGCAAAAGACCAATCACACTTAGCAACTATTAACTAGCAACCATTGCTATGTTCTCAAAATGACGTTCACCTTAGCAATGGTTACTTAGCAACCATTGCTAAGCAACCATATTGTTGCTATACCATGAGGCATCTATCACTACGGTAACACTAGTTATCAAGTCGGACACTTACTTCCAATAGAAACACACCACACTTTTAGCCAATCAAATTAGTAGTACAGATTTTTGTCAGAGGAGGTTGGACACACTCTTAGCGCCACATTAATATATTGCCCTTAATTGCATTGTTATATTTGGTATTTCACGTGACCCTCAATAGTCACAATACAAATTTGAAAAACGATGGGGTTGGCTGGGGTTGATTAGATATTCGGATGGTGCTTCACGTAAGCTTCAAGGTGATGTACTTTGTTTTGTAAAAGTGCTTGGTGATTGGGATGAAATTAATAAGTAGCGTTTTGGTGTGTAGAACTTCTCCAGAATTGTCACGTACATATTCTTTAATCAGAAAAATGATACTTTACTGAATTAAACTGAGATAGATACATAAACCTCTTCAATAAAACTAGTTTTGCATAATTTGTTTTAGGGGTGCTTAAATTGTTCTCATATTGTAACACATTCACTTGTCAGATTAAAGTATCATTCATCAGTACACACTGAATGGTATTTTTGATATTGTGATAATTGCAAATACCGAAAGTAATTACAGGATACCATAGAAATAAACATTATATAGCCTCAATCAAGAGCTCATAATAAAAAAATAGTAACACTAATTTTCATTATGAACTCTTGCCTCAATTAATTATTTTACAGTACTGTTCAAATGCAACGTCATCTCATGAGAGTGCAAGTGATTAAAAGACTCGCTAATTAAAAGGCGTGGCATCTGTTTTGCTCGTGAGTATTCATCCTGTTTTGTTTGGGATGAATACACACAAGAGAAATGGGTGCCACACCCTTTATTAAGTGAGTTTTTTAATTGCTCGTATGCACTCTCACGAGATGACGTTACATTATTTGAACAGTACCATATACCATATTGATTATTTACGTGAATTCTCAGTACCACCCATCACTAGTTAATAGGGAAGATGATAATAAAGTTTTCCGAGAGCAGGTAGGTAGGTAAGTATTTTACTTTAGTTCAATTTACTAGTAAAACAGGTGCATACTTATCAAAACACAACATTATTTTGTAAACAATCACCTTCTTGACTTTCAGCTTGTCTTGCTTCTTCTTGTTCCACCAACTCCTTAATCTTCTGTTGTGTATCCTGTATAGTACAGAGGTGTAATATGTTGTAGCTAAAAGCACCACCACGTGTGTGTATGGAAACACAACACAAAGGATGTGTCAAGAGGATAATACAGCATGAGTGCTGTACTAGTCTCAAGACACCTCCTGAGTGCTGTATTTTTGAAGCAAAATGTAGAAACAACAATTTACCATTTGTTTTTATGACAATTCATATACCATAAATGACTCAAACTATTGCAGAACACTCCGCAATATTTCAAAAACAACTTTAATTCTGTATAGTAATTATCATTAATAACAATACATGATGTAATTTCTCACCTCATCAAATTGTGAAGTGTCAATCTGGCGTTGTTTAACAAACCACCATACTACTCCACTCTTTTCCTCCTCCACTGCAACTTCAAAAGGAGTATTCCCATGCTACAACACATGATACAGTCATTACATAATTACCAATATGCCACCACACAACAACATTACAAAGGTGACATGTTCTACAAATGCTTGAACAATGAACTTGTGTACATGTGAAATTTGTACAGTACATGAAAAATGTGCCAGTGTATACTAGGTGACATGTAACCATTTCATGATTATGGATTCTGGTTTGTCAGGACATTGTAGCAGGACAACAGAAAAGTTTTATCATAAGCTCTGTGTGTGGCAGCTATGTAAAACAAACCATTGCAGTTGCCTAAATGGACTGGACAAGTGGAAGATTTGGCCTATTGCATCCACTATAGACAGTAGAAGGACCTTCTATTGTTGTTATGTCACATGTCTTGCTGCAGCTGTTTTGTGGTTACAGTATACCAGAGGGTTGGCAATGGTACATTTGTGGTCACTAACTTCAGGGTAGTTGGAAAAAGTGGATATAGGCAGACGCAGATACGGAAGCAGACAATGGAATTTTTAAAATAGACTTTTACATTTATGCAACAGTCAATTTCATACGTAATGTTGTTCTGCACAATAGTCTTTGTTTCCAGGCTCAGACATGATATTCACGTAGAGCTTATTCACTTACAAGTGCATGTGCAGAGGATTAGCTAGCACACTACAAGTATTACAGACCATGTGCTGTTGTACACATGCTCTAGGAATCTAATGCAGTGATGTAATTGTAGAGATCCACCCTAGTTTACTCTCGTAGGCTAGATCCAGGAGCTGACAGCTTTCAGTATAAGGCACAGGTGCTTATACCTACTAAGGGCCAGGACTGTGAGTAGGCCTGATAGTATAGCAGCATTATCCCCAAAACTAGCCAAATTGTGCACTTATTCATAAAAGCATGAAACTTTCCACATAAATAGTATTCCTCATGACATGTACTTTTTGATATAGTGCCATTGCAGATTTAATCTTTGGTGACCTTTGTGGACACTTTTGTATAAAAGTTTGATTATTTCTGTCTTTATTTTCGTGAGGCATTAATTGACGTGTTAAAATATGGTACCAAAATAAAGGTCTTGTTGAACAAAACAACTTGGTTATTATTTGAAGTTAATAGGTAATTCCATTTTGAAGTTATGACTGCTTTTAGTAGCTACAAATTTCTTCAAGTTTACCTTCCCTTGGGGAATGAATTACCCGTGGGGAGGTTCAAAATTTATGGGTAATATAAACGAGCAGAATTTTGGAATGAAATCACCTATTAACTTCAAATAAAAACTAAGTTATTTTATTTCAACAAGATCATCATTTTGGAACAAGTTAATTAAGTATAATTATCCCATTCATGGCTGAATTTTCCGACAGACTATATAGGTCTTGTCAAATTTTCCAGTATAACACTACCTGTACACTAAATTACTTAGTAACCACCCCTTGAAATATTTGCTTTAGACTTACGAATTTGGTTATATTGTTTATGTTCACACAACACAAACCACAAAGTAACTACAATACAACAAAGATGAAAAAATGATATACACCCTGTAAACAGCATATACAAACAGTCGGGTACAAACAAAGCATGTACTAATCACTATAACAGTTTATTAAACAGTCCTACATTGTCTGCTTAATGAGCAATGGTCTTCCTGGCTGGTTTTATTGAGATTTAGCTCAGCACATGTGTAAACACATGTATGCACATCACGCCACATTCTTGAAAAACTCTTGACTGTCTTCTTCGGTTATTGTATATAGCACATCAGAAATGATTCAGAGTATTCGAAAACACTAGCATCAACTCAAAGAAACACTCTACTTGACTCTGTTCACAGGAAAAGTTTTACCAGGTTGCATAACAAACCCACAATAGTGCACGAAGGATCCAGCTTTCCTAGAAACAGGACCTCCGTAGACATGTGTGTTTCAGCATAGGCACATTGTGCTAACAAATGCACAATACCAGTGTAAGCATGTCGAAATTGTATTCGGCAAGTGTTTTATTAGAGCGATCCGCCATATGGAAATTGCCACTGTGAATGGGTTAATGTCTCAGGGAGATTAAAGACAGAAATGATCAAATTTCTGGGCAAAAATGGCCAAAAAGATCACCAAAGGTCAAATCTGCGATGGCATTATATCAGAAAATTAATGTCATAAGGAATACTACTTACGTGGAAAGTTTCATGGTTTTATGAAAAAGTGCACGATGTTACATTGTGCCACTATACTATGATCAAAATTTTACCCAAAATGCTTTCAGGAATTTTTCAAAAATTTTTTTGCCTATTGTGCTCTTCAGTGCTCCCACTATGCTCGTGGGTTGTTAGTTAACATTTCTTGCCATAATCTTGTCTTAATCAGCGAATACTCTATTAGAGTATTTAATCTACAAAGTGACTGTTCTATTAGAGAGTATCAATCTAAGGAGCTAAGTACAATGAATGATTGCAGCTTGCATTTCCACTGACTGCTCTATTAGGGAGTATTGATCTATTTTCAGAATTAAGCTTTATAGTTTGAAATATCCAACCACTCTATAGCCTATTGTGCTGGCATATTTGATGCAAGCCTAGTTGCAAGGCTAACCAGCTGAATCTCTGTGAGTATGCATTAAATTTCTAGAGCTTGTGTACAAAAGTACACTGACTCTGTAGCCCTTCTCTGAACATATACTTATAAATGAATAAGCACTACTCAAAGACCTATTGTACTAATGCCTGTATTTGAAGAAACATTACTGTAAAAATATAGTACTGTATAGTAGTATAGTGGATAATTAATCCTCACTTTAGTCATGGATGCACTATTAATGTGCTGTAGTTATGCAGGAATTAACTTTCCACTATAGTATAGCTGCAGTGAACTCCCTTATTTCATTGCTCTTTATTTCTATAATATTCCTTACTCTCAATTGTATATACAATCTCACTTGTATATTAATCCACACAAAACAGCCAAGCTGTGAACACAGTGTGCAGCTTAAGTGAAAAGAGTTGTGAAATCAAAGGTGGAGACAAAGAAATGGCTGCAATGATGTTAATGCCAATAATGTACAGCTGACATTAGCATTAACAGTATTGCAGCTATTTCTTGGTTGCCGCATTTGATTTCACACCAGGGCCACAACATTTTCCATAGCTTGGCTGTTTTGTGTGGATATCATTTCTTTTTGTGCTCAATGACTATTGAAGACAGAAGTTATAATTGTATTGTACTATACATCATGCTTTATTTGACTGTTTGTTATCATTATTGCAATACACACATTTTTGAGGACTTCTAATACACATGAATGTTTTAGAATTTCCATTAGTAGATCAATGAAATTATAAACTTTCACTATTAAGCTGGAATTTTTATTTTAATTTAAACTAGGTGAGGTGAACAACTGTGATAACAGTGGCTCACTGGTAAGGATTTGGGTGATCAGTATGGAGGTAGCTGGTTTGTACTATGGCAAGTTTATTTGTACATTTTTCATGCACTTTCTTACCTCCTGTGACTGTTCTATTAGAGTATCTCGAACCTGCGTTTTACACTTGTTTGGTTTTGCTTTGTAACTGTAGCTGTTACTGCTTTGTTTTTCAAACCATCAAAAGACACTGCTATGACAGCTAGGCCAATGTACACAAAAATTTCAAGTAATTCCGATAAGTGGTTTACCCTGTAGCCATGACAAAAGTTCAATCTTTATTATGTAAATAAATGTTCAGGTCATAGTGGATATTTATTAGATTCATTGCAAAGTTAATAAACAAATTCACCTTTATTATGCTGTTTATCAGTAAAACATTTCAACATAATCACAATTACACATTTACATTTTATAACTAGTTTTGCAAAATGTGCAAGAAGAATAAATCAGCCCCATATACTCTTACAAAGAAAAGAAAACAATAAACAAAGAAAAACATCGAAACTTTTCTTACAAATGGCTGGGGAAAATTCAATCAAATTTGCTGTGTGGCCTGCTCTACCTGGCAGACAGCTATAATACAACAACCTTTGCAGAAGGGACCGTGGAGCTTTGCATGACTGAAAATCATGTTTTTTCTTCCTGTCAATATTGCATGGTGTGGCGTGTCAGCTTTCTTGGCTGCAAAACACACTACCATGTTTCTTGATACATAAAGTAATGCGATGTATTACCTACAATAATCCAAACTATACAAGTGTTAATTTTAAAATTTGTTCATACAGTAGCATAGTAAATTGGCAGTATCATGTCATAAATTCACTTCATATTTTTGTGGTGAATAAAGATTTGTTCTAAGCCTCCAGTTTTATTCATAGCAAATTCACTAAATAGCACTGGGCAGCCACTACACCAGCTAGTACAACTTGGAACAATTGTATCACCGACAAGAGTTTGCAACAAACAAGCATTTTAATTACTTAATGGTCTTCACTGGGTTATTTCTGTTGTTTTCGTGGCTACATATATACTATGTACTCAGTGCTGTTGCATTACCTTCCAGCATGTAAGCCATTTACAACCTCATCTACCAGGTTCAAATAGCCTGTTTGTACAAGTAGCTCCATATTAAAATGATTCCAAGTGATTGAGGCAGGCTGTAAGTAAGTGCATATTATTTGTAATTGCTCTGTCATACAATAATGATTCTGCAATAAATTGTTAAGTATCATAAATGCTTGTACTATTTGCTCTATGTCCTATTATAAGGGTGACATCATTAGGACATATGACAGTGTGTTGTGCGGCTAAGTACAGCTAGTGTGGATGCACGACAGACAAGTGTGTATTTTACAAGAACCAAGAAAACACTGTTTAACGCATTCGTAGCTCAATAGTGCCTGAACAGAAACTAATCAGTTTTGCTGCAGAAACTCCCTCAGGGTAGGGCACCACCAATACAAATTTGAGCTGAATCTTCCCAGCCATTGCTGAGATAAGAGCCTTCTTATTTTCTTCGTGTTTTTCTTCTTACTTAAATTTTCTTTTCGTACACTTAGAAAAATTGCAATAACTCAAGCATGCTTTAGTCAATTAACTTCAAATTTGGTGGGCTGTAAGGGCATAATGCAGCACATTAGCAGCCCAATTTTTATGCAGATCGAACCATGAATAACAGAATTATGTGCGATTTGAAAATTACAACAACGATTTGTTGTCATGCCTACAGGGTAATCCATTTGACGGAATAACTTGATAATCAGGTTGTATATGAAGCTACTATCATAGTGTAAACCATTTGTGGTTTGAAAGTACTAAAAGTATTAGCTAAGGAGATATAAAGCAAAACCAAACATGTGAAAATGTGATCAAGATACTCTAATAGAACAGTCACTGATAAGTGAAAAACGTGTGCAAAAATGTCGGAAAAATTCTCTAGGGTTTGAACCAGCGACCTCCACACCTATATACCTATGCCCTTTACTCTGCCACTGCTATCAGTTGCTCTCCTCACTTAATTTCTACCTTATAAGTGAAAGTTCTGATTTAGTACACTAGAATGATAACTCATAGATCTATCAGTGGAAATTCTATATGCATTGTATTGAAGTGCTCAGAAAAAAAGTGTGCTCTATTAGAGTACTACAAAAATTATGGAAATAGCCTATATCAAGTGTGTCGTGCGGCCAAGTACAGCCAGTGTGGGAGGGTGACAAACTCGTTTTATGGTAGTGTTCTGCATTTTGTGTATCAACATCAATTAACTGTTTGATATGATACTGTATCACGATACTAGTGGTCATGGCTAGTTATGAGCTAACAATATCCAATCCTTAAAGAGCAGACACTGATCTTACATTCACTTTGATTACAAATTTCTTTATTCAGTGAATGCTGATATACTACAGTACTATACTGATGTGACAAATAGCCTGAGCTAATGTGTTCTGATATGATTTTTAGTATGGAAATAGAGTTGTTGTTAAAAACACATCTCTCCCTGGTTACCTGCCTCTATTACACCACTCAGACAATTAACTACCACAAACATCTTAAAGAATGCTTCCACAAAGGCTTGTCCGGATTACTCCACATTTTGTTGAGTTGTCAAGATGGCTACAGTAGGTTGTTAACTGCTTAGTTGTGCAGTTCTTTATACTTTAAAGTGTGACAGCTACTGTTTTTAGAAGACCTCATTTCCTTTTGTAATTGGAAGTTCTGAAGCCAGCTTATGGTTGGCCTTGATAATTCCTTTTAACTTTTTCCCTTTACTACAAGAATCCTCAAAGACTCTGTGTGGCTATGAAGAACTTAAACAAGACAAATTTTAAAGGACGTTTTACAAAGCAACAGTTTCCTGAGGTATGATCTTTGTCTGGGATTCGTGGAGTGGCATCACATGGTGTGCAAGGGTTAAAAACTGTCAAGAATTACTCATGAGATAGAATGATTGAGCCAGAGGTAATTGAAAGAAGTTCATACACTGCTGGGACTGATTGCTGGAGTGACTGAAAATACACACAGACTTTTCTTGACATTTATTGAATATAGTTCCACTGTATAAAGGATTAACATTTTATTGTCAGGTGTCACTGCTGTACTGGTGTGTTTTATATCCATATTTGGCTATTGCTCCATCAGTAACCAATATACCATTCATGGTTGATATGATGTAATGAATAGTTTAAATAACTCCACCACAGAGTGATAACTAACTTATCACACAGTAGCAGAGATGCTCCGTCTAGCTGTACGGTAGTTATCACCAAGCGTGGCACTTTGACACTCCCACACCAGGAATTTACTTCTTTGATCACATCCAGTAATGAATTACCATACCAAGTTACCAACTATGCTTGTTCTAATAGTTTAACTATAACATAACTTGGTGGGAAAATCCCTACATTGGCATGTTAATTTTATTTAATGCCAAAGTAGGGATTTTCATACCGAGCTATGCTGTAATACCATCATTCACCTCTTGTTTCACTACTTTTTATCCCTACTTCATAAATTAGTGTTGTTATAGCATACAGCTATACACGTGTGATTGTTCTATTAGGGTGACTGCTGTATTAGAGTATCTCGAGCCAGCCTTCATCTACCAGGGGGCATGTCACTATTTCATATTTTGACTGCACTAGCTAGCAGTATTGATACAGCTAGACCAATAATAAGGGTGTGTGGTTATTGTGATTGAGCAAAATTATAAAGAGGTGTGATCCTGCCGCACAATCGTTATTAATCAACAATCGTTAATGGACATTGTCCCAATCCTATCGTGAAGTTACAGGTATCTACTGACCATAAGAGAAGGTGGTGTTGAACTTATTAAAAGCAGCTGTACGAAGTTAATTGGACAGCATGTTTGTGGTAATGCACGAACAAATGCGGAAATCCATAGACCACCAAAGTGTCTCAGTGGACTAACTGAACAAGCTCTGTCAGACATGATTACTGTTATATGGAGCACACCCTGACTAGCAACACGGTCTCCTTTCTCGCTTAATAACCTTAAAACTATGTTCCACAGACCATCAAAATTTAGTATAGGCATTGGGTAAGCATTACTCTACAATAGCACACGCTTTGAAATTTTGCGATTCGGGCTTGATGGCATTGTTGGCCAATGTTGTGGTCCACAGGTGTGCATTTTCACTACTTTCCATGTTGTTATCAGTAAAAGGAAAGTGTAGAATGTGAGAAATGGTTGGCACCAGTGGCTTAACACTTATCCAGCCGCCTGTAAGTGTTTCTTGTTTTTAATGCTGCATTTGATGTTAGATGGACTAATATTTTTCCGTAATAGTGATTTTCATCATGTAAGATGTCTCTACCACTGTACCGTTTGATAGTTGTTAGTCAATAAATCTGTGTGAGGGAAAAGTAGAAATAATATATCACAGAAATAAAAAGCAATGAAGCAAGGAGGTTATCTATACTTGTAGCTTTACAGGTAGACATTTAATTCCTACATCAGATTAGTACAGGCTGACAATAGGGCTAAATGTCCACTGCAGTATAGCTGCAGGTTTAGATGACCTCCTTTAACCAATGCGACCATTCCAGTTTGTTTTCAGATATGTTCCACTTGCTGTGCAGTGATACAAATGAGGAACAGTTAAGGAAAGTGTCTCTGTAATCAATCCTGTCACTACAGAAATTACAACTGAACGTGTGCCCTGACTATCTGTTAGTATTACTAAAGGTGAAATGATCATTCCACTTCGTTTTCAGCTGTGTTCTATATCCATTATACTATAATCAAAGAAGGGTATGAGAAGTGCCTTTCCACAATCAATCCACCAACTACAGAATTACAGACAACTCATGTGATAGCCAGCACTGAAGCAATGACACTCTCATGAATCAGTGGCTATCTTACAAGGAGCTTTGGAAGTTCAAATTTGACCTTCGTTCCAGCCCTAATGCATTGTATAACTGCAGTTAACAAAAGGCACATCTCAGGTCAAAGCAATGTTGAACAGTGAAGAAATCAAGCCCATACAGTTGAGTTACTTATGCTTGGCTGAATGCATCAGTCTATTAGAAGAAAATTCAGCTAAAAACAAAATTAAAATTCCACAGAAACCCGTTGAAGTATTTAGAGTTACTTGAAACATTGTGTTAAGAAATCAAAACTTCAGGTTCCCAGAATCCGAAATCTATCATGAAACAGGACACATTTTAAACTTTTATCGTAGTTAAATAATAGTTTCTAACATGATAGCAACACTTATAGCATTGTTCTGAATTATGATTTTGCTGAAAAGATTGAGATACTCAATAAAGCAGTCAGGTAATATCAACTACTCTAATATAACAGTCACTTAGCTGCAGTGGAAACCTCTTTTCAAAATTCCTGCATACGCCCTGGAAAAAAATGGCACTGACAAGACATAAAACACACCCCTGCTATCAACAATTACTGAAAAGCGTTGTTGACATTTTGCTTCTTATCAGCTTTCTTTTACCTAATACACAGCATTACAATATAAAACAGTACAAGAAGCGCCTCTGCAATCAATCCAGAAAGTTGGGTGATTAAACGTGCACCTGACTATCAATTAGCAGCTATTCCAGTTTGTTTTCAGGTATGTTCTACCAGTTACAAACAAAGAACAGTATGAGAAGGGTCTCTGTAACCAATCCTGTCACTATGGAATGATTCTCATGACAGCCAGCTGCTGAAGCCATGTTACCCAAATTATAAACGAATGCTAGAATTGAGTATTTGAATGAAAAACTGTGGATTATTTGTATGTTTCTAATATTTAAAACCCACAATCAAAATTTTTAATTTATTGAATCTAAGGAGTAAGACTTATTGTTGTGAGGATTCTATGCACTTACTTGTTGAAATACTCTTTGACATAGACAGTAAAGTGAGTGTAAACAGTAGCAAAGTAGTAGTTTTATCAATGTAATCAACCTTACACCTGGCAAGCTAGCCATCAGGTGTATATAGTATTTTTGGCTTCACATGCACCTGACTGTAGACAACAGGCTGTTAACTAAGTGTAAACAATAGTGAAGTACATGTTAACAACTTGACACCTGGTGTGTGTCATGTCCTGTACTATTTTCAGCTGCATGTGACCTAATTATATACATTGAGTGCCCTGTAAAGGATTCGAATGTTATGAATTTGTATTCGAATGCTCCCAAACAAACATTTGAATTTCAGAACATTCGTTTATGCACTACCCCAAATCAACACCTACAAATAGTATAGAGAAAGAAATGGGACACAAAGGAGGAAAATAGTAAGTCTGCTGTGGTTGTCAAAAAAACATGTCTCAGACTGAAGCGACATCAAACAGTGAACAAATCAAACTGGTAATAGGGCTGAGCGATACTGCCATTTTATTATCACGATCGATACTAAAGCCACTATTCACGATACTGAATAGTTCACGATACTTACTAATAAGTCAATCATAGTTGGTGCCACATAGTGTATTGCTCAGCATTCCTGCAGGAAGCCCTTATAGGTGATAGCAAACTAGCCACTATCATCCTTGTTTACAGTAACAGTGATTGTAACACATGCTTTGGTTGTTATGATATTAACACCTCTCTGCAGGGGAAACCAGATGGGTGGACTTTATCATTTACAAGGATTCTTAGCCAAGTACTGCATAACAAAGGGATTTTTAATGACAGTAATGTACAGGCATGGTATCACGATAGTTATAACAAAATATCGTGATATCAATACTTTCAAAATATCGCGATATATCGCTAAAACGGTAGTATCGCTCAGCCCTAGCTGGTAGCATTAACAATAATTGAGTTATGCTTGGCAGGAGACATCAGTCAATCAGTCAGGCAGTCAGTCAGTTAGCAGAAAATTTTAAAAAAATTAGTAACTTGTTGGAAGGATTTGGGATCACTTTGAAGACATTTATGGGCTTGGTTATGCTGGACCAATGCTGCCAAATCATTATGAAGGAGAAGTGAGGCTGGTTTTTATGGTCAGAAAAATCCAAACCTTGATTATCCTTACTGGTGACTTACACAATACATTGTGAATCAATGACACATAAAGCTGGTGACTTAGAAAATGACATCACATCACACAGTACTACACACATACATTCTTACAAGCTAATGTCAGAGTACACTCAGACTAGACTATGACATGGTACATGATGTGGTTGTGTCATCACATGTTCTTACTCACATCATTGATCATTGTTACATTAGCTCCAGAATTCACCAACTCCTTGACAGCTTCAACACTACCCCTGTATGACGCATCATGTAAAGGGGTATTATCGTCCTATACAAAGTGAAACATAACATCAAGTACTATATACACATACATTAGAAATTATTGGTGGAAGAGCAACAGGTTATTTATGCCTTTGAAGATGTTAGCTATTTGGTGACAGTTTTTTGTCTTGAGAATCCACTTGTGTACAATAACCACATCACTATGACTTTCAACATTGTATAGAGAACAGGAAGAATGATAGCATGTATGAAATGAAAATATTCAAGCAGGTCAGATGATATTAGCATGTAACTATCATTCAATGCATGCAAAAACTGGTGAGTTATCAGTGCGATGGTTAGCTAGATAACTTTTCAGTTCACACACTGAGAACATGTAGTGAATACAATTGTATGGGAATTTTAAGTTTGATCATGGATCATAGAAAAATTAAGGAAACAAGGGACCTTGAGGTCGCTTACACCTGCAGATATACTAGTAGCTGACATTTTCCTTATACTTGTTTGTTAATCTTTTGTAACATTATTATGACTGGTAAACCCATGCTAACTACATCAAAAGAAAGAATGGCACCAGAGTTAATGTTTTCATCTGAACACACACCCCAGCTATCATTACTGTTCCACCATTCCAGTAGCCCATTCCACTGTTTACACACTCCCCTCAAAATTGAAGTGGCCATTATGCTTTGTTTTCAGCTATGTCTGGCCCACTACAAATGAAGAACAGTGTAAGTGCCTCTGCACTCAATCCAATCACTACGGAAATATGACGATTCCTATTTACAAACGTAGGGACCTTTGGGCTGCCAGCAAAAAGAAATGGAACGCAATGGAGGACAAAGGTAAGTCCATGACGTGTGCATTGTATGTACTGCAGTATGCCAAAAGGCATGTCTCGGAAGGAAGTAACGTTGAACAGTGAAAAAAATAAGCCTATAGCCTTAGCTGTTATCGAGCTACGCTTACCTGAAGACATTAGGCAAGCAAGCAGTTAGTCACTAGAAAATTCCATTGAAATTTTGTAACAATCTAATGGAAGCATTTAGGGTCTTATATACTGAAGGCACTTTTGGGCTTGGTTAGAATTTTAATGCTTGGTCCCACATTATGTGGAGATGGTCCTGCACATAGTGCATAACATCTAATACACAATATGGCAAGTTCTGCATTGTAGGGCAGGTACCAATGTTACGGTATTAAAGTGGAAATGTCTTTTGTTGTCATAATATAAGTTACGTGTTATCAAATGATGCTACATGTATAGCCTGCATAATAGGACAGGTTAGAACCATGCACATCATTGTAAACATCACATTACTATAGTTTCCTTAGCTTAGCTACTGCAGTTCTGCAGGTTCAGGAGTATCTGCATGTTTCCCATCATTTTGGTATACATGCTGTACTTTGCAGGATGGTGGCGTAAGGCTCATGCACTTTAAAAGTAATATCACCACGCATGCTGCAGGATATGAATGGCACTGATGTTTAATGCTTGGTTGTCACATGCTCCCTGGCTGCACGTAGGGCAGGTAGCAATACTAAATACAAAGCCACTGTGTGCAGAAATGCACGTTCACTTTTTGATGCTGAGGTGATCTTGAACAGAACCACAAATCATCATGTTATAAGTGACACTACATACAACACTACTAACCCAACAATAACACAGGTACCTGACCTACAGTACAGCACTTGCCCTATTGTTTATGCTATACACTCCAACTTACAAAAAAGTTAACATTGAAAACCCAAGTTATTAAACATCACTGTCATTTACATGATCAAGGTATAGTGCTTTCCCTATATATTCTTCCACAAAGAAGGATTAAGAAATAACAACAGTAAACTTTATTTCTATCACATGCTCTCATCATGTGCCCTTTGCTGTATAGACACTACACAAGAATTTTATTGCTCTCCAGAACAGGCAAATCCAATGGTTTATATGTTTCATTGATTTGAATTTTGTTTTATCACATACTGAAGCAATTAAAATATGCACAAAAATTTATGTAGCATACCAGTTTATTTTGTTAAATAATTTTTTGCAAAACAGCGGGTTATTGCTTAACCAGTTGCACATACAAGCAGTACAATATACACAGTTACTGGCTACTTTACAATAACGAGTCACAGGTACAGATTGTGAATTAGATGTTTAAATCTTCACAACATTTACATCAGACATCTTCTAGCATAGAGTACTATAGGTGCAAATAAGGAGTGTTGATAGGTCACCGTGTTACATGTAGTTGTTGAAACGTTGGTGGTGTCCCCTAATTATAGAGTCAGTGCAATTAGTTCAATGTCAGGAATTTGAATCAAATGATGAGTAATTTTAAAGTAAAAGTATCTCACAAACCACTTCACATATCAAAGTGGTTTTAGTGTCAAATGAAATGCTCATGATCTGGCTTTACCAAGTTTGCTAAAAGAAATTCCCATATAAACAAGTTGTCTATGGCACATCACTAGAATTCCTTGTGTAATTTACATGATGAACTAACTGAGCTCACAATTGTGTGTGATGTATGGCTCAGTGGTTAGGACAAGTGCCTTCTAAAGATGAGATGGTGAGAGAAATTCCTTGATATTACCTAACTTTTTGTACTCTATGCAGATTTTGAACCTTTTAGTGCAACCATCGTTACTGGCACTCCTACTTAACTACATTTGTAACTTTTCATGTTATACCTTTATTCTTTCTACCTAACTGTTTCAAAACACTAACACTGTAAAGTGTTTTGTACTTACAAAGTAGCTAATTTTACAAGGAAGGTGATGACAGCTATTGATTGTAACGTAGTATAGGAGCAGGAAGGCAGGTATTGTATTAGTACAACATATAAGCTAATCAGATACACTTTAGTAGATAGTTTAATGCTCATCAGCTTTTTATGTATGTCACTTCTATATAAGACAATAAAGTTCTGCACGTAGGGTACACATAGTTACCAGTCATAATCTATCACCCTACTTGAATGAATAACATACTTACTAGGAGAACTTCACCAATGTTGGTATACACATATGACAATCACTACTACACCAGACACATAACACACACGACATAGTATTCAAGATATATTTTTGAGCATTACTATTGCAATTTGAATTTTAATGAAACAAAATTGGACGATAACAATTTCCCACAGAGTAACATAGACCAGTGAGATGTCATCTCATACACATCACTACATATACCACACAATCAATACTACACCAGACACATAACACACATGATCATAGAGGTCACCTATGTACACGATAACTCTACACATCATTTAATGCTACACACTCCCACAGCAATACTACTTGTTTAAATGAAGTTTAAAGACTTTAAACATAGTTAATGGTGGGAGCAAACACCACACACACCTTTGCTAGCTAAAGGAGAGCATTATCTAGAAAACAGCATTATTTGGAGTAACAACGCATGCGCAGCAAGTACGTAACACATGGTCAGTCCATCACCTACTCAAGAGTGTTACCCATATCTCTCCCACCACTTCACTAGCTAGGTAATATGGCTATATAGGTATAAGCACATAGCCACAAGTATACAATTTATTTCAGCAGCCGATGGGTTGCTGTAAGCATGCAGACAGATTTGTTCCTATATACTTGTATAAATTCACCCAACAGATTACCTCACAAGACAGACGTTCAATCACATACTAAAATTACATTGAATCACATACCCTTGTACATGTGTGAATATACTGAATGTGTAAACACTATATATGCAGGGAATGTTTGACAACCAGACAACCGCTGGTCAATATGTATTAGTGTCTAGACCACTACTGCTGGAGAGCAGCCTGTATGGTGCATAGCTACTGCACTGTACACATATAATGGCAGGTCACATAACACAGCTCACTACACTATAGTTACTGCTTTGCTGTACGTGTGTTCCTTGCTGTGTGTTATTCTCTACCAATGAAGATGGTGCTGTCAGACATCCAGTCCACAGACTACATAATTGAAATTGCTGGTCCACCACCATGGTCAGACTACCACAGCCACTGGCCATAACACGTAGCTAATGCTAACCCCTTAAAGGGACATGAATGCTACCAGAAGTCAGCACGCCGCAAAAGCCAGCAAATGCTATTCCTCTCACACTGGGAGTACCAACATGCCCCTTGCTTGATGGGCACATAATTGGAGTACCAACATGCCACCTGCTTTATTGGCACATGTTTGCTACAAGGCCAAAGGAGGTGCACCTGTATTCTGGTACACTGTTGTCATTGCAGGTTTGTGCCTCTTTCTGTGCCATCACAAACAGAGCAATACTAGCTCTGGTTGCTACATAGCACCTCCATTCCTGATAGAGGGACTGTGATAGTATGAGGTCTCACCTAGGATGGCTGCTGCATATTACATAGGCATAAATTGTACCCATCATCATGCTTGGGTATGAAGAACTTGGTGGTACGAAAACAATTCCTGACACCAAATTCTTCCTTATACCCAAGTATCTGTTGCCTCAAATTAAAGCCCATTTTTCACATTGGCCTTGAGTAGAGTTGGAGGTTTATCCCAAAAGGCAGCCAAGACTCTGTACAGATACCAAACCACTCCCACAATCATTAGCTTGTGGGAGGAGAAGCAACAGACAACTGATAATCAACTAGGCTAGAGAATAACAAGTGAGTGACCAACATTAACAGTTAACATGTACACAACAATTACTATCAACATCTCATTACTATACTAGCTTACCTTATCGATGGCATTAACATCCAGTCCTGACTTGATACACTCCTTCACTATGGTACTATCTCCACCAATAGCAGCATGATGGAGTGTGGTCAAATTACCCTACAACAACACAAATCATGAAGAAGTGAATGAGTAGTTTAAGTTGTCATGTTTGTACAATGTACATAGCTACAACATAAAGTTACTATCAAATTTGATCATTTTACACAATATATCCTGAAACTAATATACCAACAACAATTCATTACAACATGTTACTATTAACTTTATTACAGTACATGGGCAGGTGTTGCTGGCCACATATCCAGATTTCTGGTGACTACCCAATTAAAGAGTTATAATTGTTATTCAATACCATATTTACCTGCATAGACACCCGAGTGTTTATATTTACTTTTAACCCACAAGCCTTTGTTCTCAAAGTGTACCAATGCTCAAGACAATCGAGCTACACATTCGTATTTTATAATAGTTTTTGTTAGGTGTGCAAAAAGAATAATCTAAGCCCCCCCAAGCCCCCCTAAACAAAGAAGAAAAAAACAAAGAAATTAAGCAGATTGTTGAAGGCTTCTATTTCACGGTGGCATTTGTCAGTCTTGCTCAAATTTGGTAAGTGGGGTGCTGAAGGTGAGGGGCATTTGAAGTATAAAAAGATTCCAATTCGTGAAGGAAGCACGGAGCTACGTATGCGTGAAAATAGTGCTTTGTTTCTTCCAATAATTATACTCGCAATGTGGCGTGCCGGCTTTCTTGGCCGCACGACACACTACCGTGTGTCTTGATCATTGTTATGTGTTCCTACAGTAAAGGGCATGCAAATTATGGGAATTTATTTACAGCACAGTAGAAACTTCACCATTGTTACTTCTTTCTTGGAAAGGCTTTCATTTTCTACACACCAAGGAGTATAGGGAAAGCTTAAACATTATTCAAACTGAATCATGACATATAAATAAAAGTCATGTGAGTAAAATAATTACTTATTTTTAAAGTTTAGAATTAACAATTTTACAATGTACTTTCTGATTGAACAATTGTGAAAATTTATTTTACTGGCACATATTACACTCTGCAGCACTTGAAATATCATCCAGTGTGTAGAAGGATAAGGTGTCATACATGTTTATGTGGTGAACCAGACTGGAAGGTAGGCAGGAAAAAGCAGTAATGATCATTTCTCTTTCTCTTTTGTGTGAACTGTTAACAATGTATCCATGTATAGGGCCACACCTAGGGACCTGCCGATTATGCTGACATAATAGGTGCTTGAAAGCATTGAGCATAATGCTAGCATAATAGGCAGGACACTTGTGCATTACCATAAATTCTTGCTTATCAAAATACATATCACAGAAAAAGATCGATATACTTTAATAGAACAGTCAGAGAATAATCAGATAGCTGACTGTTCTATTAGAGTATATCGATCTTTTCTATGACATGCATTTTGACAAGCAAGGATCTAGAGTCTGTGCTTCAGCAACTTACTGTTTTCCAATAAAGTGCAAATGTACTACAAAAACTGGTATAAATATTGAGCATAATTTCAGCATAATAGGTAAATATTGAGCATTAATTTAAGCATATGTAATAGGCAAAATTTTGAGCAGTGCAGCATAGCATAATAGGTAAAAATAATTGGCTGGTCCCTAGCCACACCACACAATACTAGTCTAGGCCACACTCACAATAACCAAATATGATAACACTGTTAGTTCTGTCACTGTGGAATATGGTCACTGTACAAACCATGTATAGTGACTTGTCACAACTACTCAATAAAGTTCACATATTTTGTCTAACAGGTGACTGGATTTGTACTAGTTTAACTGTATTAGTAGATGTAATAGGATTGCTTGTTGTAGTACAGTAGACCATCAGTTATCCAAACTTCAATGGTCTCAGGCTATGATAAAAAGTGTTCAGATAAGTTAACTGTTCAGCCCATTCATTTATATTCAGAACTTTGTTCACATACTCCAATAGAACACACCCTTATTCTAATAAACCATCTACAAACAAAATACTCTAATAGAACAGTCATTATCAATTTTAGATAAATGATGGTACAGGTGGGTAACTGAGGGACTACTGTATATTGGATTAATAGTTCTCACTTTGTAAACAAGAAGAAGTCATGTTCAGCTATATGATGGACTATTTTACCCTTCCCTGTTTACAATTCTCTTAACCATTAATCCCATATACTACATCTATGGTCAGACTGGTCTGACTGACTCATTCTGTTCAGCTGATTCACAAAGCAAACAATTACTTTTCATTGTAGTTCTCTATTTATGTTTGATAAAAACCAATCCGATAACCATAGCAACTGTTATGCAATCAACAATTACTGTTACAGAGTGATCAAACTTAGCAGCCATTCCTATAGCACCAAAGGGATTATACCTTAGTAATGTTTGCAGTGTTGCCAAGTAACCATCATTTTACTCCACAATGGAGACATCTATCACTACGGTTACACTATATAGTTGTCATGTTTTTAATAAAATAGCCATGCTAATAGAATGGGTAGCTATTTCACTTTTTTGCAAGGCACCTTAAGGTTACGGGTTAGGCGCTTAATAATACGTTATTATTTTTCGATGCACGATAATGGATGGTGCAATATTAGCATGAACCTCAAGCAGGTGTTAGTGAGAAGGTTGTTAACTTCAAACCGTTGTATAGCCACGTGATAATAGTGGAGGAATCATACAAAGTGAGTGTTAATAATTTACTACGGAAGGCAGTCAAGAGTAAAATTAAGTCCCGCAATATGGTTGAACCAGCGTTTAGCGTTACTCAGTGCTTAATGTGGTCATTATTTATTATTCATCAAAAATAGCAGCTGTCAGCCAATTAGTACTAATTGTTTAGGGCAGTATCAATGGGTGGTTATATTATCTAGGTCCTGTCATGGAGACTGTGTGGGAAAACTGACTAGAGGCTGGTTAATTATCATATCTTTCAAGCATAATGGTGAGTAGTTCTGCTATGGAAATACCGCGAGTCCACTACCGGGCTGTTACAATTGGATGACAACTCAATTCATTCGTGAGGACCTAGAAATCACTAAGTAATAGCTTATTAATGCTAAATATCACGATGTGGCTTCCCATGAACCTGGTTTTTGATGAATAGCAACTCAACAGTTTCACTGTTTAGTGCTTGCATTTCTGTACAAATGCTTCCCTTGTTGAGTGTATCACCGCTTATGGTATTACTTGTACAGTACGTTAATATTCCATGTAATTTTAGTGAGTTCTTCCAAGCAAAACGATTAAAACAGAACTATAAATAAAGCTCCTGCAAAATTATTGATCTGGTAACCCGTAACCTTAACAAAACAAGTCTAATACTCATTTCACTGGATAATATAACATACAGTATTTCTAATACCACAAAGTGGGATTCTTTTGAGGGAGAAAGGTCTTGCAGATTGCCACCATCCAAAATTTCAAGGAGTGAATTTTTTTTTATACCAGGGGCGTAGGGAGGGGGGGTTCCGGGGGGTTCAGGAACCCCCCCCCCTGTAAAATTTAGACTTCTGCAAGCAGGATCCTAACACACCATTTAGTGTGGCAGGACAAAATGAGTGAGTTTGATAAAACTTACATTCATCTCTCAGGGAAGGATTTACAGAGGTAACATGAGCCCTCTTCAAAACTTGTTAAAAAGATCGATATACTCTAATAGAGCAGTCAGGTATATACTCTAATAGAGCAGTCAGGTATATACTCTAATAGAGCAGTCAGGTATATACTCTAATAGAGCAGTCAGGTATACTCTAATAGAACATGCATGTAAATATCCATGTCCATATGAAGTTTTTCAGACATTCCAACATTAAATGCAAAACTTAGCATGACCTTATACTGCTATAGCTTTGGTGTGTAGTGTTTAAAGATATAGAGCTCCAGTAATTTATCACTTGTGTTATGAAAAATTAATTCATGCTATGCATATTTGTATAGTTAGCTATATTGTTTTGATTGTCATTTGTATCAGTGGATTCATGGCTCCTATACCACAGTGAGATATAACCATCACTTACAGATTACTATATGTGTCTCTATGTGTTATGCTGTCTGTTTCCACTAGGTGACTTTATCTAGTACTACCTTCATCCCTGGGGCACTTAATGCATCATAATTAATGGTAATTTGCTGAGTTTTGATTTATTAAAATATTGAAAGTCTCTCAGCGGCTGGGGGCTGCGCCCCCAGACCCCTGCTTTTAGTAACTCAATGCTGGTGCTGGAACCCCCCTTCAAAAAATCCTGGCTACGCCCCTGTATGCGTTGACAAATCTTAAACAAAGCCATTTTGATCAAGGCGGCAATTTTGAGGAGAAATTTTTGCCTGGTTTTGAATAAACACCTGGTCTCAAATGAACATATTATAAATGATGAAGCGAAGAACGTTTTATAGAGTTCCTATATAACTTGAATTTGTGACACATGATTACGTAAGAAGACATCAAGGAGAGTACAACACTGAGGTATAAGTTGGCTCATGAATGATGGTCATGTATATAAATGCCGGCATAGTAAAGTGCGGGGTAAAGTTGCTTAAAATGCCTGGCCATAATTCAACACAATCTGGTACATTATATAACAGATTAAGGTGGCGGTCAAATGATCAGTCATGATTATATATAATTGTTCAGTGGACATTTCTATTCTACAAAAAGCCGCACTGGGGGATGCTGCAATACTATTATCTATACATGATCACCTCAACAAGAATTAACAGCATTGTCGTGACTAAGTTAACTAGTTTAAGATAATCCCACACAACTACTCTAACCATACATATTATTACACAACAGATGGTTTCATAGGGTATAAAGTTTATTGTAGCAAGGTCTCCTGTTATCCACTTGACAGCCATCTTAATTTGTGTGATTACTACACTAATACTATACCACTATACACATAACCTCATTATTAATAAATTATGATCACTAACTTCATCAACCATATCCAGTTTGGCTCCTGATGTGAGTAGAAGTTGGAAAACTTCATGGTGTCCATAATGGGCTGCAGCATGTAGGGGTGTCGCTTGACCCTATAGTGAATTATATTTGATGACAATTAACTTCACAACATACTAGCTACACTACTACACATCAACAATAATACAGTGGAGAGTTAATTATCCAAACTAATATGGAGGAGTGTTTATGATAACATTTGAAGTTATTGACCACAAATAGTGAATGTGTAGCCAGTAATCACATCACCTAACAAAGTGTTAATAACTTCAACATAACTACCAGTGTACGACCATCACTCTACCATAAATATCATCCAATAAAAATTGTACACCTACTAAACAGGACCACACCACACTAGTATGGCTGCTATCACATGATCTACTATAACTCAAACAACAAGACTGTTTTCATTTATAATTCTAAACCAGTTGAGTGTGGTCAACTTGTCTGACAATTTACTGATGGTGGACACTCCTACTAAACCTGTATATG